>NC_092713.1:205675394-205997533 GCF_047496885.1 Scyliorhinus torazame | reverse complement strand
GTGAGGTCTCCTCCAAGAAGTAACCCTGAGTCTAATCTTGAACTACACCCCACAGGAGGTAGACAGAAGGTGATGGAAAACAGGAGGTGGATTCTCTCCACAGAATTCCCAGTTTTTGACTTGCTCTGGTAGCCCCAGTATTTATAAGGCTAGTCCAGTTCAGTTTCTGGTCAGTGGCAACCCCCAGGCTGATGATAGTGAGGGAGTCAAGTGGGTTTTGCTAACAATCCACAGATCAACCATGAAACAGGCTGATCTAGTTGCACGCACCATCGGAGCTAACATCCCCATACTCCTTTATCACCATTCATGGCCATATCCTAATTCATTGAAGGATATCCAAATTGGGGATGGGACACGGAGACTTCAAGCTCTACCACCAAGTGACTCAGACCATCACCGAGCAAGCTGAACAAATTCTAAAGAATCTAGCTGTCAACCTATGCCTCTGTCAAGTGCTGAGAAAATCACTGCAAGTTAGCAGCTGACTTGATATGGTTCTCACCAGTCTACTTGCCGTGGGCACATCTATGCATAACACCATTGATAGGAGTTATCACTGCTCAGTATTTGTGGGCAAGAATGTCTTGTCTTCAAAATGAGACACACTCAGTGACATTGTGCGGCAATAGAATGGTGCTACTAGGACAAACTAAGGACCAATCTGGGAGTCTGTCTTTGAGGGAATCTCTGAAGCACTTTGGTTTAACATCACAAGCAGCAAGGGCGGCACAGTGGTTAGCACTGCTGCCTCACGGCACCGAGAACCCAGGTATGATTCTGGCCCCAGGTCACTGTCTGTATGGAGTTTGCACATTCTCCCTGTTTCTGCGTGGGTCTCACTCCCACAACCCAAAAATATGTGCAGAGTAGGTGAATTGGCCACGCTAAATTTCCCCTTAATTGGAAAGAAAAGAATTGGGTGCTCTAAATTTATGTTTTAAAAACATCACAACCGCAAAATTGTATACCATCACCATCTGTGACACTTCTCTCACATCTCTCCAATTTCATCAAGCTTGGAGACCAACCTGTGTTCAATGGGATGTGTAGAAAGGCATTCCTAGAGCAGCACAGGCATACCTTACATTGAGGTGCCTACTTAGATAATCTACAATGCAGGGTTACATACAAAATAGCTAAAGCACCGAGACAGAGCCAGGTCCCATAACTGACACATTAGAACAAAGCTTAACCACATCTGGTCAAAAATAGTAGAAGACAATTAAGCAAATAACGGGAGGAAGGATTCCATGCCCAGTTATTCCAATGCATTTATTGATTTCTCCCATCCGATTTTTAAAAAATGCCCCCAAGTATTTCCTGGGGTGTCACAGTTTTTCAGTTAACTGTTTCACCTCAAAACCCTTTACCACCAGGCTCAAAACTAGAGCACGGTGGAATACTCACCAATTACCTGGATGGGTACAGATGATATAATGCGCAAGGAGCTCGACACACAATTGAGGATATAATGGTCCACTCTATCTGTCCTCTATATTAACCCCATTTACTAACCTCTATATTACCCCTATATTAACACATTATGGCAGCATTTATTCTTCTTTTGAAATAAATTTAGAGTACCCAATTCATTTTTCCAATTAAGGGGCAATTTAGCGTGGCCAATCCACCTAGCCTGCTGGCAGCATTTATTCTTGCTAAACAGTATGTACAGTAGTAGCTCGCTGAACTGATTTTGTAATTACCTTTTAGTCTAACGTCTACCACCAGGAAGGACAAAAGCAGTAAATTCTGCTCCAGGTGAATCACCATCATAACTTGGGCATACATCTTGGTCGTTTATATCAGAGTCCGGGATCTCTCAACACCATAACAGGAGTACCATCAGCATAAGGGGATAGCCAACATCATTTTCTAGGCCACCTAGCGATGGTCAATAAATGCAGCCTTCCTCATGTCATCGACATCCCAAGAATAGATAATAAAACTGTGAACAAGACATCCCTTCTAACAGAGATTGTACCTCTAATAATATGCTATGGTGATGTGCTGGAATATGTATGTGCAGGTAAGTGAATGAGTCAGTGAATAATTGAAAGATAAATAGGAATACGACAGTACTAGCTTTGAGCCTCGCTCAAGCTTTACACACACTCACTTTATCTATACTCTCAGGCCAGAGGATGTTGAAGGTGGCCTGTTCAAACTGACCCAAAGATCTAAAATGAAGGTTTGTTCCCTGTTTGCCAGTTTCAGGAGAGACCCAAGATCTACACAGTATCCCATCTTGCATGCGATTAACTCAATATTCATCATGCAAATAATTGAAAGGTTGGTTTGTGCATTTCTATTTTCAAAAGGTAATGTGACAGCAGGTCCAAGTGGCAGTAATATATTGCATTATGGACACATGTATGAACATTGGAAAGAGCTGGATTATAAAATGTTCACATGTAGTCTAAGGGGCAGCATGGTGACACAGTGGTTATCATTGCTGCCTCACAGCATCAGGGGCCTGGCTTCAATTCCAGCTTTGGTTGTCTGGCGTTTATGCTTTCTCCCCGTGTCTGCATGGATTTCCTCCCTCCCAAAGTCCATGTGCAGGTTAGGTGGATTGGTCATGATAAATGAATTGCCCCTTAGTGTCCAAAGATGTGTAGGTTAGGTTAAGGGGTTATTGGGATAGGGTGGGGGAGTGGGCTTGGGTGGAGTGCTCTTTCAGAGAGTCAGTGCAGACACAATGGGCCGAATAGCCTCCTTCTGCACCATAGGGATTCTATGATTCTAAGTTATAGTGAGACAGGATGAGAGGAAATTTGCGGTGTCATACATAATTTATCTGCCTACTGGTGAAATGGTGGCTAACTTTATAATTGCAGCCATCGTTAGATTGTTAGACCTCTTTCTCGACAATTGTGACTGTCCACCAATCAGTTGTTGGACTGCACAGAGCCCCTGTTGATTGAATGTTCTCCTTTACTGCACTTCCTTCAGAAGCAGTCAAGAAGCTTCAGAAGATGGTGACACTTTGCACCTGTGACAGAACAGTGCAGTTGATCAACATTCCTGTCACAGCCGTTCGGAGGTTTGTGCCAAGCAAGAGTTAAGAAAGCACTTTAAGTAGCAGCTGCAACTTCAAGCTATTTCCTGCTTGATTATGCAGTTTATACTAATGAATACCGCTTAGAAAGTTCCCTATGGCAACCTAATCTGGGCCAGGAGTGTGCTGGGCATAATATAACACCCTCATCAAATCCACTGAAGTTGGGTCAGCAAAGCTCACTGTCATTTCACATGTGGACAGAAAATTCACCCTGTATGCTCCTTGCCACCTTTGTTTCCAATTTTCCAATGCAGGGGTAATGTGCCCTTGTAGCTTCTATCAGTAGGGGCATGTGACCAGGTGGTGGCTGCATGAAGATCCTGGATATTCTCAGGAGAAGCAGATTGTGAAGTCCCACCCATTTCTGATGCTCATTTGCATAGTTGAAACCTTTTTTATAACCTAAACAAAGTACCTTCACCTCAGCTCAGTAAAACTGTCTTGAGTTTTGATTTACAAAAAAAAATCAGTATTTGAATTAAGACTTGTCTTCTGAATTCAAAGGAGCGAAGAATTGGGCGTGTCGGGCTGACAAGAAGGCTAACTTCCAGTTGTGTCCCTCTCACCATGTTTAACAGTTAATTGTGATGCTGATAAGATCATGTTTTGATAACAGAAACATGACAATGTAAATGTTTAAGAAGGAATTGTAATGTAAAGAGCGATATGTGTGTAAGGTTATCAAAATTGAATGGAAGAAAGTCAAGGGAATGTGTAACTGATGGAAATGTACAGTCAAGACAATTCAAAATGTTCTGTAATGTTTATGATAGATTTTATGAATAAAGTATATTTTTTGGGAAAAAAAATCATGTTTTGCTCAGGGTCAAGGCGTGCTCTCAGACAAGCTGCGGAGTTTCAGCATGCAGGATCTGACGCTGCTCAGAGATGAAGACACAATCCACCTGCGTGCCACTGACCCTCTCATGAGAACTTCCATCGGCAACATTCCAGAAATGATCAATGATCCTGGTGAGTTTTGAAAAATCACTTTTCAATACACATGATTGCTGTGGTCATTAAGCCAGCCAGACGGACAAACAAATCCAACAAACATAAACAAAGGTTCTAATCTCTTGTGCACAGAAAAATGTGGTGCTGTGATTTATTAAGAATTTAAGGATTTATTAATCATTGAGAACATTATATTCATCTTTATTATTTTTATCAGGTTTGGAGGTTGAGACATTGTGATTTGTCTCCTCTGGCCAATCCATGTTTCCAACACCCTGTATAGAGAACCAGTATGCACTGCAGTAACTCACCAAGGTTCCTTAGGCAATACTTTCCAACTCACGACCACTACCATCTAGAAGGACAAGAGCAGCAGATACCTGGGAACCCCATCACCTGGAAGTTCCCCTCCAAGTCACTCAGCACCCTGACTTGGAAATATATCGCCGTTCCTTCACTGTCGCTGGGGCAACATTCTGGAACTCCCTCCCTAACAGCACAGTGGGTGTACCTACACCTCAAGGACTGCAGCGGTTCAAGAAGGCAACTCACCACCACCTTCTGAAGGGCAACTAGGGATGGGCAATAAATGCTGGCCCAACCAGCGATGCCCACACCCTGGGATGTAAATGAATTTTTTTTAAATGCCATCCTACAGTGCCCTCAGATCCTGGACAGATCATCGATTCATCCGCACTACTCTTACCTTGATTGAACTGTAACTGGGATGGAAATGACTTCTGGTAAGGCAGCATGGTAGGCAGTTTCTATGGAGAGAGACAGAGTTAATGTTTCAGGTCGGTGGCCTTATATTGGGCTGAAACATCTGGCATCATTTTCCCTCTGAGGTCAGGAAACTGGATTGTGTAAGCACAGGCCCCCAATTTAAAGACATCACACAAGCCATTCCCGTAACTGCCGTTTCTATGAAAAAATAGTTGCAGCAAGGAATCAGGAGGACAGACAAAGGGCTGACGCCCCCCTCCCGGCCCAACTCGGTTCTCCAATGACTAAATTGAGGTCATCCTGGAGGCTGTGAGGGAGAGGAGAAAGAGACCGTCAGCAAATAAAATGTGCTCCAAAGGAGTTGAGTCCAATGCCCAATGACCTTTGCTCTGGCAACACCAGACCCTGATGACAGGCCTCTGGGCATTCGGCTCCAGCAGACACTCCAGCCAAGGAGCCTGAGGGCAGGTTCTGCTCCTGAACATTGGGGAAATATGTGCCCAGGGCACTTACTGACCCATTAGCATGGCTCAAAGTCAAAGTGCTGCAGAGATCCAGCAGCACTGATACACGCAGCTTCTTTAGTCAGTAAGCTGCTGGCATTGGTACCATACCTCTCTCTCTCTGTTCCGACAGGTGAAAAGGGTGCACACTGCCAGGGAGCAGGTTCACACTGTGAGAGGAGTGCCCCATCTCCACATCGAGAAAAGAGCCATGGAAATTGCCAGGGTGGCCCTGAGGAGCAGGCTGCGGGAGAAGATATGGGCATTCCTCATGAAGAGGCTAAAAAGATACTGCAATCTATAGACCTATCCAACAGCATGCCAAGGACTCAGCTACATTGTGAAGCCTCAGCATTGCAGAGGTGGTTCCCTTTCCAAGGCTAGTTCTCATGATCTCTTCTTGTCTGCCACAGGTTCCATAATGGAGGGGTCACTGGGCCCTTGCAGGAAACCAAGGCAACAGAGCTAGCACCATCACATCTTACAACAGCACGCATCAGTGGAGATACATCGGTGGGTCATCATGCCGATTAGATAAGGTGCCACTGGCTGAAGAGCACAGCACTAATCTGCAGCAGGAGGTGAGAGAGGCAGAGGTAGCTGTGGGCAGTTCCCCTGGGAGGATGGAGGACAGAAACAGCCATGCTCAGCTACGCACTGATGAAGGGCCTCGGGAGTCACATGAGAGAAAGCTTTACTTAGACCAGCAGCAACAGATGTGTAGCCACTTATTAGAGTTCCCTGAAGCAGTGCGGGACATGGACCGAGAATGGAGGATTCTATTCAGCTCAACTGCAACACCATGTTTTCAGGCTTTGACTGTATGAGTTCCACCATGGAGGGAATGGTCAAGTCATGGAGTGTCATATGTGGCTGCACTCAGAGTGGATGTTAAAAAAGTCTGTTGATTTGCTAGCAAATTCCCACATAGAGTCAAAATGACCTCAAATATAATTTCATATGTTTGAAGAGTTGGCATACAGAATTAAACTACATGGCAATGGGAAGGCACAAAGACACAACCCTGGAAATTCAGTGGGCTACGGTTACTGACAGGTTAAAAAGGTTCAGCCGAGTGCTGCAGAGGCTTTGTTTTGCACAACTTCAGCATCACATGGGCTATTACATGGTCTGAATAAACATGAGGTCTGTTTGAACTGAGTGACAAAAGATTAATAACTTGGCTTCAGTGTTTGGCTAAAGCTGCTCAGTGGCGCTGTATGTGTGTGGAATATTGATGAGATCTTTTATAGCACGATACGTATCCAGTCAGACATTAGCTCAGCTCTGTGTGGACCAAAGTGAGTCCAAGTTCTGCCTTCTCCACCATTCATTGGACATCTCTCTATTGTGCCTGCTCAGTTAATGATCACTGATGCAGACATACGACAAGCACTGTCCGCCATCCTGTGCCAGTAGTCTTAGGATAAAGGAGATTTGTTGGCAGTTCATGGTAACAGTTGATTCATTGCAGGAAAACAGTGTGCTCTGTTGTCTGTTATAAGTAAGGTTAGCAGTTAGGCTGTGCCAGGGACATGGGGAATGTTATAAATATGCTTATGGATGTACAAAATTAGATGGATTTGGATGTTTAAGAGGATGAAGGTCCAGATTTTCAGTTTGGTCTGAAATAAACTGGAGGAATGTGTATGTATAAGTCCATAAACATGCACATATACACACCAACACTTAATGCAGTCAGTGTGATTTGTTAATCTGTGACAATGTACAGGAATCAGCCCTCCAAAGAGACCATGGGCGGGATTCTCAGTTTAAGAGACTAAGTGTTGACGCCGACGCAGAATTCGTGGACTTCACGACAGCAAAACTGGTGCCACACCTGGACTGATTCCGCAACTGTTAAGGGGCTGGCACCAGCGCCACATGGAACACAATCGATTCCAATGAGAAACTGTGCCGGATTCGCGATTGACACTCAGGAGGCTGACAAGCTGAAGCCGCATGTACACATTTCACTCCCAACACACATCATCCCAGCCAAGAAGATGGCCGCGAGGTGAGCAGCTCCACGATTTACAGACGCCAAGCTAGAGACCGTCCTGGGTGGGGTGGAGGAGAGGTCGATTACCATGTACCCCGGCCCAGGAAGGATGCTGTCACCGTTCGCTGTGCCTGGGCGCAGGTGGCAGAGGCGGTCAACGCCGTGGAGAACGTCGTCCGGACCGGCCAGCTGTGCCGCATAAAACTGCACGATCTCCTCAGGGCTGCCTGGGTGAGTAGGCAGCATTGTGCCCCTGGCATCAACCCACGTCCCAGACACCTACCGTAACCCCATCCCCCCACCAGGAGGGTGTCCGAACCCCCACTTTGCCCCACATGCCGGTAACCATACCGGCCACGATGGCGGGTGCCCTGGCCACTGAGGCCATCACCTACCCACCACCTGGTCTGCACGTGTCGGACTGTCTAACGCTGTTGTTTTTGTGTGTGTGTGTCCAAAACCCCAGGAGAAAGCCGCGCACAATTGCCCCCAGGAAAAGACTGGAGTTGGACCACTGGACCTGCGGCCCCTCACTGTGGCTGAGTAGAGGGCCCTGGACATGGTCAGCGGCCCGGAGGAAAGGGAGGTTGGCGAGGTGGAGTTCAGCCATGGGCGAGGAAGTGAGACCCTGTGACATCTGTTTCAAACCACACCAGCACCACCCGCACACTACCCTCACCACACACCACTCCCATGCCACGCTCACCCTACACCAACCCCCACACTCCCACCCAGGTGCTCACCCCCACCACCCTAGGCGCTGGCAGAAGTGGCGCAGACACAGGAAAGTGAAATCCCAGAGGGAGATGGCGCAGTCACTGGCTGATGTGACAGAAACCCAGAAGGTGGTGGCACAGTAGCAGTGTGATGTGGCACAGTCCCAGACGGAGACAGTCCACTCCCTCTGCTCCATGGCTGCAAGCGTGCGGACCCCGGTCAAGACCAGAGCGGACCTCCAGGACTGGCTGTGCCAGGTGACGAGGGAGCCTCAGGGGATAGCTCCCCTCGCAATCCCGTCCTATTGAGTATCCTGGGGGCCATCGGGCACCCCAAGAGAGGAGGAGGTGCTGGGAACTGCATGACCATCTCCCTGCTCACTTCAACCACGCTTGGTATATTTGAACAGACCTTATTATAAATGGAGCAGAAGATACAGTTCTATTATAGGAAATATGTCCTGTCCTTTGTGCATTCGCAATTCCTCTACATCCCTGGTTTCCAACATTGCTATGGCCTGCAGGAAGATTTTGAGCTATATTCCCCAGTGGAGTTGAATACATCACAAGGCGATTTGTTGATTTCCCGTCGCCCACTGCAGAAGATTGGTCAGGTTCAGGGCCACATGTTTGTGGCAGGTTGGATGTCCCAACCCACTACACCTCTGCCAGGCTCCTATCTTTTTATACTTAAGTTCACAGGCAGTGGGCATCATTGGCTAGGCCAGAATCCCGAACTGACCTCGAGAACGTGGTGGTAAGCCGCCTTCTTAGCGCAACAGTCCATGAGGTGCAGGAACACCCACGGTGCTGTTAGGGAGGGAGCTCCAGGATTTGGACCCAGTGACAGTGAAGAGATGACGATGTATTTCCAAGTCAAGATGGTGCATGGCTTGAAGGGGATCGCCATGATTGTGCAGCCTTTGTTTGTGACAGATTTGTGCCATGAAGACACAAGTTATTACTCTCTGACTGGTGGACTTGGTAACTGAATAAGTTTGTAATTAAGTTCATTTATGTGTGCTGGGTATATGGGAGGCCTCATCGTGTGGTCAGCATTGGTCATGATATTTGAGATTCTTGTACCTCTTGTATGGATGGCAATAGGTTTGGTATATCAGTTTCATTCTTTTATGATTGGCTCAAGGTATGGTATAAAAGACCTGTCCTTGTATGATGCATCAAACTTTTATGGATGCGCCTGGTACAGCAAACACAATCACAAAATTGGGTGGAGGTCCTCAAGAGCTAATTAATAAATGTTTAAGAGACTCGCCCAAACCGAAGCTTCAAAAAAAACTTAAACTACCCTCCAGCTTTAAAGCCTAATGTATCAAGCAATGATGATGATACCATGCCAGATTATTTTTTTTCATTACTATAAATTTAGAGTATCCAATTCATTTTTTCCAATTAAGGGGCAATTTAGCGTGGCCAATCCACCTATCCTGCACATCTTTTGGGTTGTAGGGGCAAAACCCACGCAAACACGGGGAGAATGTGCAAACTCCACACGGACAGTGACCCAGAGCCGGGATCGAACCTGGGACATTGGCGTCGTGAGGCAACCGTGCTAACCACTTGCGCCACCGTGCTGCCCCTCATGCCAAATTTTATGACCTTTGCTGACAGTGTGTAAATGTCCACCAGTGCCTTTAAAATTTTGCTGCGCATTAAGCAGAAGGTCTAATTGCCTTAGGTGTGAAATGTTCTGAGCAAGTTCTGCTCCATCTCCAATATTTTAATCCCTGTTTTTCTCCACTTTTGTGCTTCAAACTGGAAAATGTGTGTAAGTTGCAATTTCTCCATTGAGCCTGCATTTATTGTACCCACTATTCTGCTGATCACTCAATTCACAACAGCCAAACCTTTTTATTTGTAATATAAGGGAACCAGCAAAGCGTGTGTTTATAGAGGGTCACCTGATAAAAGGACTAATTTCCCCGACCGAATGTAGTGAAGCTTCAGATGTGTATTAATCATTAATAATGCAGCAAAACTTAGACATATTTGGGCTTGGTCTGAGAAATGACAAGTGACATTTGCACCACTCAAGTGTCAGGCAATGACCATCTCCAACAAGTGAGAATCTATCCATCTCCACTTGACATTCAATAGCATTACCGTCACTGACCCCCCTCCCCCACCATCAGCATCCTGTGGGGCTTACCACTGACCAGAAGCTGAACTGGACCAGCTGTATAAATACTGTGGCTACAAGAGCAGGTCAAAGGCTGGGAATTTTGCAGTGAGGAACTCAGCTCCTGACTCCCTAAAGTTTTAGCATGATCTCCAAGACACAAATCAGGAGTGTGATGGAATACTCTCCACTTGCCCCATCAACAACATTCAAAACGTTGATTCAAAGTGATTTCTCATTCCGGTGACGGTGATGTGCTGAGATCGACAGAGCGCACAGGTTGTTCAGGCCGAAACCCAAGGCGGGGGAACACCCAGGGCAGTCATCACGAACCTGCACTGATTCCAGGATCATGAGAAGATTCTGAGGTGGGCAAGACAGACCAAGATGAGTACCTGGGAAGGACACAAAATCTAGGTATATCAGGACATTGGGGCGGACTTGGCAAAACGCAGTGCCGAATTTAATCAGGCGAAATTGCCCCTGTACTGGAACGGGGTAAGATTCGGAATGCTGTTCCAAGCCAGGCTCTGGGTCACATTCCAGAACAAGGAGCATCCTTCAACACCCCGGCGGAGGCGGACAAATTTGTTTGGTCAAACAGCCTGGTCAAGGGGCAGGCGAGGCAGCGATGAAGGCGGAACAGAGGAGGAAAGCGGAGAGAGACTTCTTGGACACATGAGATGTTCGCGTGGGACTGTGCTGCCTCACTCTGCTCAGAAAGACCAGCTCACAGGGAAAGGCAAGAGCAGCGGAATGCAGGTGAGAGTGAGGCACGGCCAGAGGGAGCGGACTGACAGTGGGCATAAGATAGGGTCAAGATCAGCCGTGGGAGGGGGGCCACCATACTAGCAGGGATAGCTAGTGCAGGTAGAAAGACAACAAAGGGGGCTGCGCCGCACCTCCCGACAGGGAGGGAGCATCTGGCTGGGAGGGGTGGAACGCAGGGACAGGAAGGGGGAACTCATGGGGAGAATGGGAGGGGGGCGATACAGAGAGGGGGCGGGGGGGAGAAGGGACACAAAAGGAGCACAAAGGGGTGATTTGTAGATTGGCTTGAGCAGGTAAGGTGCAGGTTGAGAGAACAAGACGGCACCGCAAGCAGCAACTTCGGAGGGTCCCTAAACAAACGGAAACTGCGGAGTGCAGGGGTGCACCCACGTGGCATACACATAGTTGGTGGCCATGTTGGGTGCCCCCTGGACAAAGGGAAACCCCGGAGCACAGGGGCTTGGCCTCGTGGTGAGAATGGTGACCACGACCATTTTGGACGGCCCCCTAACAAAGGGAAACCCCAGATTGCAGGGGCACTTCCACGAGGTAAGTATGGTTGATCCCACAGGAAGGGGGAACTAAAACGACCCACCAAGATTATCACCTGGAATGTCGGGAGACATAATGGCCCAGTGAAAAAAGCCAGAGTCTTTTCCCATCTAAGAAGCATGAAAGCTGACATAGACTTCCTGCAGGAAACACACCTGAGGGAAAAGGACCGACTGTGGGAAAGTAAGGGCTACGTGGGACAGATGTACCATTAATGTTACGGGACGAGGGCCAGGATAGAAGCCATATTGATTAACAAGAGGACGGTGTCTACTATGACAAGGATCGCTACGGACCAAGGGAGATGGTACGTCATGGTCACCGGTGTCCTGGACTGGGCACTGATAGTTCTGGTAAATGTGTACTCGCCCAACTGGGACGACACGGAATTTCTAAAATAGACCATGGCGGAAATCCCCAACATCAACACACACCAACTGATCATTTGCGGGGAGGAGGGAGGTAAAGACAACATGGTTAGGGAACTAGGATCCTTCATTGAACAGCCGGGGGCAGTGGACCCATGCCGATTCCGACACCCTCGTGAGAAGGAATTTTCGTTCTTTTTGCCAGTGCACAAAGTATTCACACAAATTTACTTCTTTGCAGTGGGGAAATCGGTGCTTCCAGAAAAAGTAAGGGTGGAATACTCCATGATAGTCATCTCCACATGAGATGGATGTGAGGCTGGAGATGGGCCGTGCCCAACGACACATGTGGAGGTTGGACACGGATCTTTTGGCCGACAAAGCCTTCTGCCAGAAAATATCACAGGCCATAGGGGAGTACATCACTAACAATCACCCACAGCTGGTGGAATTTCTACACCTGGAGAACATCAAGTACACCATCCGAGGGTCGGACGAGGGCTTCCACAAAGCGTGAGGGTATTCATCAGCCTGTTCCAAGACCAGTTCGAAGCGAACAACAGCTAGGAAAAAAGGGGGGAATGAGGAGAGCAGACAAGAGCACACATAATGGAGAGGAGCAGAGGGGGGAGGCGAGAGAAGGAAAGGAGGGAACCTTGGGTGGCCCGAGGCCGGTGCCAAAAAAAGCGCAAACCACTCTGGCGTCGGGCCACCCGGAAGTTGCGGATCCTCCGCACTTCCGGGGGCTAGGCCGCTGCCGGAGGGGTTGGCGGTGCGCCAACCGGCGCCGAAGGGCCGCCGAGGTCTCGCACATGCGCAGAACCGCCAGCGTGTTCCTGCGCATGCGAAGGGGGGTTCTTCTCCGCGCTGGCCATGGCGGAGCCCGACAGGCCGGCACAGAGGGAAAGAGTGCCCCCATGGCACAGGCCCGCCCGCATTTCGGTGGACCCCGATCGCGGGTCAGGCCACCATGGAGGCACCCCCCGGGGCCAGATCTCCCTGCGCCCCCCCCCCCCTCGAGGACCCCAACAAGCCAGGTCCCGCCGTGATGGACCATGTCCATTTCCCGCCAGCAGGACTTGCCGAAAACGGGCGGCCGCTTGGCCCATCGGGGCCCAGAGAATTGCCGGGGGATCGCTGCCAATGGCCCCCGACCGGCGCGGCGTAAACCCCGCCCCTGCCCACAAACCGGCGGGGGGTCGGAGAATCCCGCCCCTTACGTTACACTGTGAAAAACGGAAAATGCCAATAAAAATACTTGGAAAAAAACATTCAAGAAGTTCATACCACCCAGGACAAAGTAACCCACTTGATTGGCATGCCATCTACCCCCTTAAACATTCACTCATTTCACCACCGATGCACAATGGCAACCATGTGTACCATCTACCAGATGCACTGCAGCAACTCATCAAGATCCTTAGACAGCACCTTCCAAAATCACGACCACCACCACCAAGAAGGACAGCAACAGCAAATGCATGGGAGCACCACCTCCTCCAAATTCCACTCCAGGACACTCTTCATCCTGACTTGGAACTATATCACTGTTTCTTCACTGTCACTGGGTCAAAATCCTGAACTCTCTCCCTTTTTAAAAATAAATTTTGAGTACCCAATTCACTTTGTCCAATTAAGGGGCAATATCTCGTGGCAATTTCAGCAGTGCTAACCACTGTGCCCACATGCTGTCGTTGGAGCTCTTTTCCTAACAGCACTATGGGTATTCCTACACCACATGGACTGCAGCGGTTCACCACCACCTTCCCATGGGCAATTAGGAATGCTGACTCAGCCAGTGACACATTCTATGAATGAATAATCTGCAGCATTAAGTACTTTGTCATAACGAAACAACAATGAGATATTTATTTGTCTTGCCAACGTGTAAATGCAATGCTCATGATGTTTGTGATGACACGAGTTTGTTGTAATGGATGTGTTTAATATTGAGGCTTATTGTAATAAGTTACCATTTTAACTGTTCCAATTGCAGAAGTTACTGTAAGATAGTCTTAACTTATGCTGCACTCCATTATACCCAAGGAACATACAGCAGTTAACACACACTGAATTCTTGAAGCATAGTGACTGCTCAGACTTCATTGCAGAGATGGAATAAAGCGTTTTTAAAAATTTCATTCCAGTAGGGCAGGGATACTTTGTTGTGATTCATCTATGTTATTTCCTCGTTTAGTTGTGACTGGATCAATTGGATCATGATCAACAAAGGGGTGTGTCTGACACTGCTACATTTTTATACACATAGAACAACAATATTTGCTTTTAGTTTTAACTCTCCTCTTTTGCCTTGCTGTTTCTCAGACACACACTGGCTTCCTTCAGCTGAAGAGGTTGGGAGCACGCCGGCTCAGAAATCAGAAGGGGAGCAGCCAGATGTGAAGCCTGAACAGTTGGATGAAGATGTGGAGAAAGTGCCAAAACGCACCCAGAGCCTTAAAGCCCCTAAACAAAAGCTGCAGCGTTCAGAGGTATTTTCTCATAACTGCTAACCTCCATTAACTTTAAGTATTTCATTGGTCTCTGTCTACACCCAAAGTAGTTGATGCCTTCTATCCTACGCCCTCATTGATCACTGTCTCCAATTCCATTGGTTCCATTCCATTGTTAACCAACAGTCAGTGTTCCTAGTCCCCATCAGTTAATATCCTCCTGCCCCATCATCCTTGATTCCTGTTGATCCCTATCCTCCACCTTCAATTAGAACAACCTCTTGTCAACGGATATTTAACTAATGCAGAGACAATAAGAAAGCATCAGCATGGATTTAGATTTGGATGCAACATTTTATGACAGACAGACTAAACTATTGAAATTCTTTGAAGAGGATTATTGGTCAGGGTTTGCAAATGGATAGTTGCACACGTTAAACATGGGGCAACAACAGCCAACTTCAGGGCCCAACATCAAAGAGGTCTGACTGGAGGGAGCGACACACTGGATTGTTGTAGCTGAGAACATGAGCACCGAAGACTGTGTTGCCTACCTGCTGCCAGAGTCAAGGACATCTCCTTGAGGCTGGAGAGGAACTTGAAGGGAAAGGATCCAGTAGTTGTAGTCCACATGGAACAAAGAACAGTATAGCACAGGAACAGGCCCTTCGGTCCTCCAAGCCTGCACCGATAATTGATACCTGTCTAAACTAAAACCTCTGCACTTCTGGAGTCCGGATCACTCTATTCCCATTCTATTCATGTCCTTGTCAAACCCTGCTATCATATCTGCTTCCACCACCTCTCCCGGCAGTGAGTTCCAGGCACTCACTACCCACTGTGTCAAAGGTTTGCCTCGCACATCTCCTCTAAACTATCCCCCTCACACATTAAACCTATGTCCCCGAGTAATTAACTTTTCAACCCGGGGAAAAAATGTCTGACTATCCACTCTGTCCATGCCACTCATAATTTTGTAAACCTCTATCAGATCGCCACTCAACCTCCATCATTCCAGCGAAAACAATCCGAGTTTATCCAACCTCTCCTCATAGCTAATACCTCCAGACCAGGCAACATCCTGGTAAACCCCTTCTGTACTCACTCCAAAGCATCCACATACTTCTGGTAGTGTGGTAGTAAGATTGTACGCAGTATTCCAAGTGTGGCCTAACTAAGGTTCTGTACAGCTGCAGTATGACTTGCTAATTTTTATATCCAATGCCCCGACCAATGAAGGCAAGCATGCCATATGCTGTCTTGACTACCTTATCCACCTGCGTTGCCACTTTCAGCTATTGTGGAGCTGTATGCCCAGATCTCTCTGCCTGTCTATACTCCTAAGGGTTCTGCCATTTACTGTATAATTCCCATTTTAATTAAACCTACCAAAATGTACTAGCTCACATTTGTCCTGATTAAACTCCACTTGCCATTTCTCCGCCCAAGTCTCCAACCGATCTATATCCTGCTGTATCCTCCAATAATCCTCTTCATTATCCGCAACTCCACCAATCTTTGTGTCGTCTGCAAACTTACTAACCAGACCAGCTACATTTTTCTCCAAATCGTTTATATATACTACGAACAACAAAGGTCCCAGCACTGATCCCTGCAGAACACCACTAGTCACAGCGTTCCATTCAGAAAACACCCTTCCACCGCTGCCCTTTGTCTTCTATGACCGAGCCAGTTCTGTATCCATCTTGCCAGCTCACCTCTGATCCCATGTGACTTCATCTTTTGTGCAAGTCTGCCATGAGGGACCTTGTCAAAGGCCTTACTGAAGTCCATGTAGCCAACATCCATTGCCCTTCCTTCATCAATCGTCTTTGTCAGTTCCTCAAAAAACGTGATCAAGTTAGTGAGACACGACCTCACATTCACAAAACCATGCAGCCTATCGCTAAGAAGTTCATTTGTTTCCAAATGTGAGTAAATCCTGTCCCTAAGAATCTTTTCCAATAATTTCCCTACCACTGACATAAAGCTCACCGGCCTATAATCTCCAGGATTATCCCTGCTACCCTTCTTAGGAGCAACATTGGCTATTCTCCAGTCCTCTGGGACCTCACCTGAAGCCATTTAAGGACACAAAAGATTTCTGTCAAGGCCCCAACAATTTTCTCCCATGCCTCCCTCAGTATTCTGGGGTAGACCCCATCAGTCTCCGGGGACTTATCTACATTATCTACAAGGCCAAACACCTCCTTTTTGATATTGAGATGACCCAGACTATCTACACCCCACTCCCCTCCTCCTTCTTGTACAGGTCCCACCTGCCCTGGAAGAAATCCCAATAATTTAGCTATCTGGAACCCTCCCTCCTACACCAGCTCTTTATCCACGTGTGTAGCTGCACTATTTTCCTACTTCTAGCCTCACTGTCACGTGGTGTCATCCCGAGTTTTTAATTTACTATCTAATTCTCTGAACTCCCCTGCAGGGCCTCATCACTCTTCCCACCTATGCCATTAGTACCTATGTGTACCATGACCCGTGGCTGTTCATCCTCCCCCTTCAGAATGCCCCGTACCCGATCAGAGACATACTTGGCCCTGGCTCCATGGAGGAAACATACCACCTGGGAGTCCCTTTCACGGCCAAAGGAGCGTCTATCAGTGCCCCTGATTATAGAGTCCCCTATAACTACTACTCTTCTGTGCTTTCACCCTTCCTGTTGTACAACAGAGCCAACCGTGGTGCCACTGCTCTGGCTGCTGTTCTTGTTTTCCCCTGCTAGGCTATCCCCCTAACAGTATCCAAAATGGTACACTTGTTAAAGAAGGGTGCAGCCTCAGGGGATTGCTGCACTGACTGTCTCCCCTTCTAGTGGTCACCCATTTATCTGCCTGTACCTTGGGTGTGACCACGTCTCTAAATCTCCTGTCTATAGCGCATTCTGCCACCTGCATGCTCTTAAGTGCAGCCAATTGCTGCTCCAAACAATCCATGTGGTCGGTGAGGAGCTGCAATTGGGTACACTTCCTGCAGGTGTAGTTGTCCAGGACACTTGAAACATCACAGATTTCCCACATCTCATAGGTGAAGCACATTGCCCCACTGACTGACATCCCTAGCACTATTTCAACAATTTAAAAATAAATATTTATTAAATTCTTATTAAATTAAGTCACAATTAACTATATGGGGCAAGATTCTCTGACCCAGGGCTAAGGGTTGATGGCGTCGTAAACACCGGAGCGTTTTACGACGGGGTCAACAGGCCCCTAGGAGCAGCGATCCTCCGCCGCACAGGGGGCCAGCACGGCACTGGAGAGCCTCACACTGATTCAGCTGCTGATCCGGGCGTCAGAACGGGCGCTGCGGGTCCGCGGATGCGCGCTACGGCCGCCGCGAGTTTGCGCATGCGCGTGGGTTGCCTTCTCCGCGCCAGCCCCGACGCAACATGGCGGAGAGCTACAGGGGCCCGGTGCAGAGGAACATAGGCCCCGACCAGGGCAAGCCCGCCCACCGATCGGTAGGCCCTGATCGCGTGCCAGGCCACCGTGGCGGCCCCCCCCCCCCCCCCGGGGTCGGACCCCCCCCCCCCCCCCCTCCCCCCCGCGACATGAATGCTGAGGCCCCGGCAGGTAGGACCATATGAGAACGGCGCCGGTGGGACTCGGCGGGCACTCAGCCCATCGCGCTGGGACAAACGCCCACGTTGAGCAGCCCCCGACCGGAGAATCGGCGGACTGCCGTCTCAGCGGCGTCGTGTGAATCTCCCCCCCCCCCCGCCCCCCTCGGCGATTCTCCGACCCAGCGCAGGGTCGGAGAAGCCCACCCATGGTCCTTGGTGCTGGATTTATACTATAAATATTTAATGCTAAATACACTAATCTCCGCCCTCCAGTTTGGTTACTCCTCTACTTAGTTAATTAATTCGGTTTTCAAATTTAATGCAGACTCCCGACCAGTCCATCAGGTCACAGTTTTCCTGTGACATCAATTTTTCAGTTTTTTATTCCATTTTCCGTTTCAGTGAAATCCCTAAAGTAAATTATTTATACTAACAGCTCCGATGCTCCGCCCCTCCGAGTCCACTCACTGGAGACCAGGCCACAAATCCCCGAGGTAAGTTATTTATACCTACAGCTCTGATGCTCTGCCCCTCGGAGTCGGTCCCTGGAGACCAACAAATTAGGTAGCACGAAGAAAGTGGTGCTGCTGAGGGAGCTCTTAGCCAATAGCCTTGTATGCCTTGGCATCACAAATGCCCATCTAAATACTCCTCAGATGTTATGAAGGTCTCTGCTTCCACCACCCTTTCAGGCATTGGGTTCTAGACTCCCACCACCCTCTGGTTGAAAAGGCTTTTCTTCACAATCCCTCTAGATTGCCCCTTACTTTAAATCTATGCCCCCTGGTCTTTGATCCCTCCACCAAGGGGAAAGGTTTCTTCCTGTCTACTCTATCTATGCTCCTCTTAAGTTTATACATCTAATGATGATCATGAAATCATAGGTCGTAAAAACCTAATCTGGTTCACTACTGTCCTTTAGGGAAGGAAATTTGCCACCCTTATCTGGACTGACCTACATGTGACTCCAGGCCCACAGCAATGTGATTGACTCTGAAATGCCCTTTCAAATGGACAATTACTTCAAGGGCAGTTAGGGATGGGCAATATATGCTGGCCCAGCCACTGAATAAATGAAAAAAGGATTTTTATCCGGCCCTGGCGATTAAATTACTTTTAAGCCTGCCAACCACTCAGGACCTCTTCTCTGTCTATGTTAATTTTATCACACTCCTTCTCTCTGATTTCTATATCCACACCATTCCTCGCACTAGTGAACATCGACACAAAGTATTCATTTAGAACCCTACATACGTCCTCTTGCTCCGCACACAGATTGCCACTGTGGTCTTTAATGGGCCCTACTCTTCCCTAGTTATCTTTTTACCTTTAATGTCCTTGTAAAACAACTTAAGACTTTCCTTTATTTTAACTGCCAGTATCCTTTTAGCTGTCCAAATATCCTTTTTAAGTTCCCGCTTGTACATTCTATTCTCCGCTCGGGCTTCTGCTGTTTTGAGCCCTCAATAGCTCCCTTTTTATCTTTATCCAATTCTGTATATCCCTCAACATCCAGGGTTCACTGGATTTATTGGTCCTGCCCTTTTTCTTTCTTTTTTAATGTTTTTATTGGTGTTTCAAGTAACAGTTACAGAATAGAAAAGAAAAATTGTTGGATTTCTCACTTAGATTATTATACAACGACCAACAAGAAAACTGGACATAGGCTAGAACAACCAGCCTTGATGCCCTCGCTGTCACATAACCGTGACTGGGGCTCTGATTTTTACACTGGTTTGTCGGGTTCTGCTGGGGCCCCTGAGCTTCCCCCTCTGTGTCTTGCTGTGATTGAGATTTTTAAAGGGATGGCTATTTAAATAACCATGACAGCATGACAGTTATTTACACACATCATTGAGTTCAAATAGCCCTGATGAATTTGGGTTCCCCACATGTGGTCAGGACAGAAGGCTGAGATCACAAAAGAGGCACGTAAGGTAATTGAGAAGATAGAAGTGGAGGAATCTCAGCACTTGCAATTGTCTAACAGGTTCAAAGTGCTTGCACCCTGTATGGACAAGCGTGAGGACTGCAGGGGGATTGAGCAAAGTAACCATGGTACAGGAACCAATTCAAGCGGGGGGTGGGAGCTAATAGGAATGTAGTGGTAGTTCGGGATGATATAATGAGGGAGATAGGCACAGTTCTCTGCAGCCATGAATGAGAGTCCAGAAGGCTGCGTTGCCTGCCCAGTGCTAGGGTTTGGCATGCTGCGCTGAGCTGGAGAGTAACTTGCAGTGGAAGGAGGAGAAACCACTGAGGTACCAATGACATAGGTAGGACTAGGAAGGAGGTTCTGCTTAGAAAGTATGAGCAGCTAGCGACTAAATTTAAAAAGCAGAACCGCAAAAATTATGATCTGTGGATTCTTTCCTGAGCCATAAGAAAATTAGCATAGGGTAAATAAGTTTAGAGAGTCGAATGCTTGGCTCAAAGTTAGTTGTGGGAGAAATGGGTTTGATTCCTGTGGTACTGGCATCCGTTTGTGGAAAGTGGGAGCTGTACCATTTGGATGGTCTTCACCTCAACCATGCCAGGACCAGTGTCCTGATGAGTCATATAACTCAGGAAATAGTGGAGGTAAGGGAAGATTTAATAACTAAAGAGAGAGAAGGTAAGAGTGCAGTATAGTAACAAGGGAAAAGGTTATTAGAGTGTGGCAGGAAGGGAAGGACCATTGAAACATAAGAGTGTTCCAGCAGTTAAGGCTAGAGATTGCAAGAATAATAAAACAGAATTAAAGGCACTCTCACTGAATGCATGCAGCATTCGCAAAAGGTAAATTAATGGACAGCCCAAATAGAAGTAAACAGATATGACCTAATTGCCATTACAGAGACATGGCTGCAGTGTGAACAAGGTAGGGAACTGAAAGTTCAAGGATATTTGATGGGCAAAAAGGAAAAGGACGTAGGGTCACTGTCAATAAAGGTTGGGATCAATACATCAGTGAGGGGGGATCTTATGTCTGAAGACCAAGATATAGATATTGAATCAGTTTGGGTGAAGCTAACAAACAGCAAGGGGCAGCAAACTTTGGTCGGAGTTGTTTCTAATCCACCAAATAGTTGTGATAATATAGGACATGGTATAAATCAGGATTAGAATTCATGTAGCAACAATAATACAGTGATCAGGAGGGTCTTCAATCTACATACAGACTGGGTAAACCTAATTAGCGCTTATGCTGTGCAGGACAAATTTTTGGAATGTATACAAGATGATTTTCCAGCACAGTATGTTGAGGAACCAACAAGAGAATGGGTTATTTTAGATCTAGTATTATGCAACGAGAAAGGGTTAATTAATAATCTAATTGCAAAGGAACCTTCAGGGAAGAGTGACCATAATGTGATAGGATTTTATGTGACATTTGAAAATGATATAGTTCAATCTGAAATTGGGGTCATTAATCTAAACAAAGGAAACTACAAATGTATGAGGAAATGCTGAGATAGATTGGGGAACTACATTAAAAAGTATGATGGTAGACAGATAAGAACTAACATTTCAAAAATGCTTTGCAACAAGTTTACATTCCTTTAAGGCACAAACAGGCAGCAAGAAAAGTTATCCAACCATGGCTAACAAGATAAGTTCAAATTCTATTGGATCAAATAAGAGGTATATAAAGTTGACAGAAAAGTGTCCTGAGGATTGGCAGCATTTTAAAATTCAGCAAAGGAGAAGCAAGAAATTGATTTAAAATTACAGAAAATAGAATATGAAAGTAAACCAACGAGGAACATAAAAACGCAATGTAAAAGCTTCTGTAGGCATGTAAAAAGGAAGAGGTTGGTAAAGACAAATGTGGGCCCATTACAGGCAGAGAATAAAGAATTTATTTTGGGCAATAAGGAAATGGCAGACAAACTAAACAAATACCTTGTTTCTGTCTGCAAGGAGAAAGATACAAAAAGCCTCCAAAAATCTCGGGGAGCCAAGGAACTAATAGGATTGAGGACCTGAAATAAATTAGTATTCATTTTTTTTTTTTAAATTTAGATTATCCAATTATATTTTCCAATTAAGGGGCAATTTAGTGTGGCCAATCCACCTACTCTACACATTTTTGGGTTGTGGGGGCGAAACCCACGCAGACATGGGGAGAATGTGCAAACTCCATATGGACAGTGACCCAGAGCCGCGATCGAACCTGGAACCTCAGCGCTGTGAGGCAGCTGTGCTAACCACTAGGCCATCGTGCTGTCCATCAATTAGTATTCATAAGTAGTAATGCTGGAAACATTAATGGGACTGAAAGTTTTTTTTAATAAATTTAGAGTACCCAATTCATTTTTTTCCAATTAAGGGGCAATTTAGCGTGGCCAATCCACCTAGCTGCACATCGTTGGTTGTGGGGGTGAAACCCACGCAAACACAGGGAGAATGTGCAAACTCCACACAGACAGTGACCCAGAGCCGGGATCCAACCTGGGACCTCGACGCCGTGAGGCTTCAGGGCTAACCCACTGCGCCACCATGCTCCCTTGGGCCTGAAAGTTGATAAATTCCCTTGACCTGATAATCTACATCCTAGAGTATTGAAAGAGGTGGCTGTAGAAATAGCAGAGGCATTGGTGGTCACCTATCAGCATTCTACAGGTTCGAGAACCGTTCCTGCAGATTAGAAGGTAGTAAGTGTAATCCCATTATTTAAGAAAGGAGGGAGAGAGAAAATACGGAACTACATATCTGTTAGCCTGTTATCAGTAGCAGTGCAAATACTATCATCGATTCTAAAGGATGTGATTACTGAGCACATAGAAAACAATAGTGAGATTGACAAATTCAACATGGATTTTGTGAAAGAGAAACCATGTTGGAGTTTTTTTGAGGATGTTACTATCAGGATAGATAAGGGAGAAGCAGTGAATGTGGTGTATTTGGATTTTCAGAAGGCTTTTAATCAGGTCCCAGTCGAGAGGTAAGTAAAATTAGAGATCATGGGATTGGGGGTAATATACAGTCATAGATTGAGAATTGGTTCATAGACAGAAAACGGAGAACGTCCTCCAGTAGCGGCCATAAGCTGAGCGGTCGCACATGAAATCCTCTATTACGATTTCTTTCTTTTAAAAAAAATATGTTTATTAAAAGTTTTTTAACAAAATTTTCAACCATACAAACAACCCCCCCCCCCCCCCCGTAACAACAAAGAAAGAATGCTCGCATAGCCAGACATGAACATGGCAAACCAATATGATACAGAACTTTGTACATTGGATTCCTCCCATACGTGTCAGTTTTCCAGATCGTTCATGTGTTTTCTTGCTCAAATGCCCCCCAGAAAAAAAAACCTTCCCCCTCCCTCCCTCCCCCCCCCACGAAAGATATCCCCCCCCCCCCCCCCCCCCCGGGTTGCTGTTGCTGCTGTCTGACCTTCATCTAACGCTCCACGAGATAGTCTAGGAACGGTTGCCACCGCCTGTAGAACCCCTGCGCAGACCCTCTCAAGGCAAACTTTATCCTCTCCAACTTAATAAACCCTGCCATATAATTTATCCAGGCCTCCATGCTGGGGGGCTTCGCCTCTTTCCACATTAACAAGATCCTTCGCCGGGCTACTAGGGACGCAAAGGCCAGAATGCCGGCCTCTTTCGCCTCCTACATTCCCGGCTCGTCCACTACTCCAAATAGTGCTAGCCCCAGCTTGGCTTGACCCAGACTTTCACCACCTTAGATACTATTCCCGCAACTCCCCTCCAGAACCCCTTCAGTGCCGGGCATGACCAAAACATATGGACATGGTTCGCCGGACTTCCTGAATACCCCCCACATCTGTCCTCCACCCCAAAGAACCTACTCAGCCTCTCCCCCGTCATATGCGCTCTGTGCACTACCTTAAACTGTATCAGGCTAAGCCTGGCACACGAGGAAAAGGAATTAACCCTACTTAAGGCATCAGCCCACAGCCCCTCCTCAATCTCCTCCCCCAGCTCCTCTTCCCATTTACCTTTCAGCTCCTCTACCAAAGCCTCCCCCTTTTTCATCTCCTGGTATATCACCGACACCTTGCCCTCCCCGACCCATATGCCCAAAATCACCCTGTCTTGAATCCCCTGTGCCGGGAGCAACGGGAATTCCCTCACCTGCCGCCTCACAAACGCCCTCACTTGCATGTACCTGAAGGCATTTCCCGGGGGTAGACCAAATTTCTCCTCCAGCGCCCCTAAGCTCGCAAACGGCCCATCGATGAACAGGTCCCCCATTCTTCTAATCCCTGCCCGATGCCATTCTGGAACCCCCCGTCCATCCTTCCTGGGATAAACCGATGGTTATCCCTAATCGGGGACCACACCGAGGCTCCCAGCGCTCCCCTGTGTCGCCTCCACTGCCCCCAGATCTTTAGCGTTGCCGCCACCACCGGGCTCGTGGTGTACCTTGTCGGCGAGAGCGGCAGCGGTGCCGTCACCAGCGCCCCCAGGCTCGTTCCTTTGCAGGACGCCATCTCCAACCTCTTCCATGCCGCCCCTCTCCCTCCATCAACCACTTACGGATCATCGCCACGTTGGCTGCCCAGTAGTAGCCACCCAAATTCGGCAATGCCAACCCTCCTCTATCCCTGCGACGTTCCAGGAACCCCCCCCTTACCCTCGGGGTCTTGCTTGCCCACACAAAATCCATAATGCTCCTGCCTACCCTCTTAAAAAAGGCCTTGGTGATCACGATTGGAAGGCACTGGAACCCAAAAAGAAACCTAGGGAGGACCACCATTTTAATTGACTGTATCCTGCCCGCCAGCGAGAGCGGCAACATGTCCCACCTTTTAAAATCCTCCTCCATCTGTTCCACCAGCCACGTCAAATTAAGTTTGTGCAGTGCCCCCCAGCTCCTAGCTACCTGAATCCCCAAGTATCGAAAGCTCCTTTCCGCCCTCCTCAACGGTAGGTCGTCTATCCCTCTTCCCTGATCCCCCGGATGCACCACAAAGAGCTCACTCTTTCCCACGTTGAGCTTATAGCCCGAAAAATCTCCAAACTCCCTTAAGATCTGCATGACCTCAACCATCCCCTCCACTGGATCCGCCACATACAGCAACAGGTCATCTGCGTACAGCGACACTCGATGTTCCTCTCCCCCTCGGACCACCCCCTTCCATTTCCCCGACTCCCTTAACGCCATGGCCAAAGGTTCAATTGCCAATGCAAACAGCAGAGGGGACAGGGGGCACCCCTGCCTCGTCCCTCGATACAGCCGGAAATACTCCTCTGTTACGATTTCTAACTGCAGCAAATGGGCACCAAAAATAGTTGCAACCCCACAGTCTCCTTCAAACCGCATCGACAAGGAAAAGAGGGGGAACAAATTGGGAAAAGTCAGATGTGCATTCGAAAGGCCAGCAAGGATGAGGGGAGGAAAACCTCAGCTTCCGAGCCGACAGCCACATGAGGTAGCACGGAACCGGGAAGGGCCGACTCAGGCGCTGATGGACAAGCTCACAGGCATCATGACCTCCGAGCTCCAAAGACACAGGGAGGAGCTGAAGAAAGACCTCCTGGCAGTGGAAGCTGTGATGGCCCCCATGAGGTAAGCAATGGCTAAGATGGAGCGATGGCAAGAGACCTCGAGAAGGTCGTCACGGACCAAGGGGACCGGATCGTGGCACTCGAAGGCGAGGTGGTAAGCTAGATTAAGACCCAGGAGGGGCTAAAAGAAAAAGTCGACGATCAAGAGAATAAGTCAACATGACAACGAAACTTAAGAATCGTGGGGCTGCTCGAAGGAACGAGGAGAGGAACCCCATGGAGTACATAGCGGCGATGCTCGGGAAACTGGTCGGTGAGGTGGTCTTCGCCAAGCCCCAGGAGGTAGACCATGCTCACAGTTCGTTCAGCAGCTGCCCAAAGCCAGTTGAGGCTCTGAAAGTACCAGAACAGAGAACGGATCCTGAGGTGGGCGAAAGGTGTGAGAGGGTGCAATTGGGAAGGGCACTTCATCTGCTTGTACCAAGGCATTGAGGCAGACCTGGCCAAGCGCTGGGCTGAATTTAACAGTGCTAAATCAACCCTGTCCAGAGGAACGGTGTGGTTTGGCATACATTACCCAACCATGCACCATGGTCGTGCACCAGGGGAAAGAGTACTATTTTGTTGCCCCAGAGGAAGCCAGCAAGTTGCACCCTCTCACACCTTTCGCCCACCTCGGGATCCGCTCTCTGTTTGATACTTGCGGAGCCTCAAGGTTTTTGTCCACCGTGGCTCCCCGACTTTGAGCAGCTGCAAAGGAATGACCTGGGCAAACAGTGAAAGTACACAAGGGCTAGAACGCAGGATGCAAAAGTCGCTACACTAACGAATAAGTTGGTGTATGAAAGGACAGCGAAGAAGGAGGCTGTAGTGCGCCTTCCAGGAGGGAGGGAGTGCCTGGCAGAAGGAAGGAGAAAGACACAAACTCAGCAAAAACAAAGGGCAAAAAGAGGGGAGGCTGGGGTTACAGGGAGGGAAAGGGGAGGGGGAAGGGTAGAGTACTGTTGCAACAGACAACACATAGAGATGGCAAAAAAGCGGAAGCAGTTGGTGGCCATTTTGAATGGCCCGAGAGCAAGGGTAGGCCCAATCGGACAGGGCCGGGCCCACAAGGTGAGTATGGATAACGGGCGGGGAAGAGATCCAAAATCCACGCCCATCTCAAGAGTCTGAGAGTGGATGTAACCTTCCTACAGGAAAGACACCAGAGAGAGAGAGAGAGAGGGACTGGCTGCGGATGAGGAAGGACTGGATGAGACAAACGTTACACTCATGTTTCGACACTCGGTCAGTCAAGGGGGATGGCCACATTAATTAATAGGACAGTCTCAGTTACAGTGACAGGCACAGTGACGGACCGGGGGGAGGCGGGGAGGGTGGTATGTATTGGTCAGTGGGTTGCTGGAAGGGACCCCGGTAGTCTTGGAAAATATATACACCCCAAACTGGGATGATGCAGAGTTTGTCAGGGAAACAATGGCCAAAATCCAAAATCCCGGACTTGGACACCCACCGACTGATCATGGGGGATGACATTAACTGTGTACAGGACCCGACATTAGACCGATCCAACCCCAGGATAGGTAACATGTCAGGCATCGCATGCAAATTGAACGTCCTTATGGAGCGCATGGTGGGGGGTGGGCGAGGGGGGGTGGGGGGGGAGCAGGAGCGGTAGACCCGTGGAGATTTCACCACCTGAGAGGTCTCCTTCTCTCACGTGCATAAGGTTTACTTACAGATAGACTTTTTGTGGTAGGGGAGAGGGTGCTTCCAGGAATAACAAGGGCAGAATACTCCACGATTTTAATCTCCGACCACACGTCACACTACATCAACGTGTGGTTGGAAAAGGGACGGGGCCAATGCCCCCCATGGAGGCTGGATGCAGCTCTTCTCACCGATAAGGAATTCTGCACTAACATATCCCAAGCCATCAACGATTATGTATCCTGCAACCAGAAAGGTGGGGGTCTCACCCTCCACACTCTGGGAGGCATTGAAGGCAGTAATCAGGGGGCAAATTATAGCTTATAGGACCCTTAGCGCCGGGAAGGACAGGGAAGCGAAGCAGTGGCTAATCGATTCCAAACTGGAAGTGGATCGGCGGTACCCCATGGCCCCAACTGTGGAACTGCAGGTGGAAAGGAAAAAGCTGTAGATGGGATTTGACCTGCTCTCCACACAGAAGGCAGTCCACCAGCTCTGCCAGGCATGGGGGTGGTGGGGACCTTCTACAAACACGGAGACAAAGCCAGCCACATGCTGGCTCACCAGTTGAGAAAACAGGCAGCCATGAAAGAGATAGCTCAAGCCAGGGACAGTAACGGTAGAATAGTAGCGAAACCAAATGAGGTTAATAAGGCCTTTTCGAACTTTTACCGAGGACAATACACCTCCGAGCCCCCAGAGGGGTTTCGGGGATGGCACAATTCCTCGACAGACTGGATATACCGGTGGTGGGGGAGGGCAGGAAACAAGGGCTGGAATCACCACTACGACTGGGCGAAATCGTGGAATGCATCAACTCCACACAATCAGGGAAAGCACCAGGACCGGATGGGTTCCCTTTTACAAAAGATTTGCAGCAGCGCTGGCCGCGCACTTGCAGATGTTCAGTGACTCACTGTCAAAGGGGGACCAGCAGCCCACGCTGGCCCAGGTCTTGATCTCATTGATCCCCAAAAGGGACAAAGACCCGACAGAGTGTGGATCATACAGACCCATCTCTCTTTGCAACACTGTTGCAAAAATCCTATTGAAAGCACTGGCGAGGCGCCTGGAGAGCTGCCTGCCAGAAGTGATCGCGGAAGATCAGACCGGGTTTGACAAGGGCAGACAGCTAACAGTGAACATCAGACGCCTGCTGAATGTAATAGTGACCCCACCAGAGGTGATTGTCTCCCTGGACACTGAGAAAGTCTTCGATCGAGTAGAATGGAGGTACCTCATGGTTTGAACGGTTTGGGTTTGGAGCGGGATTCACCACATAGGTGAAGCTCTTCTACAGCGCTCCTGTGGCGAGTGTACAGATAAACAAAACCAGCTCTGAATGCTCCCGCTGCACAGGGGAACAAGGTAGTGGTGTCTGCTTACCCCGCTCCTGTTCACCTGGCAATCGAGCAGCTGGCTAGCGCCCTTAGATGGGTGGGTTGGTAGAAGGGAAAATGGAGAGGGGACAGAGGGCATAGAGTCTCACTCTATTGGATGACCTGCTCCTCTACGTGTCGAACTCCCTAGCCAGTATGTGAAAGATAAACGGACCCCTTAGGGAGTTCGGCCCTTCTCAGGTTACAAACTCAAATTGGGAAAGACTGAAATCTTCTAGATAATCCCCGAGAGGGAGGAACAGAGCTGGAAGGACTGCCATTTAAAGTGACCCAATCCAAGTTCAGGCACCTGGGGATCCAAGTGGCCAATATCTGGAAGAGGCTCCACAAATGAAACCTCTCACGCCTGGTGGAGGAGGTGAATAACGACCTGCAAAGGTGGGACACACTCCCTCTTTCCCGAGCCAGAAGGGTACAGACAGTCAAAATGGAGGAGCTGCTTAGTTTCCTTTTTGTATTCAGATCACTCCCGATCTTCATCGGCAATTCCTTGTTCACCATGGTCGACAAGTTAATCATGACCTTTGTCTGGGGGGGAAGGGTTCTCAGAGTACGTAAGCCTATTATACAGCAAAGGCGGCATGGTCCTACTGAGCCTTCTATTCTACTACTGGGCAACACAGAGGAGGCGGCTAAGGGAGCCAGAGGTAGACTGGGTCCGAATGGAGGAGGCCTCCGGCACGGGGAGGTCTCTCCGAACGCTGGCCACTGTGTTTCTCCCGGTCCCTCCACACACACACACACACTCCAGGAGCAGTGGTGGTAGTCACCTTAAGGACATGGAACCAATTTAGGCACCACTTCGAACTTGGCAAAATGTCCTTGGGGGCCATCTGCACAACCACAGTTTGCACCGCCGAAGATAGATGCCACACTTGAGGTGTGGAGGGAGGACAGAGGGATGTTGACAGCAGGGGACATGTACGTGGGCAACAGGCATCCCTGGGGTAACTTCTAGAGTGGCTCCAACTCCCAAAATGGAACAAGCTTAGATACCTGCAGCTGCATGAGGTTCTCCGCAACGAGACAAAAATGTTCCCTCAGACCCGGACACACATTTCTGGACACAATGATAGGGCCGGACTGGTTAGGGGACAACAAATATGGCGGCATCTACAAGTGACTTATAGAAAAGGTCAGGACCCTACTGGATGCGACCAGATGGAAATGGGGGGAGGAAATGGGCATGGAGATAGGGGAAGGACTGTGGATGGAGGCGCTGCACAGGATCACGCCACCTCCTGCACCGGGCTAAGCCTGATGCAGCTCAAGGTAGTGCACAGAGCACACTTTACCAAGATGTGTATGAGCGGGTGCTTCCCGGAGAACGAGGACAAGAACGAGTGGTGTCAGGGGAGTCCGGCCAACCACACCCACATGTTCTGGTCTGCCTCATACTCAGGGAGTTCTGGATGGCCTTCCTCGAGGCTATGTCCAGGGTGGTGGGGATTGAGATGGAGCCATGCCAATCTCTGGTGGTCTTTGTGGTGTCAGAGCACCCAGAGCTCTGGACTGGGAAGGGGGAGGAGGCTCTGCCCTTTGCCTTACTGATCGCCAGGTGGAGACTTCTGCTAAGGTGGAAGTCAGCAGCGTCACCCAGGGCTTCGGCATCACTCTTAGATTTGGCAGAATTCCTGAGGCTGGATAAAATAAAATTTGAAATAAGAGTGCCTGAGGAGGGATTCCAAGGTACGTGGAACAAATTCACAAATGTCTTCACAGACCTGGGGCGCGATTCTCCAACCCCCCACCGGGTCAGAGAATCGCCGGGGACTGGCGTGAATCCTGCCCCTGCCGTGTCCCAAATCCTCTGCCACCAGAGATTCGGCGGGGGCGGGAATCGCGCCGGTCGGCGGGCCCACCTCCGGCGATTCTCCGGCCCGCGATGGGCCGAAGTCCCGCCGCTGTCAACCCTCGCCCGCCGGCGTGGATTAGACCTCCTTTTGAACGGCGGGACAAGGCGGCGCAGGCAGGCTCCGGGGTCCTGGGGGGGGCGCGGGGCGATCTTGCCCCGGGGAGTGCCCCCACGGTGGCCTGGCCCGCGATCGGGACCCACCGATCCGCGGGCGGGCCTGTGCCGTGGGGGCACTCTTTTTCTTCCGCTTTCGCCATGGTCTTCACTATGGCGGAGGTGGAAGAGACCCCCTCCCCTGCGCATGCGCGAGGATGCCGTGAGCGGCCGCTGACAATCCCGCGCATGCGTCGCCCGGCGAAGTCCTTTCGGCGCCGGCTGGCGTGGCGCCAAAGGCCTTTCCCGCCAGCCGGCGGAGCAGAAACCGTTCCGGCGCAGGCCTATCCCCTCAAAGTGAGGGCTTGGCCCCTAAAGGTGCGGAGAATTCCTCACCTTTGGGGCGGCCCGACGCCGGAGTGATCCGCGCCGTTTTTGGTGCCGGGTAGCGGACATCGCGCCAGTTTGCGGAGAATCCCGCCCCTGTTCACAACCAGCAGCAACCAGGCCGGGGGAGGGGGCAGAAAAGGAGGGGGTCATGGAAGGTCACCTAGAGGGAGGAGAGTTCACGAGGAACAGAGAAAGAACAGGGAGGAGGGTCACCCACAGGAGGGAACACAAACATCTCCCACACGGGGAGAAACTGAGGAAACAGACAGACCCACCCTCCCTCAAAAACTCAAATTTAAGGGGGGAACAGAACCTCCCCCACCAGCCAAACGGAGACAACCGGCGAGCGAGGGCAAGGACCCCAACAATATCTGTATAAATGTGGGTAAAGCTGGGTGCAACAAGTCCCAGTAGGTACTCGTGAAAACACTGTAAAAATGCACACCACTGTAAAAATGTAAATTCGTATTGGAACCTCAGTCACAGTTATGGTGACAGCGAAGGACTCATGTCTTGGTGTTTCTATTTTTGTTAAATATCGTTATCGCTGTTGTTTTGTCATTTATTTATTTTTTCCAATTAGCAATTTAGCGTGACCAATCACCCACCCTGCACATCTTTTGGGATGTGGGGGTGAGACCCATGCAGACACGGGGAGAATGTGCAAACTCCACACGGATCGTGACCCGGGGCTAGGATCGAACCTGGGTCCTCGACCCTGCGGGGCAGCTCTGCTAACCACTGCGTCACTGTGCTGCCATATTGTCACTTATATGCAAAACTCTATATTTCTAACTCCAAATACCGATAAAAACATTTTTTTCAACAGAAACTGAATCAAGATAATTTATCCTGCTTGGGTGGGATGGGGGGGGGGGGGGGGCAGAACCTGTGTGGGACACAGTCTCAGAATAAGAGGTAGGCCATTTAGGACCGAGATGAGGAGGAATTTCTTCAATTAGTTGGGTGAGTCTTTGGAATTCTCTACCATGTGGGCTGTGGAGGCTCAATCATTGAGTATGTTCAAAGCAGAGGTCAATAGACTTCTAGATACCAGTGATATCAAGGCATACGGAGATAGTGCAGGAAGATGACATTGAAGTAGACGATCAGCCACGATCAAATTAAATGGCCGAACAGGGCCTCGAGGCCGAATGACCTATTCCTGCTCCGATGCTCCTATTTTCCTATGTTTCTGCTCCCACCCATTGTCGGAAATGGGGATAGGGCTTCCAGATCTGGGTCGCACCTACCATTTTTAATGGAGCCCGGATTATAATAAAATCCAGCCCTAAAACACTATTTATACCTCCGGTGTAATGCACCTCAAGAATATTTGGTTATTAGTGAAAACAACTTATTCCAGCTTAGTGTGAAACATTTGTGAGGTCACATTTGGAATATTGGAAATCTGGGGATCGTAAAGCAGTGAATGGATCTATTAGATGTGATTCAAAGAAGAGTGAAATGGATGACTCGAGGAAAGGGACTCAATGTAATGCTGAATCTTGGAACAGAAGGTAAAGAGAGAAAAATAATTGAGCGGTAATGGAATGGAGATTTATAACATGCTCAGCCAGGTGGATAAAAGCCTGTTATTTAACTTGGTTTGTGTAGGCCCAGAGCATATGAGAATTAAATTTCCAAACCTGAACCAATTTTGAGAATGATATGAAGTTTTTTTCTGTCCAGTGAAGGAGATATGTAACATAGATAGACTGTCAAGTCAGTTAATGCTGTTGAATTGCACTCTTAAAAAAGACGCTTGCATAACTTGGTTAGGTATCATATTGGTGGACTACATATAAATGTGAGATCAGATATTTACTCACTCCTGATTAACCAGGAGTGATAACCAGTTGTTAACCAGACACTGTTTGATTACTTAACAAACTTGCAATTTTTCAATTTTCTTTTCATGAGTAGGAAAATACAGATGAGCTAACTAGAAATACACAGACACATTTTTCAAAAGTCGGGAACGGCGAAACCTGGAATTGCTAAATAGCATCAACAACTGGTTTATTTTACCCCTGCTGATGACAGTAAGGCAAGGCCAGTGGTTAATGGGAAGGGTGGTAAATCTCTCTCTCTCTGATGGGGCCTGGATGATGCTGGGTGACTCTTCCTTCAGCTGAGGTAATTGTAGTTGGTTCATGTGTGCGTGAGCAACTCGTGAATAGCTCGCCGAATTAGTTGCCTCTTCCTATCTGTTTTTCAGCCACAGTCGAAGAGTGTTAAGCTGCGCACCAAGAAGAAGGCCACAGGCACCGCCAGCAGTACTGAGTCTGCATGAACTGGAAGATGTGGGGACAAAGCCGTGCAGTGTGCAACAAGTCTTTCCATCTGCCTTCAGTACATCACTGATTTGAGTCTCGCTTGAAGCAGGAAACTGCTCGAGCGCAGAGGAGCCACGTTGTGTAAATAGGAGCTAAGGGGCGTGTCTTTAGCAAGTCTAGGGGAATGCAGGTGTCAGCACCGCACAGCAGTATTTAGGGAAGCCAATGAAAAAGACCAGACTAAATAGTCTTGCTCAGTGTTATATAAGCATTTCACCAATAGAAACAAGTGTTCAAGATGAAGTCGCACCAAAATGTCTCCAGGAAAACATTAATCTGCATTTAAGTTTGCACTAATCATTATTTTTTTCCCCCCTGAGGGTTGATCCGTTTTCCTTTGAGCACCCAGTCCTTTTTATGTGGAAAGAAAGCGTGGGTTCCAAATCCATGTTAATTTTAACTTCAACGGATTGACTTTAAAAAAAAACGTTGATTTTAGATAGTTTCACCTGGAAGTGATTGGTAAAACTTCAGATCAGCGGCCATTGCAAGCCATGAACTTCAAGTCCATTTAAATGGCTTTGGTTTTCAGTCCAGTCAAGTCTTGATACAGAAAAATGGTGGTGGTATTTTATGCTTGGACTATGATTATTCAGGAAACTGTAAAAGCTAAAGGTGAGAACGGTAAGTTTTCAAATCTTTGTACCGCAAACTAATGAATCAGTCATTCACTCAAATTATTCAACAAAACACAACACAGAACATCCAAGAAGAATATATTTCATAAACACTTCTGAAATGTAGTGCGATATCTTTAGACTTTGTTTGGTAATCGATTCACAGTATTTGAAAACTGATCATTAAAAGCTATGCAACTGGATTTCATATTTGGATTAGAAATTTCACATTGTAGGAGTGACAAGGAAGACTGTGCTTAATTATCACCCTGCATAAATGGAGAAAATGGGAAAAGATTTGATCCTTTGGAATTTGGTACAATAGGAATGATAGTGAGGGGGTGTGTTGGATTGGAATTATATATATTGACAGCAAACAGGAAGTGCTTTGGTGTTCTATTTGATGAAAGTGAATAGAAAGTGACTTGGAAGTGACTTGGTTTTTTTAAATCAGTAGAATGGGAGTGATAAGAAAGAGTTTGTTTCCTCGGAAAGTGGGGAAAGGTTTCACTGATTATTTGTGGCAATGGTTCGTTCGATTGAAATTCCATGAAGTGGAAGAGTGTTAGAGATTTGGTTAATTGAAGGGAAAAGATTTGCTGCATTGGGATCCTGAGCTAGGATTGGAGCTGCTTATCAGTTTTGTCATGTAAGATCCTGAAATGGAATCCCCTGAGATCCTTCTGCCCTATTTCCAGGTAGCATCTACAGGATCACAGTTCAAGTTGGTGTAATGATATTTTTTGAATTTGACATGTACTATTTTAATAAGGACACGGGGAGTCCACACCAAGTAAATTAAGAACAAAGTTTTATTTACATGAACGACATGTACGCTACCCAGTAGATCCCTCTCTGGCCGGTGCCTTGCTGGCTGACATGATATAGACTGGGTAATTGAGATACCTCGCCCCTAGCGGGAGGCTTGTACTCCGCAAGGAGCACGGGGAAGACAAACTTTCCCACCCTGTAGCTCCCTTGCGGGATATTACAACTATGAACATGATATAATATCTCCTAATTTTTTACTGCAGAGTTAGAGCCAAAACGTTAATACCACACCATTTTCCAAAATCACCCAGCTGTGTTTAGGAGATGGCTGGCAGGTTGCTATAAAGAGTGGTTCAATCAAACAGGATCTAATGATGCCATAAACATTGAGAGTGAAGGAAGACTGATTTATGAATGTTGCCAGAACCTCAAGATGAAATTAATTGACTGCCAGATTTTCTGCTATCCTGATAGTGCATTTATTTATTTTTGACTGATTGCCAGTGGGTTTACAGAGTGACAAACATGGTAGTGATGTAGGAATTGACGTTGCGTGACATTGTGTAACGTTGAATGGATTACCAGGGAAATTGCGACAGCTGATATAGGAGGCTGAACAATGTGCACTGTCCAACTGTAAATACACAGCATAGTAAATTAGAGACTTGACTTATACCACAGGCCAGTGTAGAATTGTAGAATGCATGTTATTTTAATGAGTTATTAAAGTCCTCTTTCTGCAGGTTCTAACAATACATCAAGCTGGACCATATATCTCAGTTTGGTCACGTAGCTAACACAATCAATGACAGTATCGTCAATTTCACTCATTTATCATTAGTAATTGGTCCGCTTTGGTTCATTGCAGTTAAGGGCAAACAACTGGCTTACAAGGAGGAAAAAACAATATGCTAGAGCTCAGTTCTATCCATATTCTGGCAAAATATGTACAAGCCTGAAAGCCCTAGTTTGCTGCTTGAGCCCTAAGGATTGGCTTGTGAAGCTGCTTTTGTGTTGTTTCAGCAGAGCAGATCAACACAGCTTCCGTGTTACATTTCCATCATGCACCATTTCCACTAGTTGTCACCCAGGTGCACTGCTGGAAAACCCAGCAATAGTTCCCAAAACCCACAATATAGTGATCTCCATCTTTCATGGAACAAGTTGAGTTGGCCCCTTTTATATTTAAATTGTAGATACTGTTGTGAGAACCATGTATGTACTTGTATAACGTAAAAGCACCTAGAAACTTTTTCATGATGTAATTTCCACCGACTGATGTGAACTATGACTAATAGGTTTCTAGCTCAGGGGCATATGCCAATGGTTCCTGTGGAAACTGTCTCAGTCTACAAAATATTCCAGGGATGGAAGGGTAGTTGGCCAAAAAACAGAGAAATTCATGTGCCTACCCACATCTATAAGACCAGTTTATAGAGAGACCAGTTTATAGAGAATGTATTTCATGCCCTATCAACTCACTTGCACTCTATATCATAGAATCGTAGAACCACTACAGTTCAAAAGGAGGCCATTTGGCATATTGAGTCTTCACCGACTCTGAAAGAGCACCCAAACCAGGCACCCGCCTTATATCTGCAACCCCATAACCCCACCTAACCCGCACATCCCTGGGCACTAAGGGCAATTTGGCATGGCCAATCCACCTAACCTGCACATTTTTGGACTGTGGGAGGAAATCAGAGCAACGGGGAAACCCATGCAGACATGGGGTGAATGTGCAAACTCCACACAGCCAGTGGCCCAAGGCTGGAATTGAACCCAGGTCTCTGGCACTGTGAGGCATCAGTGCTAACCGCTGTGCCACCCGATAAAGAGAATATTAAAAGAATGGCGGAGTTATTTTACGATAAAGCTATTTTCTTTTTTAAAATAAATTTTGAGTACCCAATTCATTTTTTCCAATTAAGGGGCAATTTAACATGGCCAATCCACCTACCCTGCACATCTTTGGGTTGTGGGGGCAAAACCCACGCAAACACGGGGAGAATGCGCAAACTCCACACAGACAGTGACCCAGAGCCAGGATCGAACCTGGGACCGCGGCGCTGTGAGGCAGCAGTGCTAACCACTGCCCTACCGTGCTGCCCATAAAACCATGACTACTGTATGCATATCTTGTAAATAATCATCATTGCTTAAAGTTTCATGTCAAAATGTTTGACAGACGTATTTTCACATCAAGATTAATTGCATCTAATTTATTTTTCTCTCTGATGGAAAAGGTTTAGTCAGACGCTTTCTTTTTCACAAAAATACTTACTGTAGTGACATGCAAGTTGTTAGGGACACATACTACCTGCGCTCATTTACTAATTACATGCAAAGCATTATATTTTTTTCATGTAAATAGTTACTGTTGTGACATGCAAATTGCTAGGGACACATAGTACGTTGCGCTCATTTAGTAACTGCATACAAAACATTGTATCAGGTTGGTTTATTTGTATTATTAACATTAGTCCAGTGTTTCTCGTGTCACTTAATCCAAGTTATTCATAACAAGACAGTTTTGAGTGTTTTCGCAAAGAGCAAGCATCGATTTGACCCACTTGTAGAGTAGAGCCAAGAAAAATCCATTGGTAGTCACAGTAAACTAATCACATGGATTAATGATTTCAGCCAGTAAAAGAGTAAGGAATCACAATTATCCATAGCAGCAAAGGAGCAATAAAATGAGGCTGTTCCGAGCCAGCAAAGGGGAATTTGGGAAGCAGTGGTTTGGGATTTACTGGGAAGCAGCGGTTTTTGGGTTTAAGTATGTCCAGATTTGGATCCTCTGAGCCACTGTCATCCACAAAGGATCCAATGTGTTGCTAACCTCGGTCTTGCCTTTCAGGCAATATTACCTTAAGCATTCTTCACATTACCCTGCTAGTCTGTGCTGACTACTGCATTCCTCTCAAAGAAAGAAGATGGGCGAACGGTTTCCATTTACTGTAATGTTGATTTAGTTTTCTTTCTGAATGTTTTACAGCATGTTCAGTGGAGCGTGCTGAAAACACCGAGAGGTGTGCCTCACTATTTTTGAGCAGTACACATTGTATGCATTTACAGACTTTGTTGCATTTGCTGAGTTTCATATTGACTGCATAACATCAGAGCTGGATTGAAAAAAAATCAAAGTTACACTTTTTCTTTCCTATCCTTTCTCTCCCCATGTGAAGATCCCTACCTTCAAAATTAATTCCTTTGGCACAAAACAAGGTGACATGGGTCCAGGTCTACGGTAATAATTGTGTTCAGTCTTATTTATGAAACCAGAGATATATATGACAGGTGGGCAAGCACACAACACACTAGAGGAGTACATGGCCATCAGCTTACATAATCATGAGTACACTTTTTATATCAGTGGTTTAGTAATTGTGCTGGCTTCTGTTGTGCTGGTTCTGCCCCATTTCTACTGTTACATGGATTTAGCAACAGCAGGAAATGCCGCATACATGTGAATTGTACATGAGGAGTTCTCCAAAGTCATGTAACTTTAACGCTACTGCACAATCATAATAATCTTTATTAGCATCACAAGTAGGCTTACATTAACACTGCAAGGAAGTTACTGTGAAAATCCCAAGCATGAACCTCTGGCACAAACATTAATGAACAGTCACATTTGATGACTTTGTAGATCCAGCTACAGTCCTTTCCCTGTTCCAGGGAGGGGCCAGTAATATTGAAAGTGCATTAATGATTTGTACAGTTGGGCTCACAGCTCGATCTGTCTCTGTCGACAACTGGTAATTGTCAATCCAACTTAGCAGATACTGGCGTGTACCGGTAATAGCTAACGTTGTTGTATGCTTTTAGCCAGTACATCATCTTCAGAGGAGAATAAAGAAAATTGGGGTGGGGGTGGGGGGGGGGGGTGGAGATTGGAGGTAGACAGGCAGTAATGGCTTCCCACGATGGTTAAGTGAGTTTGTCTGCTGAACAGCTGAGCCATATAGACAAGGAAAGCCCCAGGTTTCATCCCCATTTTGTTATATTGAGTTATCAAGTCATAGCAGGAGAAACAGTGACGGCATTACAGTTGTTGCCTGGGCACCTGGAATAGGGAGGGGAAAATCAACCGGGTTTCCAGCTCCTAATCACTTCAATCCAGGGATGATTCTTGTGAACCTCCTCTGGACCCTTACCAAGGCCAGCACATCCTTCCTTAGATACAGGGCCCAAAACTGCTCACAATATTCCAAATGGGCTCTGACCAGAGCCTTATACAGTCTCAGAAGTACAGCCCTAATCTTGTATTCTAGTCCTTTTGACATGATCCCTACTGTCAAAATTACATCTTTGTATATCGATGGCAAGCAGTCCTGGGCTCTGCTGTCCCAACACTATCAAATTTTATGCATGAGAGGGCACCAAGGCATAGCACTGGATATGGTATTAAAGAGGAGAGCAACTGAATGTTGAAATAAAAAATCCAAAGGAATATTTTGATGGTTTTGAGAATTTTCTACTTTTGCCAACAGTCATGACTGCAGGATAAGTTTTTTAAAAATAAATTTAGTGTACCCAATGCATTTTTTCCAGTAAAGGGGCAATTTTGCGTGGCCAATCCATCTACCCTGCACATCTTTCGGTTGTGGGGGCGAAACCCACGCAAACACGGGGAGAATGTGCAAACTGGACAGTGACCCAGAGCCGGGATCGAACCTGGGACCTCGGCATCATAAGGCAGCAGTGCTAACCACTGCACCACCATGCTGCCCGACTGCAGGATAAGTTGACCTGTGAACCAAAGTGTCCTGAATATTCCCTTTGCACTTCCTCAAATAAGTGGAGCCCAAGGAGTCAGAAGGTGGATACCAAAACCTTTCCGAAGCTTCTTTTCAGTTTTGTCACCAATTCCTTTTCCTCAATTCAAGTGGCTAATATTTGGTATCCGTCACGGGATATCGTAAATTTAGATGTCAGGAAATGAGGTGCATGCAAATAAGACATCCTCTCTGCTCAAGAAATTAACCCATTGCAGACAATCTTTTGGTTGTTGCAATAATTTCTTCAGCCACACCTTTTGGAAAATAATGTAATGATGCATAGGAATTCACACAATATGAATGTTCATTGTTTGGCTGTAACCACCCCTATACCAGCCCATGGGTTATTTAGCCCCATATAGTGCATGGGTTTGACAACCTCCCTTATCTTCTCTCGTGTATTCTGCTAGAGTGGGCCTTATCTCAATGCTGTGTCTATTAGACCATAAGACATAGGAGCAGAATTAGGCCACTCGGCCCATCGAGTCTGCGCCGCCATTCAATCATCCCCAAATTCTCATCCCCATTCTCCTGCCTTCTCTCCATAACCCCTGATCCCCTTATTAATCTATCTCTGTCTTAAAGACACTCAGTGATCTGGCCTCCACAGCCTTCTGCGGCAAAGAGTTCCACAGATTCACCACCATCTGGGTGAAGGAATCCCTCCTCATCTCTGTTTTAAAGGATCGTCCCTTCAGTTTTTAAAAAATATTTTTATTCTCCTTTTTCACATTTTCATCCAAATTTAAACCCACCAACAAACAATCAACAATAACAAATACAATGTCAAACCCCTGGTCAACAATCCACTCCTCCCACCAGCCCCCAGCATTTTAAATACAAACATCAAAGAAAAGGAATCAGGTATCCACCATCCACCCATACATAGTCATCAACAAAATACACAATCCAACCCCCCACCCCTGCCCCCCCATGTTTGATGTCATCCAATTCTTGAAAGTGCATAATGAACAAAGCCCATGAATTGTAGAATCCTTCCCCTCAACTCAAACTTCACCTTCTCAAGTGTTTAAAAACTCCAACCGATCCCCCCACTATGCCAGGGCACAGGGTGGAGAGACTGACCTCCACCCCAACAGGATCCAAAATATATGAAGGTGGTTTGTGCCCCCCCCCCCAACAAAGCTCACAAACATCCTTTACCCCCTCAGTGCTCATCCTCGCCTTTTTGAGGTGCCCCCTACACATCACCTTCAGTTGTATCAGCCCCAACCTCGTGCACAAAATTGAGGCATTCACCCTCCGGAGCACCTCACACCACAACCCCTCCTCCATGCTCTCCCCCCAACTCCTCCTCCCACTTTGTCTTAATCCCCTCCAGCGGTACCTTCTCGGATCGTCCCTTCAGTTTGAGTCTGTATCCTCTGGTTCTAGCTTTTCCTTCTGGTGGAAATACCCTCTCCACGCCGACTCTATCCAGGCCTCTCAGTATCCTGTAAGTTTCAGTAAGATCCCCCTTCATCCTTCTAAATTCCAATGAGTACAGACCTAGAGTCCTCATCTGCTCCTCATATGACATGCTCTTCAATCCAGGGATGATTCTTGTGAACCTCCTCTGGACCCTTACCAAGGCCAGCACATCCTTCCTTAGATACAGGGCCCAAAACTGCTCACAATATTCCAAATGGGCTCTGACCAGAGCCTTATACAGTCTCAGAAGTACAGCCCTAATCTTGTATTCTAGTCCTTTTGACATGAATGCTAACATTGCATTTGCCTTCCTAAATGCCAACTGAACCTACACGTTAACCTTAAGAGAATCTTACTCCCAAGTCCCTTTGTGCTTCTGATTTCCTAAGCATTTCCACATTTAGAAATGAGTCTATGCCTCCATTCCTCTTCCAAAGTGCATAACCTCACATTGTATTCCATCTGCCACTTCTTTGCCCACTCTCCTAGCCTGTCCAAGTCCTTCTGCAGCCTCCCTGCTTCCTCAATACAATCTGTCCCTCTACAAGGCCGGGATTCTCCCCTACCCGGCGAGGCGGGGGCTCTCGGCGGGGTGGAGTGGCGTGAACCACTCCAGCGTTGGGCCGCCCCAAAAGTGCGGATTTCTCCGCACCTTTAGGGGCCAAACCCTCACCTTGAGGGGTTAGGCCCGCGCCGGAGTGGTTGGCGCGCCGCCTGCCGGCGGGAAAGGCCTTTGGCGCCACGGCAGCCGGGCCGAAGGGACTCTGCCGGTCGGCGGGGAAGTCTGCGCATGCGCATCAGCGGCTGCTGACGTCAACCCGCGCATGCGCAGGGGGGGGGTCACTTCCGCGGAGGCTATGGCCGAGGCGGAAGGAAAGGAGTGCCCCCATGGCACAGATCTGCGGGCCAGGCCACCGTGGGGGCCCCCCCACGGGGCCAGATCGCCCCACGCCCACCCCGGGGCCCGCCCGCACCGCAAGTCACGCCGGTAAGGTAGGTGGTTTGATTCACGCCGGCGGGACTGGCATGACAGCAGCAGGACTTCGGCCCATCGCAGGCTGGAGAATCGCCGGGGTGGGGGCCCGCCGACCGGCGATTCTCCGACCCGGCGGGGGGGGTCGGAGAATCCCGCCCCAGATCTTTGTAGCATCTGCAAACTTAGCAACAGTGCCTTCAGATCATTAATGTATATTATGAAAAGTTGTGGTCCCAGCCAACCTGAGACACCCCACTAGTCCCCGGCTGCCATCCTGAAAAAGACCCCTTTATCCACACTCTCTGCCTTCTGCCAGTCAGCCAATCCTCTATCCATGCCAGGATCTTTCCCTCAACACCATGGGCTCTTATTTAACAGTCTCCTATGCGACACCTTGTCAAAGGCCTTCTGAAAATCTAAATAAATCACGTCCACTGGTTCTCCTTTGTCTAACTTCCTTGTTACCTCCTCAAAGATAACAGATTTGTCAGGCATGACCTCTCCTTGACAAAGCCGTGCTGACTCAGTCCTATTTTACCATGCGCTTCCAAGTACACCGCAATCTCATCTTTAATAATGGACTCTAAAATCTTACCAATGTCCGAAGTCAGGCTAACTGGCCTATAATTTCCCGTCTTCTGCCTCCCTCCCTTCTTAAACCGCAGTGTTACATTATCCACTTTCCAGTCCTCTGGGACCCTTCCTCCCACCAGTGATTCCTGAAAGATCACCACCAATGCCTCCACAATCACCTCAGCCAAATCTTTTGGAACCTTGGGGTGTAGTCCATCCAGTCCAGGTAATTTATTCACCTTCAGACCTTTCAGTTTCCCCAGAACCTTCTCCAAACTCACTCACCTGTGCCCCCTCATTCTCCTGGAGCTCTAGTACCTCACTGGTGTCTTCCACCGTGAAGACTGATGCAAAGTAACTATTCAGTTTCTCTGCAATATCTTTGTTTGGTATTATTACTTCTCCGGCCACATTTTGCAGTGATCCAATGTCTATTTGTGCCTCTCTCTTACTCTTCCTATCTTTTATATCACTAGCTAGCTTACACTCACATTTCATCTTCTCTCCCCTTATTGCGTTTTTAGTTGTCCTCTGCTCGCTTTTAAAAGAATTTAGAGTACCCAATTCAATTTTTCCAATTAAGGGGCAATTTTAGCGTGGCCAATCTGCCTAGCTTGCACATTTTTGGGTTGTGGGGGCGAAACCCACGCAAACACGGGGAGAATGTGCAAACTCTACACGGACAGTGACCCAGAGGCGGGATCGAACCTGGGACCTCAGCGCCATGAGGCAGCTGTGATAAACCACTGTGCCACCGTGCTGCCCTCTGCTTGCTTTTAAAGGCTTTCCATTCCTCTGGCTTCCCAACCCTTGCCACTTCGTATGCTTTAATGCTGTCCTTGACTTCCCTCATCAGCCGTGGATGCCTCATCCTCCCTTTAGCATGTTTCCTCCTCGGGATGAATTTCTGTTGTGCCTCCCGAATAACCCCCAAAAACTCCTGCCATTGCATTCCACTGTCTTCCCCGCTAGGCTCCCTTTCCAATCAACTCTGGTCAGCTCCTCCCTCATGTCTTTGTAGTTTCCCTTATTTAATTGTAATAAGTTACATCTGATTGCAGCTTCTCCCTCTCAAACTGCATGGCAAATTCTATCATATTGTGATCACTGCTCCCTAAGGGTTCCTTCACCTTAAGTTCCCTAATCAAGTCTGCCTCATTACAACTTCCGGGTGCGGTGATGACCAGCTGAGTCGCACGTTTCGGCAGCTCCCTGTGAAACGGACTTTTGGGCTCTTGATAGGAGCCCCAACGGCAATTTTGACGGCTAAAAACACTGTGCGGTAAACCAGAAGAGAATCCCCCCTGGATATGGATGAAAAAAGGAGGAGAAAGTGGCCGGATTGCAGTGGATCCTTTAGAACAGCGGCAAGGAAGGCAAGCAAAAACCAAGATGGCGTCGGAAGGTGGCAGTTTAACATGGGGCCCTGAACAACAAGAGTTCTTGAAATGCTGTGTGGAAGAGATAAAAAAGGAAATGAAGAAAGAGCTGTTGGCCCCGATACTACAGGCGATCGAAGGGCTAAAGGAGGAACAAAAGACCCAGGAGCGGGAGCTTTGGGTCGTGAAGGCAAAGGCAGCCGAGAATGAGGACGATATACAGGGCCTGGTGGTGAAGACGGAGACGCAGGAGGCACATCAGAAACGATGTGTGGAAAGGTTGGAGGCACTGGAAAACAACGCAAGGAGGAACAACCTGAGGATTCTTGGTCTTCCTGAAGGTGTGGAGGGAGCGGACGTCGGGGCATATGTGAGCACGATGCTGCACTCGTTAATGGGAGCGGAGGCCCCGGCAGGACCGTTGGAGGTGGAGGGAGCATACCGAGTGATGGCGCGAGGACCGAGAGCAGGAGAAATTCCCAGAGCCATAGTGGTGAGATTCCTCCGTTTTAAGGATAGAGAAATGGTCCTTAGATGGGCGAAGAAAACTCGGAGCAGTAAATGGGAGAACGCGGTGATCCGCGTTTATCAAGACTGGAGTGCGGAGGTGGCGAGAAGGAGGGCGAGCTTTAATCGGGCCAAGGCGGTGCTTCATAAAAAGAAGATAAAATTCGGAATGCTGCAACCGGCAAGACTGTGGGTCACATATCGAGGGAGGCACCACTACTTTGAGACGGCGGATGAAGCGTGGACTTTTATTGTGGAAGAAAAACTGGAATGAGCGGGTTATTAAAAAGAACGTTCGAACAAAGTGGTGGGGCGAATGTGGGGGGCAAAGAGGGGTTTTATGTACTAATCCTGCGATGTGGTAACTTTTCTCTCTCCCACAGGTGGTGATGGGGGGAGGTGGGGAGGTGGAGGAGATGGGGCGTTGGCCATTGGGGGCGGGGCCAAGGGAGAAGCGCGGGCTTGGTTCCCGCGCTATGATAATTATGGCGGGAATAGAGAAGCAGGAAGGAGGGGGCGTCGCACGGTGCGAGCCGAGGTCACGGGGGGAAGCCGAGGTCAGCCAGAGTTTGCTGACTTCTGGGAGCAACATGGGGGGAGTAATTACGCTAGCGGGGGATCTAGCTGGGGGGGTGGGAGGGGGGAATTACTGGGTTGCTGCTGCTGGGGAGAGGGGGGAGCTGGTATGGGAGAGGATGGGCGGGGGGCACCGCCTGGGGGAGATACAGCTGCGTGGGAACTGGGTGAGGAGCTGGAAAAAGGTGATGGCTAATCGACAAGGGGGGGGGTAGGAAGCCCCCCAACTCGGCTGATCACGTGGAACGTGAGAGGGCTGAACGGGCCGATAAAGAGGGCACGGGTACTCGCACACCTTAAGAAACTTAAGGCAGATGTGGTTATGTTACAGGAAATGCACCTGAAACTGATAGACCAGGTTAGGCTGCGCAAAGGATGGGTGGGGCAGGTGTTCCATTCGGGGCTAGATGCGAAAAACAGGGGGGTGGCTATATTAGTGGGGAAGCGGGTAATGTTCGAGGCAAAGACTATAGTGGCGGATAACGGGGGCAGATACGTGATGGTGAGTGGCAAACTACAGGGGGAGACGGTGGTTTTGGTAAACGTATATGCCCCGAACTGGGATGATGCCAATTTTATGAGGCGGATGCTAGGACGCATTCCGGACCTAGAGATGGGAAAGCTGATAATGGGGGGAGATTTTAATACGGTGTTGGAACCAGGGCTGGACAGGTCGAAGTCCAGGACTGGAAGGAGGCCGGCAGCAGCCAAGGTGCTTAAAGATTTTATGGAGCAGATGGGAGGCGTAGACCCGTGGAGATTTAGCAGACCTAGGAGTAAGGAGTTCTCGTTTTTCTCCTATGTCCATAAAGTCTACTCGCGCATAGACTTTTTTGTGCTGGGTAGGGCATTGATCCCGAAGGTGAGGGGAACGGAGTATACGGCTATAGCCATTTCGGATCACGCTCCACACTGGGTGGACTTGGAGATAGGGGAGGAAACAGGAGGGCGCCCACCCTGGAGAATGGACATGGGACTAATGGCAGATGAGGGGGTGTGTCTAAGGGTGAGGGGGTGCATTGAAAAGTACTTGGAACTCAATGATAATGGGGAGGTCCAGGTGGGAGTGGTCTGGGAGGCGTTGAAGGCGGTGGTTAGAGGGGAGCTGATATCAATAAGGGCACATAAAGGGAAGCAGGAGAGTAAGGAACGGGAGCGGTTGCTGCAAGAACTTTTGAGGGTGGACAGACAATATGCGGAAGCACCGGAGGAGGGACTGTACAGGGAAAGGCAAAGGCTACATGTAGAATTTGACTTGCTGACTACAGGCACTGCAGAGGCACAATGGAGGAAGGCACAGGGTGTACAGTACGAATATGGGGAGAAGGCGAGCAGGTTGCTGGCACACCAATTGAGGAAAAGGGGAGCAGCGAGGGAAATAGGGGGAGTGAGGGATGAGGAAGGAGAGATGGAGCGGGGAGCGGAGAGAGTGAATGGAGTGTTCAAGACATTTTATAAAAAATTATATGAAGCTCAACCCCCGGATGGGAGGGAGAGAATGATGGGCTTCTTGGATCGGCTGGAATTTCCCAAGGTGGAAGAGCAGGAAAGGGTGGGACTGGGAGCACAGATCGAGGTAGAAGAAGTGGTGAAAGGAATTAGGAGCATGCAGACGGGAAAGGCCCCGGGACCGGATGGATTCCCAGTCGAATTCTATAGAAAATATGCGGACTTGCTCGCCCCGGTACTGACGAGGACCTTTAATGAGGCAAAGGAAAGGGGACAACTGCCCCCGACTATGTCTGAAGCAACGATATCGCTTCTCTTAAAGAAGGAAAAGGACCCGCTACAATGCGGGTCCTATAGACCTATTTCCCTCCTAAATGTAGATGCCAAGGTCCTGGCCAAGGTAATGGTAATGAGAATAGAGGAATGTGTCCCGGGGGTGGTCCACGAGGACCAAACTGGGTTTGTGAAGGGGAGACAGCTGAACACAAATATACGGAGGCTGTTAGGGGTAATGATGATGGCCCCACCAGAGGGAGAAACGGAGATAGTAGTGGCGATGGATGCCGAGAAAGCATTTGATAGAGTGGAGTGGGATTATTTGTGGGAGGTGTTGAGGAGATTTGGTTTTGGAGAGGGGTATGTTAGATGGGTGCAGCTGTTGTATAGGGCCCCAGTGGCGAGCGTGGTCACGAATGGACGGGGATCTGCATATTTTCGGCTCCATAGAGGGACAAGGCAGGGATGCCCTCTGTCCCCATTATTGTTTGCACTGGCGATTGAGCCCCTGGCGATAGCGTTGAGGGGTTCCAAGAAGTGGAGGGGAGTACTTAGGGGAGGAGAAGAGCACCGGGTATCTTTGTATGCGGACGATTTGCTACTATACGTGGCGGACCCAGCGGAGGGGATGCCAGAAATAATGCGGATACTTGGGGAGTTTGGGGATTTTTCAGGGTATAAATTGAACATGGGGAAAAGTGAGTTGTTTGTGGTGCATCCAGGGGAGCAGAGTAGAGAAATAGAGGACCTACCGCTGAGGAAGGTAACAAGGGACTTTCGTTACCTGGGGATCCAGATAGCTAAGAATTGGGGCACATTGCACAGGTTAAATTTAACGCGGTTGGTGGAACAGATGGAGGAAGATTTCAAGAGATGGGATATGGTATCCCTGTCAATGGCAGGGAGGGTGCAGGCGGTTAAGATGGTGGTCCTCCCGAGATTCCTCTTTGTGTTTCAGTGCCTCCCGGTGGTGATCACGAAGGCTTTTTTTAAAAGGATTGAAAAGAGCATCATGGGTTTTGTGTGGGCCGGGAAGACCCCGAGAGTGAGGAAGGGATTCTTACAGCGTAGCAGGGATAGGGGGGGGCTGGCACTACCGAGCCTAAGTGAGTATTATTGGGCCGCTAATATTTCAATGGTGAGTAAGTGGATGGGAGAGGAGGAGGGAGCGGCGTGGAAGAGATTAGAGAGGGCGTCCTGTAGGGGGACTAGCCTACAGGCTATGGTGACAGCCCCATTGCCGTTCTCACCGAGGAACTACACCACAAGCCCGGTGGTGGTGGCTACACTGAAGATTTGGGGACAGTGGAGACGGCATAGGGGAAAGACTGGAGCCTTGGGGGGGTCCCCGATAAGAAACAACCATAGGTTTGCCCCGGGGGGAATGGATGGGGGATATGGAATGTGGCAAAGAGCAGGAATAACGCAACTGAAAGATCTATTTGTGGATGGGAAGTTTGCGAGTCTGGGAGCGCTGACCGAGAAATATGGGTTGCCCCAAGGGAATGCATTCAGGTATATGCAATTGAGGGCTTTTGCGAGGCAACGGGTGAGGGAATTCCCGCAGCTCCCGACACAAGAGGTGCAGGACAGAGTGATCTCAAAGACATGGGTGGGGGATGGTAAGGTGTCAGATATATATAGGGAAATGAGGGACGAAGGGGAGACTATGGTAGATGAACTAAAAGGGAAATGGGAAGAAGAGCTGGGGGAGGAGATCGAGGAGGGGCTGTGGGCAGATGCCCTAAGCAGGGTAAACTCGTCGTCCTCGTGTGCCAGGCTAAGCCTGATTCAGTTTAGGGTATTACACAGGGCACATATGACTGGAGCACGGCTCAGTAAATTTTTTGGGGTGGAGGATAGGTGTGCGAGGTGCTCGAGAAGCCCAGCGAATCATACCCATATGTTTTGGTCATGCCCGGCACTACGGGGGTTTTGGATGGGGGTGACAAAGGTGCTTTCAAAAGTAGTGGGGGTCCGGGTCGAACCAAGCTGGGGGTTGGCTATATTTGGGGTTGCACAAGAGCCGGGAGTGCAGGAGGCGAGAGAGGCCGATGTTTTGGCCTTTGCGTCCCTAGTAGCCCGGCGCAGGATATTGCTAATGTGGAAAGAAGCCAAGCCCCCGGGGGTGGAGACCTGGATAAATGACATGGCGGGGTTTATAAAGCTAGAGCGGATTAAGTTCGTCCTAAGGGGGTCGGCTCAAGGGTTCACCAGGCGGTGGCAACCGTTCGTCGAATACCTCGCAGATAGATAGACGGAATGGGAAAAAGAAGGCAGCAGCAGCAGCCCAGGATCGGGGAGGGGTGGGGGGGGGGGGGGGAGCGGGGGGGGGGGGGGGGGGGGCGGGGGGAGGAGGAAACAGAAGGACTCTCAGGGTTGTTAATATATACTGTATAGTATGTATAGGTCGTTGCCACAGATAATTATATATTGGACTGTTAAATTATATTTTTGGAGAGTGTTACTTGTGACAAGGCAGTTGCCAATTAGGGCTAGTTTTCATTTTTGTTATTTCTTATTTATTCATTTTTTGTTTATAAAATAGGTCATTGTTATTTGTGCTGTTATAATATTGTGTAAAGGATGCACAATGTACTGTGTTGGTTGACCAAAAATTTTCAATAAAATATTTAATTAAAAAAAAGTCTGCCTCATTACACATCACCAAATCCTGAATTGCCTGTTCCCTAGTAGGCTCTGTCACAAACTGCTCCAAAAAAACATCTCTTAGACATTCCACAAATTCTATTTCTTGGGATCCACTACCAACCTGATTTTCCCAGTCCACCTGCATATTGAAGTCCCCCATGATTATTGCAATATTACCACATTAACATGTGTCTCTCAGCTACACATAATTGAATTAGATTCACCATCACGTGATGTCTGCGGGTGGTTTCAAATGAATGGGAGTTTGTTCTGACAAGATAATTTCCCGGTTGCCTGACGTGGCAGGAGACATTAGCAATTTTGACCAATGAACCACCTGTCTACATCTTGTCCAGAATGGGCAGGCAGAGTGCAGAGCAGATGGGATGGACCCTGTGTGGTAGTTACCACTGATTGTATAGTGGTTGTAATAACGGTTTCGTAGATGTAATAGGGTAAGGCTCCTGTACTAGAGGTACGGGTGTAAATCCCTGCCTGCTGGCTCTGCCCAGTAGGCGGAGTATAAATGTGTGTGCACACCGAGCTGCTCCCATTCTGGTAGCAGCTGCAGGAGGCTACACATCTCTGCTTAATAAAGCCTCGATTATTCTCTACTCTCGTCTCGTAGTAATTGATAGTGCATCAATTTATTAAGCAGAGATATTACAGCGATGGAACTTCGTATCAAGCCTGATCGCCTATAGCTGCACCCTCAAGCATGTCGGCCTTCAACCACTGGCTAGCTTGCTTCGAAAGCTACCTCCGATCGTCGACGGAACTACCCTCAGCCGCACAGAAGCTCTAGGTCCTGTACTCACTGGTGAGATCTGATATTTTTCCCCTTATCCGGGATGCGCCCACTTACACTGAAGCAATGGAGCTCCTGAAAGATACATAGACATAGAATTTACAGTACAGAAGGAGGCCATTCGACCCATTGAGTCTGCACCAGCTCCCAGAAGGAGCACCCTACCCAAGCCCACACCCCAACCTTATCCCCATAACCCAGTAACCCCACCCAACACTAAGGGCAATTTTGGACACTAAGGGCAATTTAGGGCCAGGAGGATGGACTGGTTGTGGCGGTGTGTGAATTACAGTAGATCAAGGTATTCTGGGAGTATGGAGTTGATGTGTCTCATGACCAACCTCTCGAAGCACTTCACAATGATAGATGTCAAGGCCACCAGATGGTAGTCGTTGAGGCACATTGCCTGGTTCTTCTTTGGCACTGGTATGATGGTGCTCTTCTTGAAACAGATGGAAACCTCAGAATGGAGTAGGGAGAGGTTGAAGATGTTCGCAAACACACAGTTGGATTGCGCAGGATGTGAGTGCATGACCAGGGACTTCGTCGGGACCCATTGCTTTCTGAGGGTTCACTATTTGGCTTTGCTTTGTAGCCCATTATGCTGCTTAAGCCTTGCCACAACCTCCGAGAGACCATGTGATTAGTCTGTGACTCTAGCTTAGTCCGGTATTGTCTCTTGGCATCCCTGATGGCCTTGTGGAGGTCGTACCTCGATTTCTTCTATAGGTCAGGGCGCCTCAGACCAAGTCTTCAGTAGGGAGTGAATCTCCCGATTAAACCATGGTTTCCAGTTGGGGAACATGCGTACTACCTTCTGTGGCCGCAATCTTCTGCACATTTGCTGATGAAGTCTGTGACGGTGGTGGCATATTCGTTTAGGTTGGCCGCTGAGTTCTTGAATATGGACCAATCCATGACTCCAAGTAGTCGCATAGGAGCTCTTCTGTTGCCTCGGACCAACATTGCACAACCTTTTTTTTAAATGAAGGGACAATTTAGCGTGGCCAATCCACCTACCCTGCACATCTTTGGGTCATGGGAGTGAAACCCACGCAGACATGGGGAGAATGTGCAAACTCCATACGGACAGTGACCCAGGGCCGGGATTCGAACCCGGGTCCTCAGCACCGTAGTCCCAGTGCTAATCACTGCACCACCGTGCTGCCCTCCGACCTTCTTAACCTGATTCTCCCGCGTAAGTTTCTGCTTGTATGCCGGGAGAAGGAGCACAGTCTTGTGATCCGATTTTCCAAAGTGTTGTAGGGGGATGGATTGGTAGGCGCCCTTGATGCTTGTGTAGAAGTTTTGGGGCAGATTGGTGAAGCGAACACTGCCAAAAGGATTCCCTCTCGAGACTTCTGGTTGCGGCTATGCGGAGCTAAGTCGCACATTCGGCGGCTCCCGCAAAAATGGACTTTTGGGCTCTTTTCAGGGCCCCCAACGGCACTTTTCCGACGTTTCCAGGTGTGGGAAGGAGTCTACAACAGCTCCCCATCAGTATATGGCTTTAACTAGGAGTGGGGCGACAAAAAAGGTGGTGGTGGACCCGAAGAAGGGAGGGAAGAAGGACAAAATGGCGGCAGGCGGAGACCAGGCAGCGTGGAGGCAGTGGGCGGAAGAGCAGCAGGAGGGTATCATGTTGAACTCGCTGATGGGAGCGGGGTCCTTCCAGGGGCCCATGGAGCTGGAAAGGGCCCATAGAGTGTTGACGAGGAGGCCCAAGGCTAACGAGCCTCCGGGGGCGGTGCTGGTGCGGTTCCATCGGTTCGTTGATTGGGAGTGTGGGCCAAGAAGGAGAGGAGCAGCAGGTGGGAGAACGCAGAGGTTCGAATATACCAGGACTGGAGTGCGGAGGTGGCGAAGAGGAGGGCCGGGTACAATCGAGTGAAGGCGGTGCTGCACAGGAAGGGGGTGAAGTTTGGCATGTTGCAGCCGTCGCGACTGTGGGTTACCTACAAGGACTGGCACCATTATTTTGAGTCTCCGGAGGAGGCGTGGGCCTTTGTTCAGGCCGAGAAGCTGGACACAGACTGAGGGTCGGGATGGGTGATTGGGGACTGCGGTGGATATGTTATGCCTATTTTCTGTTCGGGGGGGGGGGCCTTTGCATTGTTTTGGGTTTCTTTTTCTCTGTGTTATTCTTTTTCAGGTTGGGGATGGTGGATGGGTTGGGTTGGGCACTGTTTTGGTTGTGGCGGGGCCTGGTAGGTGGAGAGCGCGGGCTTTTTTCCCGCGCCAAAGACTGGGGGGGCGGGGCCGGGGCGGGGAAGCGAGGATTGTTTCCCGCGCTTAGAACGGAGGGGGGAGGGGGAGAGCCTGTGGATGGGGAGCGGGAGAGGAGGGTGTGCCACGCAATGGGAGGAGTCGAAGGGGAGGCGAGAGTGGCCAGGGTCAGCAGGAGTCAGCTGACTTGCGGAATGCAATGGGGGGAGTAAACCAGCTAGGGTAAGGCCATCGGACAAGAACATTATAAGCCAGATGTCCATCGAGCCCAAAGTCTGTAGCTGTAGCCCCCATTTAACCATTTGCATGGTCCTCTCTGCCAAGCCATTCGATGCCAGATGGCATGGGTCAGTGTGGTCATGGCAAATCCTGTTGATTTTCATAAAAGCGGCAAATTTTTCACTCGTAAAAGAGGCCCCATTTTAAAAAAATTAATTAACAGGATGTGGGCGTCGCTGGTTAGGCCAGCATTTATTGCCCATGAAATGAAATGGAAATCGCTTATTGTCACAAGTAGGCTTTAAATGAAGTTACTGTGAAAAGCCCCTAATCGCCACATTCCGGCGCCTGTTCGGGGAGGCTGGTACAGGAATCGAACCGTGCTGCTGGTCTGCTTTCAAAGCCAGCGATTTAGTCCTGTGCTAAACAGCCCCTCAAACTAGAAGCACGAGATGTTTCTGCTCGGTTTCGAACCGGGGACCTTTCGCGTGTTAGGCGAATGTGATAACCACTACAGTACAGAAACAGCTAGAAACAGCCCATTCCTAGTTGCCCTTGAGAAGTGGCGGTTAGTTGCCTTTTTCAACAGCTGCAGTCCTTGAGGTGTAGGTACACCCACTGTGCTGTTAGGGAGGGAGTTCCAGGATGTTGCCCAGGGATATATTTCCAAGTCAGGGTGCTAATTAATTTGGAGGGAAACCTTCACGTGGTGGGGTTGCCAGGTATCTGTTGCTCTTGTCCTTCTAGATGGCAGTGGTCATGGGTTGGAAGGTGTTGTCTAAGGAACCTTGGTGAGTTACTGCAGTGCATCTTGTGGATGGTACTCATGGCTGCCACTGTTCATTGGTGCTGGAGAGTTTGAATGTTTGTGGAAGGGGGAGCAATCAAGCAGGCTGCTTTGTCCTTGATGATTTCAAGCTGCTTGAGTGTTGTTGGAGCTGCACTCATTCGGGCAAGTAGCACGGTAGCACACTGGTCAGCACTGTTGCTTCACAGCGCCAGGATCCCAAGTTTGATTCCCGCTTGGGTCACTGACTGTGCAGAGTCTGCATTTTCTCCCTGTATCTGCATGGGTTTCCTCTGGGTGCTCCGGTTTCCTCCCACAAGTCCCACAAGTCCCGAAAGACTTGCTTGTTAGGTGAATTGGACATTCTGAATTCTCCCTCTATGCACCCGAACAGGCGCAAAAATGTGGTGACTAGGGGATTTGCACAGTAACTTCATTGCTGTATTAATGTAAGCCTACTTGGGACAACAATAAAGATTATTATTAGTAGTAGTTGTTGTCGTAGTAGTAGTATTCCATTGCACTCCTGACTTGTGCCTTGTAGATCGTGGACACGCTTTGGGGGGTCAGGAGATGAGTTACTCGCTGTAGGATTCCTAGTCTTTGACCTACCCTCGTAGTCACAATATTAATGTGCCTCGTCCAGTTCAGTTTCTGATCAATGGTAACCCCCAGGATGTTGATTGTGGGTAATTCAGCAATGCCATTTAATGTCAAGGGGCGATGGTTAGATCCTCTCTTATAGGAGATGGTCATTGCCTGGCACTTGTGTGGCGTAAATGTAAGTTGCCACTTGTCAGCCCAAGCCTGGATATTGTCCAGGTCTTGCTGCATTCGGACATGGACTGCTTCATTATCTGAGGCAGGGGCGGATCTACTATGAAACTAATGAAGCTTAAGCTTCAGGACCCCTAATCCCGGGCCCCAGAAGCGACTTTAGTCCACATTGCTTAAAAATTTGGAGTCTATAGTATGAGAAGGTTTTAAAAAAAAAAAATAATATTAACAATATAGTGTAATTCAATACAAAATAATAGTTAAAATAAAAATTAAAAGGTTATTAAAGTATCATGTAGGCTAGCCGTAAACGAAAAAACGTTCAAATTAAGGATGTTTCATTCTAAATATATTTAATATAAAATAATTATAAATAATTTAAAACACCACTTAACATTTATGACAGAAATACAAACAGTAGATGATGTGCAGTAACAAAAAAGGGGAGCTGTTGAAAAGGCAATCACAATACTAATGTGAATTTTCAACGTGATAGCACTCGTGATAGCGATCGAGACAAGAATTTTTTTCAATAAAGTGTTCATAAGGATACAATATTTTAATTACGCCTACTCAAAAATAAATGTTATATTTAGAAAAGTAAGGTAAGTAATAGAGGTGAAATAGTGTTAGATTAGCCTAAGCCTATTGTTTTTATGAAGAGGTGAACGGAAGGTAGGCTACGAACACATAGCCTAGGCTAATACGATATTACAAGTATTTATGAAAAAGTAATAAAAGGGTGAATTTGTGTTAAATTACAGGTGTTTATTATGAAAAGTGTTCAAATAATGGTAAAATTGTGTTACATTACCTATGAGTTTTGGTGGCCTAGTCTTGCCTAACTTAGTCTAGCCTAGAAGTACTGAAAAGAGTTGTAGCTGTTATAAAGTTTTTAAGTGAAAGAGATTTGGCATTTAGAAGTCATGAGGCGAAGTGGGGCTCACCAAATAATGGAAACTTCATAGGGGCCATTGCACTTATTGCAGAGTTCGACCCATTTTTACATGAACATCTCGAGAAATGTAAAAATGAAAAAGTAAATGCTACTTACCTATCCGAACCCGTGTTATGAAGAATTGATAGAAATCATGGGAAAACATGTGCAAGATGAAATTGTGATTCAAATCAACAACCTAGACACCAAATACTACTCTATTATTGTTGACTCTACGCCTGACCTGACACATGTTGACCAGCTGGTAATTGTGGTTCGATACTGCTATAATGGAAAATGCTGTGAGAGATTTTTAACATTTTTACCGATAGAAAACCATTCATCCACGACCTTGTTCAACAAAATACAACAAGTCCTGGGTGAACATAAGCTTTCACTTGAAAATATCCGTGGTCAGTCCTACGATAATGCATATAACATGAAGGGCTCAGAGAAAGGGCTGCAAGCACTCTTTAAAATCATTAACAGGTACGCAGACTATGTACCATGTGCAGCCCATTCACTTAACCTTATGGAGAAAAGGCAGTGTCTACTGTACCTGAGGTTGTTGACTATTTTGGCATTTTGCAGGAGCTGTATGTTTTCTTTTCCGGATCTCCACGAAGGTGGGGGATTTTAAACACACAGGGCAATCTACATTTTTCTCTAAAGAGTTTAAGTGTAACTAGATGGTCTGCACACTATGAAGCAGTCCGGGCAATTAAAAATGGATATATGGGTATTTTACAAACTCTCAAACACATTTTTGAAGACTCAGAATAGAAGCCTGAAGGTAAACGAGATGCAAAGAATTTATACCACAAGTTGGTAAAGCTGGAATATGCTATTTTAACAGTCATTTGGGAAGAAGTGCTGGAGCGTTTCAACAAAACAAATAAGAACCTCCAAAGCCCTGGTTTTGATGTATTTGAAGGTTATCTTCTGCTATCATCTTTACTTTCGTTTGTTAAAGAACTCAGCGAAAATTCAGCCGATAGGATTGCACACTATGTATCAGAAGCAAAAGGATTGTGTGAAGATATCACCTCAGGTTATTCTGATGCTTCCAAACGCATTGTCACAAGGAAATTTTCAGATGGAACAAGTGGTATTGCTTCTTTGAGATGAGCTGACAAATTTAGGATAGAAGTTCTATATCAACCCTATGACTGCTTGATAATCCAGTTACGCAAGAGGTTTGATCCAAATGAGCAGATTGCGAAAAGGTTCAAGTTCCTCTCAGAATTGGTGAACAATTCTGAAATTGACGAGGACAGTATTAAACTTATAATATCGTATTACAAAGATGATATTGACCACAAATTAGTAAACGAGTGTTATCAGTTCAAAGAATATTTGCACCATAGGAAATCCCAGAACAGAGAAGAAAACACGCCATCTAAAATGCAATGCGCAGAAGTTCTTCAGCTTATTTGTGAGCAACACCTAATTGAAGTGTTCCCCAATATTACTACTGCGCTTAAGCTGTACTTGACAATGCCTATCATGAGCTGTGAAGCAGAAAGGAATTTTTCAAAGCTATCCTTTATAAAGAACAAATTTTGGTCTACCATGACTGAAGTGCGCTTAAATTCTTTATGCATATTGTCTCTAGAAAATGACATTGCAAGGAAGCTCTCATGTGACAAAATTGTACGTGAATATGTTGCTAGAAAAAAAGAGTATTTTGTAAAATGTGCTTCATGTAGTATGTATTCTCATAGGTGTCTAAAATAAAAGATTATATTGACCGTGGTCTTTTCTATGTTTTATTTCATCACTCTATGATGCATCATGCATGCATATAACATTTCCCTCATTTCCATCCCCCCATAACTCGAAGACTATAAGGCATAGGAAATTTTTATTCACACCAGTGACTTTATCCCGTGAGATAATCCAGTGCAGCAATTTTAATCAAAATCTGAGATGTAGTGGTTAAATCTTTTTTAAATTTGTGGTGATCTGTCGTGGAACAACCCCATTGAAGAAGATAACAGTGGTTACCCAGACTTCGTTGCTGGTTGCGAAGGGGCCCCCATAACAGTTCAAGCTTCAGGGCCCCAAAAATGTATGTCCGCCACTGATCTGAGGAGTTGCGAATGGTTCTGAACATTGTGCAGTCATCAGCAAGCATCCCCACCTCTGACCTTATGATGGAAGGGAGGTCATTGATGAAGCAGCTGAAGATGGTAAGGTCTAGGACATTATCCTGAGAGGTAGTGTCCTAGGCCCAATGATCTGTCATGAGCACCTCAGGGATTCATTGGGTGGAAAAAGAAATACGCAATCACCCGGGAGGTGATCGTTGCTATTCCGGCACTTTGAGTCCACCAGGACGAAGAACATCGACTCCATGAATGGACCGGTGAAATTGGCGTTGACACGAGCCCTGGGTCGTCCTGCCCACTCCCAAGGGTGGAGGGTTGCCGCCACAGGCAGCTTCGAGTGCTGTTGACAGATTTATATCTCGATATCCGTGTCCTAACCGGCCACCAGATGTAGCTTCACACCATCATCTTTGTTTTGGACACTCCCCAGTGCCCATTGTGAAGGACCTTTTGAAATGAAATGAAATGAAAATCGCTTATTGTTACAAGTAGGCTTCAAATGAAGTTACTGTGAAAAGCCCCAAGTCACCACATTGCAGCGCCTGTTCAGGGAGGCTTGGACGGGAAATGAACCGTGCTGCTGGCCTGCCTTGGTCTGCTTTAAAAGCCAGCTCTTTAGCCCTGTGCTAAACCAGCCTTTACACTATTGCCTGGCCATTGATCAGGACAATAACCCTCGTTCCCCACAGGAGGATACCATTTTCTACAGTCATCTCCGAGAGTTTGGAGGAGAAACCTTTCAACTTCCCTGATAGCAGTCGTGCTGCCCACCATATAGCACCAGATACCACACCCTAGCAAGGATCAGTCTGCGTCCAGCCACACAATACACAATGCAGTAACGGGCAAGGAATCCATAAAATCCGGGACCGCGATTACTTTGTCTGCCGTAACGAGATTTGTGGATTCGGTTTGCAGGGAAAGATGGCTCAACGGATCAGCTTGCGCAATCTGGGTCCCTGGGCAGTGCTCAAAAGAGTATTCGTAAACAGCCAATAACAAGGCTGAATCCTCACAGGCGCAATTGTCAGGATCGCCTTGTCTTCACGAAAGAAGCCCAGCAATACTTGTGATCCATGCCAATAACAAAATGGCGGCAATAGACGTACCGATTAAACTATTTAATCCCAAACATGACCACCAGGCCTTCCTTCTCTATTTGGGAATATTTTCTCTCTGTCGCAGCCAGCGTCCATGAGGCAAAGGCGATTGGACATTCACGGTCATCAGTCATATGATGAGACAGGGCTGCCCTAATCCCATATGGCGAAGTATCACATGTGATGTACAATAGTTTTGAATGGTCAGAATGTGTCAACACCCCGAAGAGGACAACCGCCATTTCACCGTCTTAAATGCCTTATCCTGGGCCTTGCTCCATTCCCATGGCTGGTGCTTCTTGAGGAACAAGTGACGGAGGGGCCAAGGTGGTTGCCAGATTTAGAATAAAACAGCCATAGTCATTTGCTAGTCCAAAAAAAGAGCGAAGCTTGGCGACGTCTCGCAGGGCCATTTTGATGGCCCTCACTCTCTCAGCAACCGGGTGGAGGCCTTCTTCGTCCACCTAATTCCTTTGCGTGAAACACCACTTTGCGCGATGCAGGCTGTTGCTAACTTTGCCTTGGTTCAATTGCTCTGTTTTATTATCTTTGCTCTCGAGTCGCCAGGTATCTTTATGATACCGCCACAAGGTTCAAGTCCGAGTAATGATCGATAATCCAATACACCGATTAGTAAGATTTAAATCAAAGCACATTTATTATACACAGTAATCGCTACTCATGCACAAATTCTACGTCTAAGCTACTTCTACAATTAACAGGCCTATACTTAACTTGGAACTGGCCCACCAGGTCAGGGAAACAAATGGCCTTTCATTCGGGTTCTGAGCCTGCGGGATTCGAAGTTGGTACAGATTGGTAGCTAGGAGCGCCTATCTCGTAGCGAGCGTTGAATTAAGACTTACGAGTTCGATCTTCACTGCTCCGGTCACGGTCAATGGTGGTTCGTTGTTGCTGGGTGACCCGGGCAGGAAAAAGAGCGTGAAGAGATCGACGAGGTGGAGAGGAAGAGAAGAAAGAGCTGAAGAGTGAAGAGAGCGATTTGAACTTGGGGCTCAATTCTTATAGTCCCCAGGGGTGTCCCGCCTTTCGGGGCGGATCCTGTACCTGGTCCCAAGTGATTGGACTTCGTCCCAATCGCTTGGTTCGATTTTCTCCAATACTGGAGCGGTTCCCTGATCGAGGGGCGGTCTTGAGGTGCTCGTTCACGTCCCTTTGTGTAGGCTCCTGCTGGCGCCGAAGAGTCTGGTTTTGCTCTGTGTGTCTAAATGTTGCTTATTGTTCCCAAGGATTGCTCATTAGTATGCAGATGGCTGTTGTTTTGTTATGCTGTTGGTTGCTGGTATCAATAGTGTCTGGCCTATCCAGAAGTAAATACACAGTCAACCTGCAGCTGCTTGTTTTTGTCTTGTTGGCTGACTTTCCCATCAGCCTTTGCCGTTTGCCATTTTGAATCGGAAGTTGGCCATTTTAAGTGGTTACATACCCTCCTTGTGATCCTAACGCGAAGCGTGAAGGATCACATAACTATGTTGTTTTCCATTCCCTGACATGGGGGGGGGGCACTTCCTTCATGGCCTCTGCACTGACCATAGCTATGCAAAAGAATTTTAACTGACAATTCTAAGGGCACTATGTCAAACAGGGACATGCATTACGAAACAATAAACTGGGATCCTCTAACTATTCTTAATACACTACACTCACTTAAACATTTCATTATTCTAACTTCCTCAACCATACAAACAAAATCATAGCAGTTTATATACATTTTTCCTGGCTTGGTAGTCAAGCTCAGGATCGTACAATTTGCTCATGAACATCTCTTTACATTTCTTTATTTACAATAAAACCGCAAATGAATGCTCTTTATTATAGATCGTGGGGGTTGGGGGTCTGGTCGTATCCGAAAATAGGGGATCTGATCCTATATACCGAGGTTCGAGCGCAGTAGGCTCTCCTTCTCCATTTCCGTAGACGCATAGTCTGCACTATGCAGCAGAGTATCGCTAATACTAGTAAGGTTTCTATTACATATGACAGAGAGTACCAGGTTATAAACCTGGCACACCAAGATGGTGTGGTGTCGCTGGTGACTGGGCTCTGGGTACTGCGGGGAAGAGAAACATTAACGGCTGGGGGGCTTGAAATCATGGGGTTCACGTTCACTTGCAACCAAATGTCCATTAGTATGATGCTGATCCATGTGAAGGACGTCCTCATGGATCTTCTCTTTTCTTTTCTTCTCTTTTCTTTTCCTGGAGCTTCTGGAGTTCTGTGGAAACAAGCATAGTGTCTGTAACTATCTTGGTTTAACATCTCGTATGATAGTCTGTCTGTCCTTTAGTGCCAATTACTCCCTTTATAATTGGTCACTATGTGTGACTCCCTCATTTTTTGTTTTTCAAAACCCGAATTTTTAGACACACTTTCAAATAATGAACCAGTGCGAGCCGTCTCGCAGACTGTGCAATCTACCATCCAACTGTTTCAGGATGTAAATAGCATAAGGTTGGCAACCTAAGGGTTACCTGAAACAAAACAAAACTTTTTGAACTAAAAATGGCAAAATGAGGTGCGTTTGGGCCGCGACAGGTAAGAGTTGGATGGAGTCCCCGGGTAGGACGGCTACCAATGCCGTATCTCCCCTACCCAAGCGTAGTTGACCAGAGGGGGGGTTCCCAGGCAGGGCGGGACCCAAGCCGTTTCTCCACTGCCTGAGCAACCGACAAGAACGGGCAAGAAATGTAGTCATCGTGGTTGGGCTGCCGTAGTGGTACTTTCCTTGAACCAGAAGAGCAGTTATGAACGGGCGTGTGGTACCTTAACAAGTCTCTGCAGACAAGCTAGTTCCACTGAACTAGTGTCTGGCAATAGTGAGTCTCTGTGGGCAAGTCCTCAGAGGTTTCGGCTGAAAAGGCGTGGGGCCGTGAAAAAAAATGTTTTTCCGGTCTGACAAACAACATTTAACAAACTTACAAACAACATAAACATGCGGCAGGTTCCATCAGAATACGAGACATCGTAAATCACATTTGGGCTGGGGTGTAACTAGCATATGGAGGGAGTGCAGCGTGACCGAAGAAGAAAGGAAGGAGGAGTGAAACAAAAATGAAATGGCCTTGCTGAGGTAACGCTGCCATGAGAAGTGGTGGGTAAGCGCTCACAGTTTGCATGGGGCAGCTGGGACCTTGTAGATGCTGTGGGTGGTGTTCTCCTTCATATCTGGGGGCTAGTCTAGCTGGTGGGGGTCTCCTGCAATCTCGGGCGAAGTGTCCTGACTGCCCACAGTTGTAACATGACCCCTGGGGCACATAAGGTGGAGCAGGCTCTCTGGTGCATTGTTCCCTTGGGTATGGTTCCCTGGGTGGGGGGTCGGGGCTGTTAGTGTCCTCGCTGGTTCGGGGGGCATTTGTGGGCTGATTCCGTTGCTGTTTCAGGGGGGCTTGACATTCTCGTGCGTAATGTCCTAATTGTCCGCAATTGTAACATTCCGGTGGTTTCTGGGGGGGTGCTGTTGCTTCCTTCGTTTACCCATGCGGGGTTCTGGTGAGTTTTAACTGGATGCATATCTGCCTGCTCTTCTTGCTGTTCCTCGGGTTTCCTAACTGTGGGTTTACTTTGTACAGACTGCTCCCAGGTGCGGGACAATCTTTTTAAAACCCATTTCTCATTGTGGGCTTCCTCTGAGGGGTCATAATTCGCACAAGCTGTTTGTCCTGTTTCTGTGGCATGGGAGATAAGGGTGCGGGTCCATTTGGCCATGTTGTCTGGGGACAAATGGCACGGCCTAAGTCTCCAAAGACTGCTGCAAAGTGGATCCACAGGCGTCCAGCAAACGCTGTGGGGTGCTCGGATTTATTTTGCCTACATTTGTTGAGGCCATCTACGGGGTCACCCCGGTTATACCCGATCGCATCCAGGATCGCGGTATGCATTTCTGCAAGGGTGCCTCCTCCTACATTCTGTGGGTCGGGAAGGGCTGCTGCTACTGACGGATCTAAACTTAAAACGGTGAGCTTTACATGCTCTCGCTCATCCAGGCTGTACATGGTCGCCTGATGCTTAACTGTGGCAAAGAAATGGTGGGGGTCTGAGGTGGGGAGGAACAGTGTGATCTTATCACATGCGTCCCGTAATTGGGTCACTGTTAAGGGGATGGAGTATAGAAATTGTGCATCGTCCGACATGGCTGTACGGTGGGGGGTTACTGGGTTCATTGGAGCTTGAACTATCTGCTCTGTGGGGGGTTGGGGCGCTTTTCTCTTTTGTGGCTTTCCCTGCGCACATGTTCCCAGATCTTATCTCTGCGCTGTTTCATTCAATTCTTCCCAATCAGGTCCGTCTTCCTGATCTAATTTTTCTTCAAAGGTTTCCTGGAAACCTTTCTGAACTGAAAGCAGCGATTGCAGCTCTGCAATCTGCTTCCGGCACTTTGCGTGATCTAGCGTGCTTTGCCTTTGTTCTGTGGTGGCAGCATGGAGTGCTCTTAATGCTGCCTTTAGATCGCTGAATTATCTCTGCAATACTTCCACCTGCTTTTCCGATTCCTCATGTATCAGGACTGCACGTTGCGTATCCTGATAGGCCTTTTCGTATTGAGACTGGAAGCTGCTTAAGCGCGCCAGACAAGACTGGTGTGCCCTTTTGGCATCCTCCACCTCTACATCTTTTGCTGCCAACTTCCTTCTCAATTCCAAATTCTCCTTTTCTACCTCGCTTACATCGACCTTACTCATTCGATGTATGCCCTCAACTTCTTTCCGGAGTGTCCTAACGACCTCCTCTGTGCCTCGCAATTGTGCCAAGCAGGACACGATTGCCATTGGCTTGCGAGCTTTCCCTAAGCTCTTTTTGTGGATCTCGCTCAGGTTCTCCCACCAAGTATGTCCTACACTCCCGGGACCTGATTCCTCGTTGTCACAGAATTCATTCCAAAGGGGCCATCCTTTCCCTTTGAGATATTTCCTGATCTCTTCCTCCCAAATGAGACATTGTCCCACTCTACTGCTGCTGGTCGCTGTGACCGCAAATTCCTCTGGGTTCATTAGGCGCTGCATTGCCTGCATTCCCATCTTTCCTATCCGAATGCTGCTCTTCAAATTTGGGACAGGGGTTTTTTATGCGAATGCTGCTCTTCAAATTTGGGACAGGGGTGTTAAGGCGGTGCTGTAAATACGGGTACGGCTTTCGCTACTTTCCGATATACAAACTTCCGATAGTTTTGTCGCAACAAAAAATCTATCAGTTTTACCTTATCGCCCTGTTAGTTATGCATGCATACACACACTTCCGAATTATGAGGATTGATCAGAACTACTTGAACACTTGTGGTTTTCTGTTTCCAATTGGATCTCTAATTCAAATTCTTGGGTTCTCCCGTAGTGGTTTTCCACTTCTAGATCGGGTCCCGTCAGGATGTCGCCAAATAATGTTGCTAACTTTGCCTTGGTTCAATTGCTCTGTTTTATTACCTTTGCTCTCGAGTCGCCAGGTATCTTTATGATACCGCCACGAGGTTCAAGTCCGAGTAATGATCAATAATCCAATACACCGCTTAGTAAGAGTTAAATCAACGCACATTTATTGTACACAGTAATCGCTACTCATGCACAAATTCTACATCTAAGCTACTTCTACAATTAACAGGACTATACTTAACTTGGAATTGGCCCACCAGGTCAGGGAAACAAATGGCCTTTCGTTCAGGTTCTGAGCCTGCGGGATTCGAAGTTGGTACAGATTGGTAGCTAGAAGTGCCTATCTCGTAGCGACCGTTGGATTAAGATTTACGAGTTCGATCTTCACTGCTCCGGTCACGGTCAATGTTGGTTCGTTGTTGCTCGGTGACACGGGCAGGAAAAAGAGCGTGAAGAGATCGACGAGGTGGAGAGGAAGAGAAGAGCTGCTGAAGAAGGAAGAGAGCGATTTGAACTTGGGGCTCAATTCTTCTCGTCCCCAGGGGCAACCCGCCTTTCGGGGCGGAGGCCATTTTAAGTGGCTACAAGGCGGACCCCAACTCCAAAAAATGTTTCAACACCGCCTCCAGGTTCTGCAAATGTTCTAGTTTTGTGGTTCCTGTGACCAGCACATCGTGTAAGTAAACCTCAAAGCGTGGCAATCCATTCAGGATATTCTCCATGACGCAGTGGAAAACTGCGCATGGCGAGGATACTTCGAACAGAAGCCGGGTTTACTCACAGAGTCCCTTCTGCGTCTTGATCGTTACTTGCTGCCATGATGATTTGTTGAGCTCCAACCGTAGAAAAGCGTTGCTCATGTCCAATTTTGTAAATGTGCAGCCACCGGCCAATGTTGCATACAGATCTTCGATGTATGGTAAAGGATAATCCTCTAACCTCAAAACAGTGTTCACTGTCAACTTATAGTCTCGGCAGATTTGGCCTGTCTTATCCGGTTTCATTGCGGGGACCACCAGCACCGCCCAATCGAATCACGCAGGCCCAAACTCTCCAAACGATGAGGTTTGGTCTCGACTTTCTCCACTAAAGCACAGGGAACCGGGCAGGCACAAAAATATCAGGGCTGGGCCTCCGGGTCCACATGGATCTTGACCCCGGGCCCTTTCATTGCACCAACCCAGGTTGGAAAACCTCAGGAAACATCCTCAGTACTGCACACAAATCGCCAGATCCCACTTCCAAGGTATGTTGCCAATCTAACTACAGTTGGTGTAGCCCAACAGGGTAGGGCCGCTTCCTTGCACAACAGTGAGGGGAAGGTGAACTGATTGGCACCCATAAATTACCGGGGGAAGGGTGGACCCCACAATATTCAGTTGTTCCCCCATATAAGTGGCCAAATGAGCCGCCAAGTGAGCCAAGGTTCAAAGTGTGCACATCTCGTTTTATAAGATCAAAGGTGCTCTGCAGCACCACAGAAACAGCAGCTCTCGTATCCAACTCCATTTGGAGCAGATTGCCATTCAACTGTATTGGAAAGCAAATAGGAGCCACAAGAGATGTTGCCAAACAGTTCAGCTGCATCCTAGCTTCATCCTCGGCCACTTCTGGGTCATCCAGATGCAAGGCCCGGCCCCAGGGTTGACGCCTACCTCGACTGGAGCATCTGGAGCGCTGGCCTTCTTGCTGCCTGCGCGTACACCTAGAGTGGCGCACATGGGCCAGAATTACATTCAGCCGAGTCCTGTGACGTCACACATCTCGGCGGCTGGCTCTCTGCCCAGAGGCCAGAGTCACCACAGCGTTCGGTCTGGGCCATGGGGATATCACATGAGGGGTGACGCCCCAAAACATTCACCATTGTATCTCTTGGATGCTGCTTTCCATGCTTTCCCAGGATAAGAAAGAAGTCAACAGTGCCTGCTGAAAGGTCAGGGAGATTTCGCCCAAATGCTTTTTCTGTGTTTCCATATTGTAATACTACAGACAATATCGCGGAGGATTTCGAATAAAGCAGTTCCATACTCACAAAACTCAGCTATCTCCCTTGCCGTGATACAAACTTGGTGACGGACTCACCAAAGGACCTCTCGGCCGTATTGAACAATATCTTTGAACAATTACCGACCCGGTCAGGTTAAAGCGATGTGCCTCAAGTGCCACTAGTTGGCCGAATGATTGCATATCTGGTGCCGCCAGGTACAGGAACTCCGGATCATCCCAAACGTGCGCAATCTGCAGGCCAGCAATAGTACGGCCGTCTGAAGCTGATTCTCCGTGATGTCGTTGGCCCAGAAGAAATAACGCATCCTTTCTGCATACTGGTTCCAGTTCTCAACACCGGCGTCAAATGCATTTAACCACTCAAACAGAGGCATGGCGAATCAATTAAATCCAAACCTTGGTCCGTAAAATCGGGTAGGTGGCCCGAGTAGGTCACAGCGTCGACAGCGAACCAGTTTACTCCTCATCACCAGTTTAATAAGGACACGGGTAGTCGGCACCAAGTAAAAAAAAGGAATAAAGTTTTATTCACAACACAATAAACACACTGCCTGGTACATCCTACTAGGTCCCTCTCTGGTCGGTGCCTTACTGGCCGATCTTTTATACAGAGGTTAATCGAGATCCCCCGCCCCTAGCAGGGGAGCTCGTAATCCGCAAGGACCACGGGCAAGATAATCATTCCCACCTGTCGGCTCTGTGTGGGTTATTACAGTTAAGCTCAGGTGAGAGTTGAAAGAACCTGGATATTGAGCAAGTCTTGACCTTTGAGTAATGTGTTTTAGACTGTACAGTTCAGGGTGAGTAGATACTATCCATACATGGATGAATGCCTTATCCCATTGGGTAGGTCAATGAGAAGGAATGAAACAACACAGTTGAAATTGTTCACTTGAACCGGTAATAGGGCAGCACGGTGGCGCAGTGGTTAGCACTGCTGGCTCACGTCGCCAAGGACCCGGGTTCGATCCCAGCCCTGGGTCACTGTCCGTGTGCGTTTGCACATTCTCCTTGTGTTTGCGTGGGTAGGTGGATTGGTCACGCTAAAATTGCCCCTTAATTGGGATTTTATTTTTCACTCCATTTTAAAATTTTTAAATAACATTGTTCATTTTTTGGGCGACAGAGAGGTTGGTTGGCAGTCATTAAAATGTACATTATTAATTACTAGTCATAACTTCCCGTAACAAGTTTGCTGAGCAATTAATTTTCAAATCTGGCGAGCTTTTAAAAATAACACAGGCTGTGGATGAAGTGGTGTTTGTGCAAAGCAAATGGTGGAGCAGCATATGTCAAACAATAAGCTCTAGAGATCTCCATTTTTTGCATCCCACTTAATTCCCTGAGTTTGCCGGCCAGTATGCTCATTAAATATGCTGTGGATCGTTCGTCACTTTTATTTTTTCAGCAAACTCTGGCCTTGTGTGTCTAAGAATGAATGCAGACAGGTTTCGGCAGCCACCATCTGGAGTAATGTTTGTCCCTGATCTGGCATGCTGCACGCTGCGAAAAATCTCCCAGCTATCAACACTTTCACAGAGACACTGTGCTTCTCACCAAGGAACCCCTGCCAGGAGCTCAGAAATACGCAGGCAGAACAAAGGGAACCACAGACGAGCTGGGCAGAGATTCTCTACAGCTTGGCAATATGGGGAAAGGGTTTGGAGCGGTTTCTCTGGAGGCGAGACTGAAGAGATAAAGCCAAAACAGCCACTTTTCCAGATAAGACGGAAGAGGGGAAGATAACACAGAACAGGGCCCATAAAAGAGTGTGGCTGAGGGAGAACTCGAACAGAAATATCTTCAAATCGTTTGTGCATTTCATAAAACGTTAGAAATTCATACCACAAATCAGTCGTTTGTGTTTTTGTTGGGGCAAACCATCCTCATTCCACAGGGCTTCTCGCTTCTCCTATCTTTGTATGTGTGGTGGTATGTATTAGGGGTATTATGGTACCCTGTGATGCCGAGAGGCTATTGGTGGCTAGACGCTGGGTCCCGATTGGATCAGCCGCCTACTGGCTCCACCCAGTAAGGCGGAGTATAAGAGCCCGGGTTATCCCAGCAGCCGCATTCTGTAACTGTGCTGCTGGGGAACAAGTCTGCGTAATAAAGCCATCGTTTGACTCCATCTCTTCTCGTCTCGTGAGTGATTGATCGTGCTACAATTTATGACGCAAACTTTAAAGGACATGGAACCCCGAATCACTCCGGAGTGTCTGCGAATCAGCCCCCACGCGGCAAACTCAGTGGCCACTTTTAAACACTGGCTAGCGTGTTTCGAAGGATACCTCCGAACGGCCACTTGCATGCCTACAGAAGACCAGAAAATGCTCGTCCTGCATTCCAGGGTGAGCCCGGAAATCTACACTCTCTTTTTTTTGGGGGGGGGGGAAATTTTTTATTGAAAACAGATTTGTAACATTTACAGAGAAAAAAGGCCATATACAAAAGCCTTAACATATTGAAAACGAACAGTGGGAGAGAATAAACATATTAATAAAGCACTTCCCCAACCAACTCTATTTACCCATGCCCACGTGCTCAACTAACCTAATGTGGCTCTAACCCCCCCCCCCCCCCCCTTCCCCTCCCCCCCCCCCGGTGCTGCTGCTGTCGGTTTCCTATGCTATTCCCTACAAGCGACTATCTCCCCCGGGGATTTCTGATCCCGCCCCCCCCTTACCCTCTTAAATCTTCTCTGCTCTCCCTCCCGGCTGCCCCCCCCCCCTCCCGACCCCCCCCGAGGCCTGCCCTGCCAGGTCCGCCCCGCGCTTGGCCCTAGCCCGCCCCTTCTCCTACTCTCCCTGGTGCCCCCCAACCTATGCTAACTACGTTGACCCCTTCCCTTAGCGCCTGGCTGTCTCCCGCCCGAATGCTCGCGCCCATCCCCCACATCCCAAAGACCCATTAACCTGATTGTATCTCCCTGTGCCCTTTCAAGTCCCTTACCCAGCCTCTCCCGCCAAAAGGTACCAAGCGCGGGACCCCCTTTGCAGCCCCCCCCCCCCCCCGTTGCAAGCTCCCAAACTCGCCCTAAGCAGTGCGCCCTCCAGTCCCCGTTCTCTGTCCAGGCTGAATACAATCTTAAATAAAACATTACAGTGCAGGATAATTTAACGGACTGCCGCCACACAACAGCTCTGAGCCCAGAGTCCTCAGAGTCCTTTAGTTCAAGTCCAGCTTCTTCTTTTAATAAAAGTCCATTTCTAGTCAAAACAAGTTAGGTTAACATACCGCCGCCACTCTAGAGCATTGAAAAACAAACCAAATGTCCGTTAGTTCAAGTCCAGCTTCCTCTCTTTAATAAAGGCCCAAACCTGTTCTGGTGTCTCGAAGTAGTAATGAAGTTCCTCAAACGTCACCCAAAGCTTCGCAGGATACAGCATTCCAAATCTCACCTGCTTTTTGAAGAGGGCTGCCTTTACCTTGATGAATCCTGCACGCCTCTTGGCCAGCTCCGCTCCCAAGTCCTGGTAGATGCACACCTCGCAGTTCTTCCGTCTGCTGCTCCTCTCCGCCTTGGCCCATCGCAGCACCCGATCCCTGTCGGCAAGCCGGTGAAAGCGAACCACCAAGGCCCTCGGTCGGTCACCCGTCCTGGGCTTCCTTGCGGGGGCTCTATGCGCCCCATTCAACTCCAGGGGTCGAGGGAAGGCCTCCGGTCCCATCAGCGCCTCGAGCATACCTTTCACGTATGCGCCCGCATCCGATCCCTCACAGCCCTCGGGGAGGCCCACGATCCTCAGGTTCTGCCTCCTGGCTCTGTTCCCCAGCTCTTCAAGTTGCTCCTGCATCCTCCTCTGGCGGGCGTTCAGCTCCTCCACCTCGTGCTCCAGCTCCGTTACCATGTCCGCCTGGCTGGAGAGCTTCACCTCGACCTCCCTGAGCGCCTTCTCTTGGACCGCCTGTGTCTCGACCATTCGGTCCATTACTGCTCTCATCGGGTCCAACATGTCCCTCTTCAAGTCGGCGAAGCAGCTCCGGAAAAACTCCATCTGCTGCTCCCTTGGCCAGTGAGCCTCCGCTCCCTGTTCCCTGCCGTCCGCCATGCTTCGCCGCCCGGTCAGAGGTCCCCGCTGCTCCTGCTTCGAACTTCGCCGCTCTACTCGACCACTTCTGGTCCGACTGTCCATACCCTGCGAGGAAAACCTCTTCTTTTCGCCTCCTCCACCGATTCAGGCCGCCAGGTCCCGAAGAAATCCTGCAAAACAGGTCCGTTTGCCCATCGCGGGCGGGAGCGATCCGAACTGCAACCTGCTTCCTCGAGGGCGCCACCGGAAGTCCCGGAAATCTACACTCTCATAGAGCATGCAGAGGATTTCCAGTCGCCGCTCGCCATGCTGATGGGAATCTATGTTCGGCCCGTCAACGAGGCCTACGCACGCCACCAGCTCGCGACGAGACGGCAGATCCCTGGGGAATCGCCGGACGAATTCTACAGTGCGCTGTTGATACTGGGGAGAAACTTCAACTGCCCATCGGTTTCGGCTGATGAACATACGGAACTACTAGTTCGGGATGCCTTCATAGCAGGTATGCAGTCGTCCCAAATTCGCTAGCGATTGCTGGAGAGAGACTCACTAGGCCTCAAGGAGGCATAGGCCCTCGCTGCCTCGCTCGACATGGTGTCACAGAACGCCCGCGCCTACGCCCTCGACTGCGCGGCTGCCCCTTGGGCACTGTGGACCCCTGCCATGACCGACCCCCCGGCACCCCCCACCCCCCCGCAGGCCTGTGCTGCCAGAGCGCCAGCACACCCGGGGGTGTCCCCGCAGCCACTTTGGCGGGCAAATGAAACACCCCTGGCTGCGCTGCCCGGCCCACTCAGCACTCTGCAAAGGGTGCGGCAAAAAAGGGCACTTTGTAGTGGTGTGCCAGGCCCGGGGGGTCACCGCAATCTACCGGGGAGAACCAGGATCCCAAACTAAACCACCCCAACGATCCATGTGCGGCCAACGGGCGCCGCCATTTTGGGTCCCGGACTCCATGCGCGCGGGAGGGAGGGGCACCGCCATCTTGGGTCCCGGACTCCATGCGGGAGGATGGGTGCCGCCATTTTGTGCTCCCCCGGCCACGTGTGATCAATGGGCGGCACTATCTTGTCCACCCCCGACCGTGTGCGACCCATGGACACCGCCACCTTGGTTGATGGCCAAGAACCCCGGAATAGACGACTTCACGGGGCCTGAAGAAAACGCCCCGATGCAGCAACAGCGACTGGCTTCGGTGACCCCGAACCAGTCGCGGCCCCGAACGCTCCAAACGGCAACAACGACGGTACTCGTCAACGGGTACGAGACGTCCTGCCTGATCGACTCTGGGAGCACGGAGAGTTTCATACACCCCGATACGGTAAGACGCTGTTCTCTTTCGATCAACCCGAGCAATCAAAACATTTTCCTGGCAGCAGGATCCCATTCTGTAGAGATCAAAGGGTTCTGCATCGCGAACCTCACGGTGCAGGGGGGGGAGTTCAAGAACTACCGGCTTTACGTCCTCCCCCACCTCTGCGCTGCCACACTCCTGGGGTTGGATTTTCAGTGCAACCTCCAGAGTTTAATGTTCCAATTCGGCGGCCCTATACTCCCACTCATTATCTGCGGCCTCGCGACCCTCAAGGTCGACCCGCCTTCCCTGTTTGCGAGCCTCACCCCGGATTGCAAACCCGTCGCCACTAGGAGCAGATGGTACAGCGCCCAGGACCAAACCTTTATCCGGTCAGAAGTCCAGCGGCTGATTCGGGAAGGCATAATTCAGGCCAGCAATAGTCCCTGGAGAGCTCAGGTGTTGGTTGTAAAGACCGGGGAGAAGCAGGGGATGGTCATAGACTATAGTCAAACCATCAATAGGTACACAGCTGGATGCGTACCCTCTCCCCCGCATATCCGACATGGTCAATCGGATTACACAGTACAAGGTGTTAGCCGTTTTAGTTGCTGTGATATGAAGAGTCTAAAGTTCTTGTTCCTTTTCACCAAACACCATTTATTTCACTTCCACAGCCTCTGCACAAAACTCTTAACAACACACCACCTCCCAGAGCCACCTGAAGCCCCTTTACATATCAGTGTCAATTAATGGATAACATAAATGAGACAACTAATTGCAATGTCTCTCAACCCATTACTTAACAGTCTCCCCTTGGAGAAAAAAAAATAATTAGGTGAAAACAAAATTTCAAGAAACTCTAAAACATACACATGGTTTCCCCCCCTAATTTTGGGGGACGAGAAAGAGAAAAAAACAGTCACAGAAACAAGCGCCCTTCATTAACAATATCCAAATGTCTCTGTGAACTCGCCCCTCTTTTCGTAAAACAGTCTGAAAGTTGATAGCTCCTGTCGACCCATTTAATTTTTGTTATTTCCCCTCTGCCCAACATCTGCTTCAAACTTGCGATGTCTATCCGTAACCTCTTTTCATTGACACTTTTTGTAGAGTGCACATTTTCCCACAGGGATTTATTGTCAATATGACAGTCAATAGGTATATTACCCAAATCCTCTAATCCCAAAATTTCTGTCAATATCATACTTATATAAAAGGCCATGTCCACCGCCTCTACAAGGCTTAAAGTCTCAGCAGCCAAAGTGCTTTTTACCACTCTCCTTATTTTCTTTGTTTCCCACACAAGCGGGTAACATTTACCATTGTTCCCCAAAAGGAAAATTATAAAACCTCCTGCGCTTGAAACCCCATCACATAAATTTGCATAGGACGCATCACTATAAACTATGAGTTTCAAGTGCTTAAGGTCACATAAAACCGGGAACTTCAAAACACACTCCTGCATTTTTAGTTTGGCCAATGCTTTATTTGCTCTTATTATGTCTTCCACTTTGGGATCATTCATTTTTGTACTCAACTTTAAGACATCAAAACTCACGTCCGGTCTAGTCTGTCTACCTAACCAGTTCAGTTGCCCAATTAAACTTCGCAGTTGCTCTTTTTCTATCTTTGAAACCATTGCGTCTTTTTGTGAAACTCGGCCACGACTAATTGCTATTGGGCTGATGCTTTCCAAATAAGATTGCTGACGTAAAGTTTCCCCTAACTTAGTCTGTCCAATTTCCAGTCCAATATATTTAAATGCACCGGAAGCCTGACTTCCAACCCTGAATTCTTTTCTCAAACCAGAGATTACAATAGCTTCAAACTCACTAGTCCCACCCCACAACAAATCATTGACATGCATCATAAAAATGCCAGAAAGATTTCCTTTATAGTGCCAGTAAAACATTGCAGGATCTGCTTTCAACTGGCAACAGCCTAACTTTAACAAAACTGACCTTACCAAAAATACCAGACTCTAGATGCATCATTTAATCCATATACATATTTGTTCAACTTCCAGAGTACCCCTTCTGTGTTAGCTGCTTCTTTAGGAGGACGGAGAAAAATGTCTCTCTGGAGCTGAAGCCCCTGCAGAAAGGAAGCTTTTATATCTATAGATTTGCATTCCCATGCCTTTGTGGCTAAAAGAGCCAAGAAGATCTTTAAAATAACCTTTCCTGCTGTAGGTGAATCTACCCTTAAATCCTGATCTTCTAAGTTTTCTTCAAATCCCCTTGCCACAAGCCTGGCCTTTGCCTTATAAGTTCCATCCGGAAGAACCTTTTCCGTGCAAATCCATCTGTGGGATAGAGCTCTTTGTCCCCTATCCGGTACTTCCGTGTATACCCCAAATTGACTGCAACTATGCAAGTCTTGCTGTTTAGCTTTTTCATCTAATTTATTTGAAGCCACCAAAATCTCACGTGCATGTGGGCTTCTACTCCTATTAGTATTCGTAGTCTTACTCATGTTCCAAGATCTTGACAAACTACGTCCCTTCTCCCACCTGGTATCTCGTTCTGTACTGCTACTGCTTGATCTTTCCCTTCTGCTGTGGGATGTTCTTTCAATAGTTCTCGACCTTTTCCTGCAGACCTGCTCACTATCCGATGTACTATCTGAACTGGCACTGCGTTTCTGTGCCCTCCATTTTTTAACTTTGTTTTCCCAATCCATTGTCTTGACTCCTTCCCCTGAATGCTGTACATTCAACAAATGTTTATACTTTCCAGTGGCCTTCCCTGCTCTACTAATAACAGTTGCATCCTTCCATTGACTAGACCCTCCAGGCAAGTATGTCACTTTTGGACCAACTTTTGGAAGTTGCCCTTTCGGAAAAATGGCCTGTTCTAATTCACCAGAAGTGTTGTGTTCCTCCACAGAAACCCTGTCTATATCTGTTGATTGGTCTTCATAGTTCTGTAACACATGCGTACCAGATGACTCTGGTTCCTCATCATGTCTGTCTGCTCTGTCTAAATTTGAAAATTTGTAATCTGTACTCATTATCCTTGATGAATGTAGCCTAACAGTTTGATTACCATGTTGCAAAATAATTGTTTTGCCATCTATGCCTATGATCTTCCCTGGGCCTTTCCATTCATTAGAATTGTCTCTCTTATTGTATACCGTGCCTCCTTGCTGAAAAACGGCATCTGATGGCCGTACATTATGTCTTAAAGCTCTGCGAATTCTTTCATAGACTTCTGCTTCCAAAAAAGCTTTTCTACTGCTATGTAATGCATTTAAATGTTCAGCTAAACCAGAGCTAATTGTAGTCCCCTCACAAGCTTGAGGCTGGTCATCCAAAATTGACGGAATTGTAGGATTTTTACCAAACACTAATTGATAAGGACTATAGCCCCCAACCTTCTGCAATGAATTCTTTGCATGTACTGCCCATGCTAAAGCTGAATTTAGCCTGCAATTTGGTCGATCTGCCAAAATTTTCCGAAGCATATCATCGATGACAGCATGATTTCTTTCACAGACACCATTACTAAATGGGCTTTCTGCAGCCGTATTCATAACTCTGATATTCATGTTTTCACACATATCCCGAAACTCATCATTAGCAAATTCGCCCTCATTGTCCGTAAGGAATTTTGCCGGTGGACCCATTCCTGTCCCTATCCATTTTTCCACGATTTGATCCAGAATTACTCTCTTTTCTTTACTTCGTACAATTGTTGATTGACTAAATCTGGTTGCGAAATCTACAAAATGCAAAATAAATATATTATTTGCTTTATCCCAGATCTTAAGGTCCATGGCCACAATGTCGTTAAAATCCCTGGCCAAAGGTAGGGTTACTATCGGTCTTGCTGGTGTCCTTCTGTACTTCCTACAAACTTCACAGCAGTCACTAACCTGTTCTATCAGTTTAGTATAGTCGTCATCCCTTACCCCTGCATCCTTCAATAAATTTTCAGCCTCCAAGGAGACGGATGTGAAAATTGTCAATGCAGTTTTTTTTGGTTTTTTAAAATAAGTTTTATTAAAGGTTTTCATAAAATATCAATAACAAAATGAGAAAGAAAAAAGAACCCAACAGGGTTAAGTACAAAACACAATCTAAAAAAGCAACCCCCCAAACCCCTCCCCCCCCGTACATAAATAATAAATTAACATTAACACCCCGACTTAACACAACAGGTGTATACAGCCCCTCAGACCCTCCAGTGTAAATAACATAAACAAAAATAAAGTAAACCCCCCCCCCTGGCCCCCCGAGCTGCTGCTGCCATTGACCAATGTCTATCGTTCTGCCAGAAAGTCTAAGAACGGTTGCCACAGCCTAAAGAACCCTTGTACCGACCCTCTCAAGGCGAATTTCACCCTCTCCAATTTAATAGACCCTGCCATATCGCTGATCCAGGATTCCACGCTTGGGGGCCTCGCATCTTTCCACTGAAGGAGAATCCTTTGCCGGGCTACCAGGGGCGCAAAGGCCAGAATTCCGGCCTCTTTCGCCTCCTGCACGCCCGGCTCCTCTGCCACCCCAAATATTGCGAGCCCCCAGCCTGGTCTGACCCTGGATCCTACCACCCTCGACACCGTCCTCGCTACGCCCTTCCAAAATTCCTCCAGCGCTGGGCATGCCCAGAACATATGGGTGTGATTTGCTGGGCTCCCTGAGCACCTGACACACCTGTCCTCACCCCCAAAGAACCGGCTCATCCTTGTCCCGGTCATGTGTGCCCTGTGCAGCACCTTAAACTGTATGAGGCTGAGCATCACGCACGAAGAGGAAGAATTCACCCTCCCTAGGGCATCTGCCCACGTCCCCTCTTCGATCTCCTCTCCCAACTCCTCCTCCCACTTACCTTTCAACTCCATCACCTAGGCCTCCTCCTCCTCCTGCATCACCTGGTAAGTTTCCGAGATATTCCCCACTCCCACCCACCCCCCCGAGAGCACCCTGTCCTGTACTGTGTGTGGCAGTAGCCACGGGAATTCCACTACCTGTCGTCTGGCAAACGCCCTTACCTGTAAGTACCTGAAGGTGTTCCCCGGGGGGGAGCCCGTACTTCTCCTCCAGCTCATCCAAGCTCGCGAACTTCCTGTCCACAAACAGGTCCCCCAACTTTCGTATCCCTGCCCTGTGCCACCCCGAAAACCCTCCACCTGTTCTTCCTGGGGCGAACCGTTGGTTCCCCCGTAATGAGGTCCACGCCGAGGCCCCAGCTTCCCCCCTATGCCGCATCCACTGCCCCCAAATTTTGAGGGCCACCACCACCACCGGGCCCGTGGTATACCTCCTTGGAGGGAGCGGCAGCGGCGCCGTTGCCAGCGCCCCCAGACTCGTACCCACACAGGACGCCGTCTCCAGCCTCTTCCATGCAGTCCCCTCCCCCTCCATCACCCACTTGTGCACCATCGTCGCCTTGGCGGCCCAGTAGTGCCCACAGAGGTTGGGCAGCGCCAGCCCCCCCTATCTCTACTCCGCTCCAGGAACACCCTTCTCACCCTCGGAGTCCCTCGCGCCCACACAAACCCCATTATACTCCTGTTAACCCGCCTGAAAAAAGCCTTCGGGATAAACGCGGGGAGGCACTGGAACAGGAACAAAAACCTTGGGAGCACCGTCATTTTGATAGACTGCACCCTACCCGCCATGGACAGCGGCAACGCGTCCCACCTCTTGAACTCCTCCGCCATTTGCTCCACCAGCCTTGTAAAGTTAAGCCTATGCAGGGCCCCCCAGCTCCTGGCCACCTGGACCCCCAAATATCTGAAGCTCCTCTCCACCCTTTTTAGTGGGAGCTCGCCAATCCCCCTCTCCTGGTCCCCTAGCTGAACTACGAACAGCTCGCTCTTCCCCATATTGAGCTATTACCCCGAAAAGTCCCCAAATTCCCTAAGGATCCTCATTACCTCTGGCATTCCTCCCACCAGGTCCGTCACATACAGCAGCAGGTCGTCCGCATAAAGCGACACCCTATGCTCCTCCCCACCCCGCACCAACCCCCTCCAGTTCCTCGACTCTCTCAGTGCCATAGCCAGGGGTTCAATCGCCAGTGCGAAGAGCACGGGGGACAGGGGACACCCCTGTCTCGTCCCTCGGTGCAACCGAAAGTACTCAGACCTCCTCCTATTTGTGGCCACACTCGCCATTGTGACCTCATACAACAGCCTAACCCACCTGACAAACCCATCCCCAAACCCGAACCTCTTCAGCACCTCCCAGTCTATGCAGTTTTAATACCACAAGCTTTTTATCAGCTAAAGTCCCATTTTCAACTGCCACTCTACTTGAAAAATTATTTGTCAGTAATGGAATACAATAGTGTCCCGACTTTGTAAATTGTAAATCCACCGTCTTTCCAAAAACTGTTGCCTTATCCTGTTCCATATCCAGTTTCATGTGTGCTTTCTTCATCGACGGTCTGCTCAGAAGCAAAGGGATCTCACTTGATACAACATCCGTGCTAATGAAATGATTCACTCCGGCAATATTGCAAGGGATCACCACTCTTTTCAGCGACTTCAGAGTATTATCATCCCCAAACCTGAAACTTGTGGAACTTTCAAATTCCTTAACCTTGTTACGATTTTCAGCATTCAAAGAGTCCAGGTAACATTTTAACCAGTCAATTCCACACACAGTAGATGTGCAGCCACTGTCCAATATAGCACAGTTGAAGGATTCTGCAACCAACACCCTCATTACCGGCATATAACTGCTTGTCAATAGGACAATGCTTTCTTTCTGGTCACTATCTTTTTCCTCTTCTGACTCTTCCGTGTCATGTGTCGCTTCAAACACTCTATCATAACGAGTTGGACAGTTGAAAGCATAATGGTATTGAGAGTCACATCGAAAACATCGATTTATCATGCCCCGTGCATTTCTGGGGTTCATCTTCCTATTGTAGGTTCTAACTGGGTTTCTGTCTTCATAATTTCCTTGTCTCAGTCTCCGCCTATAGTCTTGAGCCCTGTTCGTAGCCATACGATTTCGCCATCCTGTTACTAGTGTATCTTCCATATTCTGCCTTATTGCAGGCTGACCTATTTGGGTCATCAGAGCCATCGGAATCGAATGTTTCCCCAGAAACTTTTGTAAAGCTTTTGTCATCTGTTCGAATAAGGTATCCTTATCAGTAAACTGAACTCCTGTCAAAACCAGGAGCCTATCCATGTTGCTCACTCTAGCACAGTCAAGTAATTTAAAGGCCAACACAGGCTGTGGAAATTCCAAATTGTGTTTCTGCAGCCTTTTATACAGTCTGCCAAATTCCATTATATAGTCTTCCATGGATATATCCTCCATTTTCCGGAACTTATCAAAATCCGACCATGCTTCATACGCACTTAACAAGTCATCCTTCTTATAAATCTTATCCATATAATGTAATAAAGTCTCCAGACCTTCTTCTGTGTCTAACTCTTCCAATTCCAGCTCAGAAAGCACTTTGTTTCGGATTTTACTGACATATGGTAGAGAAAGAGCCAATGCCATACCTTGTTTTCTCTTTCCCAAAGCAGTTACCTTAGTCCACATAACTACTGCACTTCTCCGTTGGTCGTATGATTCCCTTTCAGAAAATAAGGGAGGATAGTCATATCCAGCCATCTTTATCCTCGGTTCAGCCATATATCCCTTTTTTTTTCTCACTCACTCCTTGGTTTGATCTGGAAAAGTTGTATCTTTCAACCCTTCACATTTACACAGCAATCATCCTCTGCTACCTATTGTTAGCCGTTTTAGTTGCTGTGATATGAAGAGGCTAAAGTTCTTGTTCCTTTTCACCAAACACCATTTATTTCACTTCTACAGCCTCTGCACAAAACTCTTAACAACACACCACCTGACAGAGGCCACCTGAAGCCCCTTTACATATCAGTGTCAATTAATGAATACTTAACAGAAATGAGACAACTAATTGCAATGTCTCTTAACCCATTACTTAACACAAGGTCTTTTCCACGGTGGACCTTAAGTCCGCATATCACCAGCTCCCCATCCGCCCGAGCGACCGCAAATACCTTTCAAGCAGATGGGCGGCTCTATCATTTCTTAAGGGTTCCGTTCGGCGTCACTAATGGAGTCTCGGTCTTCCAACGGGAGATGGACCGAATGGTTGACCGGTACGGTTTGCGGGCTACGTTCCCGTACCTCGATAATGTCACCATCTGCGGCCACGATCAGCAGGACCACGACGCCAACCTCCGCAAATTCCTCCAGACCGCAAACGCCCTGAATCTCACGTACAACAGGAAAAATGCGTGTTTAGCACCGACCATCTAGCCATCCTTGACTACGTAGTGCGAAATGGAGTTATAGGCCCCGACCCTGAATGCATGGAGTTCCCCCTCCCTCACTGTTCCAAGGCCCTGAAATGCTGTCTGGGCTTTTTCTCTTATTACGCCCAGTGGGTCCCCCAGGACGCGGACAAAGCCCGTCCGCTAATCCAGTCCACGGTCTTTCCCCTGTTGACAGAGGCCCGTCAGGCCTTCAGCCGCATCAAAGCGGATATCGCAAAGGCCACGATGCACGCGATCAACGAATCCCTCCCCTTCCAAGTCGAGAGCGACGCGTCCGACGTAGCTCTGGCTGCCAACCTCAACCAAGCGGGCAGACCCGTGGCCTTTTTTTCACGCACCCTCCACGCTTCAGAAATCCGCCACTCCTCAGTGGAAAAGGAGGCCCAGGCCATAGTGGAAGCTGTGCAACATTGGAGGCATTACCTGGCCGGTAGGAGATTCACTCTCCTCACTGACCAACGGTCAGTTGCCTTCACGTTCGATAATGCACAGCGGGGCAAGATCAAGATCTTGCGGTGGAGGATCGAACTCTCCACCTATAACTATGAGATCTTGTATCGTCCCGGAAAGCTGAACGAGCCTTCCGATGCCCTATCCCCGCGGCACCTGTGCCAATGCATAAGTGGACCATCTCCGAACCCTCCACGAGGACCTCTGCCACCCGGGGGTCACTCGGTTCTATCACTTCGTAAAGACCCGCAACCTGCCCTACTCCATTGAGGAGGTCAGGACAGCCACCAGGAATTGCCAAATCTGCACAGAGTGCAAGCCGCACGTCTACAGGCCAGATAAAGCGCACCTGATAAAGGCTTCCCGTCCCTTTGAGCGCCTCAGTCTGGACTTCAAAGGCCCCCTCCCCTCCACCGACCGCAACACGTACTTCCTGAACGTGATTGACGAGTACTCCCGGTTCCCTTTCGCCATCCCCTGCCCCGACATGACCGTGGCCATGGTCATTAAAGCCCTCTGCACCATCTTTACGCTGTTCAGTTTCCCTGCCTCCATACATAGCGATAGGGCGTCCTTCTTCATGCGCGACGAACTGTGTCAATTCCTGCTGAGCAAAGGCATTGCCTCGAGCAGGACGACCAGTTACAACCCCCGGTGTAACGGTCAGGTAGAGAGGGAGAACGGAACGGTCTGGAAGACCGTCCTGCTGGCCCTACGGTCCAAAAGTCTCCCAGTTTCCCGCTGGCAGGAAGTCCTCACGGACGCCCTCCACTCCATTTGGTCGCTGCTTTGTACAACAACGAATCAAACACCTCACGAACGCCTCCTTGTCTTCCCTAGGAAGTCCTCCGGAACGTCACTTCCAACCTGGCTGGCAGCCCCGGGACTCATCCTGCTCCGAAAACATGTGCGGGCGCACAAATCGGACCCATTGGTCGAGAGGGTTCATCTCTTCCACGTGAATGCTCAATACGCCTACGTGGCGTACCCCGACGGCCAACAGGACACGGTCTCCCTGCGGGACCTGGCACCCGCCGGAGCTCCACACACACCCCCAACACCAATCACCCCCTCCCTCACACCAGTGCACACCACAGCCGCCCCCTTCCCGAGTGGATCGGTCATCCCCCCAGTCATGACTAGGGGTAGTGGAGCAGTAAGAGGCATCACTACGCTCCCAGAGACGATGGTGCCCAAGCCAGCGCCTGCATCACCACCGGGGCTGAGACGATCGGCGAGGACGACCAGGGCACCCATTCGACTCATCGAATCCGTATAACAAAGCAAGAAATGCCTCTGTAAATAATTCAGTTGCCCAGTAAAAGTGGCATTGTAAATAGTACTGTTAGTTTGATATCGGAGCATAGCCGCCGTGTTAGCGGCATCCTGAAATGAAATGAAAATCGCTTATTGTCACAAGTATGCTTCAATGAAGTTACTGTGAAAAGCCCCTAGTCGCCACATTCCGGCGCCTGTTCGGGGAGGCTGGTACAGGAATTGAACCATGCTGCTGGCCTGCCTTGGTTTGCTTTAAAAGCCAGCAATTTAGCCCAGTGTGCTGAACCAGCCCCTAGGTACCGACTCTCTAAACCTCTCCCACCATACGGCCCACTACCCCCGCCGGGTTCTTTTTTAACAAGGGGTGAATGTGGTGGTATGTATTAGGGGTATTACCGTACCCTGTGATGCCGAGAGGCTTTTGGTGGATTGACGCTGGGTCCCGATTGGATCAGCCGCCTACTGGCTCCATCCAGTAAGGCGGAGTATAAGAGCACGGGTTCTCCCAGCAGCCGCATTCTGTAACTGTGCTGCTGGGGAACAAGTCTGCGTAATAAAGCCATCGATTGACTCCATCTCTTCTCATCTCGTGAGTGATTGATCGTGCTACAGTATGTTTAAACTTTTCCCTTCAAAAATGCAATGGCTTCTACCTCAACTGCTGGTCCTGGACAAGCAGTCCATTCTGCAACAACTCACTGCGGGAAAAAATTCATCAAACATCTCTTTACTCCGTGGCAGTATTAAATTAATAACCCCCTCGTCCCTGACTTGTGAACCAGAAGAAACAATATTTTCTTCTCAAAGTGTTACATTTTCCTTTAAAAAGCCCTCTTAAATCTGTCCTAGCCTTCTCTGCTGGAAATACCCCCGGAATCTCAAATAATAAAATGTTCACCTAGAAGTTCCACAGAAAAAGTTGTGTCACTTTTGAAACACGTTGTGCCAGCTGATAGTCTGCAAATGGAGTCACATAGGATTTCTGGGTCTTCTGATTTGCATTAGCTTGATTACTGGCATAAATTGTACAGAAAGCCTGATGTAACTGTCATGTGAGAGTACCTTTAAGAAATGGGTGTTTATAAATGGGTGTGTATATAAATATCTGTAGTGAGAGTACCTTTAAGAAATGGGTGTTTACTACTGCAGTGATGTCAGAGTGTGGGTGGAACTGGGCTGTCTGTCAGCTTTTTACTTTCATTTTTGAGCAAGCTGCAGGGTGTGTTTTAGTTTTGTTCTCAGAGCTGGATAGCTGCAGTCACAGCCAGAAGGTGTATGAATCTCTGTAATCTAAAGACTGTAAATCGATACTGTAAAACTAATGACAGTAGTGAATGTAAACCGAATGTGCTTCTGATTAAAGGTGTTTTAAGTCTTATGGATGTTAAAAGGAAAGATTAAAGGATTACTTAGTGTTGTATTCTTTGGGGGTTGTATTTAAATTAATGGTTGCTAAGATGTTCACTGTGTTTTAAAAAGGTTAACTTTTGTTCAGAGAATAAACATTGTTTTGCTTTAAAAAATACTTTTCCATTTCTGCTGTACCACACCTGTAGAGTGGGCCATGTGCTCCCCATACCACAATCCATTAAAAGTTGTGGGTCAGGTGAACTCCATGATATACTTTGGGGTTCTCTAAACCCTGACCCATAACAAATTGGGGGTTCGAGGGGGATAAAAGTCTATCTATTGGATTGGCTTAGTGAACATAAAGGCAATGAGGGGTGAGCATATTGTGGTTGCTTTTCAGGTGTGGTATTCTAGTTTAAGTGGGAAGTGCGTTGTGGACAATGGCCCTGTCAGAGGCTCTGAAGGTTTTGGAGGTGCAGACGGTCGCACGCAGTACCATACGGACAGAGACTAAAAGCAGACTGTTAGATATGGCAAAAACATTGCAGTTAACATTACAAAATGCGAAAAGATGAGGTAATTATGGTGGTGGCTAAGCATTTAAAGTTGCCTGAGATACAGGTTGACTCATTGGAAATGGCAAAAATTCAGTTACAAATTAAACAAATGGAACATGAGACAGAATTAAAGCAGCTTGAATACAAAAGAGAGGCAAAAGAAAGATAGAGAGAGAGAGAGCTGAAAAAGAAAGAGAAAGAGATAGAGTGGAAAGAGAGAGACAGGAAAAAGAAATTGAGAGATCTATTTAAATATGTCCAAGCATTGCGGTACCCAGGCTGATGTGGTAAAACAGTATAAGACAGTAGGGTTTATTAAAGGAAAGCCCAAGTGAAGCGAAGGAGGTGCAAAGATTGTACAGCCTGATCAAGAGGTGATTGATAAGAAGGTGCCAAATCTCTTTAAAGAATTTACTTGTGTGGGTAAAGTTTACTCATGTGTATCAGGAGGAGCAGGTAAAGTAGTCACAATTTTAAGAGATACGGGAGCTAGTCTATCTTTAATAGTAAGAGATGAGGAGTTATGTAGTTTGGGAAGAATATTGCCAGAAAAGGTGGTAATATGTGGAATTCAGGGTGAGAGGAGTAATGTTCCATTATATAAGGTAAGGTTGGAAAGTCCAGTGAAGAGTAGTGAAGTGGTCGTAGGTCGTAGGAGTAATAGAGAAACTATCTTGTTCAGGAATACAGTTTATCTTGGGTAATGATATAGCTGGATCGCAGGTGGTAGTGATGCCTACTGTGGTTGATAAGCCAGTGGAAAATCAGACAACGGAAGTGTTGAAGGGCAAATATCCTGGGATTTTTCCGGATTGTGTAGTAACAAGGTAGCAAAGTCACAGGTTAAGACAAGAGGAGAAATCAAAGAGTGAAGATGAAGTTTAAGTGCAATTATCAGAAACGATTTTTGATCAGATGGTTGAAAAAGAACAAGAACAGGTGGACGATGAGGCGGATATTTTTAGTTCAGGAAAATTGGCGGAGTTACAACAGAAAGATGTAGAAATAAAACGGATGTATCAGAAAGCATACACGGAAGAGGAATCTGAGTGTTATTACCGTAAAAGTGATGTCTTGATGAGAAAATGGAGACCTTTACATATGCAGGCGGATGAAAAGTGGGCAGATGTTCATCAAGTAGTATTGGTAGGGTATAGAAAGGATGTTTTGCGAGTTGCACATGAGGTACCAGTGGGAGGTCATTTGGGAGTAAGGAAACCTCAAGCTAAAATCCAAAAACATTTTTATTGGCCTGGACTACATAAAGATGTTATTAAATTTTGTCAATCATGTCACACATGTCAAGTGATCGGGAAACCTCAAGCAGTGATAAAACCAGCATCCTTAATACCCATTCCAGCATTTGAGGAACCTTTTACACGGGTCCTAATTGATTGCGTAGGACCGCTTCCTAAAACGAAAGGTGGGAATCAATATCTTTAGACGATAATGGATGTGTCTACTAGGTTTCCAGAGGCCATTCCAGTATGTAATATTACAGCTAAAAAGATTGTGGAGGAGTTACTTAAATTCTTTACTAGATATGGACTACCCACAGAAATACAATCAGATCAAGGATCGAATTTAATCTCAAGGTTATTCAAAGAAGTTATGGATAGCTTAGGAATAAAACAATTTAAATCAACTGCGTACCATCCAGAATCGCAGGGAGCATTAGAAAGGTGGCACCAGACATTAAAGACAATGTTGAGGGCTTATTGTCAAGATTATCCAGAGGATTGGGATAAAGGAATTCCATTCATATTGTTTGCAATTAGGGATGCACCTAATGAGTCAACCAAATTTAGTCCTTTTGAACTAATTTTTGGTCATGAGGTAAGAGGACCACTTAAATTGATTAAGGAAAATTGATGAGTGAGAAATCAGAAATTACAATATTGGATTATGTGTCAAATTTTAGGGAACGATTAAATAGAGCAGGTGAATTGTCTGGACAACATTTAAAGATTGCACAAAATGTGATGAAACTGGTAGCGGACAAGAAATCCAAAGTTCGTAGTTTTTGCCAGTGGAGATAAAGTTTTAGTATTGTTACCAGTGGTAGGTGAGCCTTTAAAAGCTAGGTTTTGTGGACCTTATCGGATTGAAAGGAAATTAAGTGAGGTGAATTATGTGGTAAAAACACCAGATAGAAGGAAGACTCACCGAGTGTGTCATGTGAATATGCTTAAAAGATACTTTGTAAGGGAAAGAGAGAAAAAGGAGGAGGTTTTATTGATTCTAACTCAAAGTGACGAACCAAATCCAAATGACTGTGAATTTGACATACCTCAAATTAAATTGGAAAACGAGGATGTTCTTAAAAATTGGGATAAATTGTTGAGTTACCTTTCAGAGGAAAAACAAACTGACCTGAAAGAGTTTTTTTTAAAATATATTTTATTGAAATTTTTCGTTCATAATTTTTTCCCCTTACACATCAAACATAAAGAAAATTTAACAGTACATGTAACATGTTAACCACACTCTAATAAAAAGTAACTAACCAACATGGTAAACTAATCAATTAACATAAAATGAAACTTTCCCCTCCCCCCCCCCCCTCTCCCCCCTGGGTTGCTGCTGCTGGTCATCTATCTTCCCTCTAACGTTCCGCTAGGTAGTCGAGGAATGGTTGCCACCTTCTGGTGAACCCTTGAGCCGATCCTCTCAGTGCAAACTTAATCTGCTCCAGTTTTATGAACCCCGCCATATCGTTTATCCAGGCCTCCAGTCCGGGGGGTTTCGCTTCCTTCCACATAAGTAAAATCCTACGCCGGGCTACTAGGGACGCAAAGGCCACGACATCGGCCTCTTTCGCCTCCTGCACTCCCGGCTCATCCGCAACTCCAAATAAAGCTAACCCCCGGACCTTCACCACCTTCGAAATCGCTCCCGTCACTCCCCTCCAATACCCCTCCAGTGCCGGGCACAACCAAAACATATGTGTGTGGTTTGCCGGGCTTCCGCCGCACCTCCCACACTTGTCCTCCACTCCGAAGAACCTGCTCAACCTTGCTCCCGTTATGTGTGCTCTATGTAGCACCTTAAATTGAATCAGGCTAAGCCTGGCACATGAGGAAGAGGAATTTACCCTGCTTAGGGCATCAGCCCACAGACCCTCCTCTATCTCCTCCCCGAGCTCTTCTTCCCACTTTCCTTTTAGTTCGCCCACCAGCTCCTCCCCCTCTTCTCTCATCTCTCGGTATATCTCTGACACCTTGCCCTCCCCGACCCACACCCCCGAGAGCATTCTATCCTGGATCCCCTGTGTCGGGAACAATGGAAATTCCCTCACCTGTTGTCTTGTGAACGCCCTCACCTGCATATACCTAAAGAAATTTCCCCGGGGCAGCTTATACTTTTCCTCCAACGCTCCCAAGCTCGCAAACGTCCCGTCTATAAATAAATCTCCCACCCCCCTAATTCCCAACTGGTGCCAGCTCTGGAATCCTCCATCCATCCTCCCTGGGGCAAACCTATGGTTGTTCCTGATTGGGGACCCCACCAGGGCTCCCAGCACACCTCTCTGTCGCCTCCATTGTCCCCAGATATTTAATGTTGCCGCCACCACTGGGTTCGTGGTAAATTTTTTTGGTGAGAACGGTAGTGGCGCCGTCACCAGCGCCTCTAGACTCGTCCCTTTACAGGACTTTCTCTCTAGTCTTTTCCACGCCGCTCCCTCTCCCTCTATCATCCATTTACGGATCATCGCCACATTGGCGGCCCAATAGTAGTCGCCCAAATTCGGCAGCGCCAGTCCCCCTCTATCTCTGCTACGTTGTAAGAACCCCCTCCTTACCCTCGGAACTTTCCCTGCCCACACGAAGCTCGTGATGCTCCTGTCTATTTTTTTAAAGAAGGCCTTAGTGATCAGTATAGGGAGACATTGAAATACAATTAGGAACCTCGGGAGGACCATTATCTTAATTGCCTGCACTCTGCCCGCCAGTGACAGTGGCTGCATGTCCCACCTCTTGAAGTCCTCTTCCATTTGTTCCACCAGTCGTGTCAGATTAAGTCTGTGCAAGGTTCCTCAGCTCCTGGCTATCTGAATCCCCAGGTATCGAAAGTTTCTTTCCACTTTCCTTAAAGGCAGGCCATCTATCCCTCTACTCTGGTCCCCAGGGTGTATCACGAAAAGTTCACTCTTCCCCATGTTAAGCCTATATCCCGAGAAATCTCCGAACTCCCTCAATATCTGCATGACCTCTGTCATCCCCCCCACTGGGTCCGTCACATACAACAGTAGGTCATCCGCGTAGAGTGACACTCGGTGTTCTTCTCCCCCTCTAATCACCCCTCTCCATTTCCTGGAGTCTCTCAGCGCCATGGCCAGTGGTTCAATTGCCAACGCGAACAGTAATGGAGATAGCGGGCATCCCTGTCTTGTTCCCCTGTATAGTCGGAAATACTCCGATCTTTGCCGACCCGTGACCACACTTGCCGTTGGGGCCCCATAGAGGAGTTTGACCCAGCTAATAAACCCGTTCCCGAACCTGAACCTCCTCAGCACCTCCCATAGGTACTCCCACTCCACCCTGTCAAATGCCTTCTCTGCATCCATTGCCGCCACTATCTCTGCCTCCCCCTCTACTAGGGGCATCATTATCACCCCTAATAGCCGTCGCACGTTGACATTTAGTTGTCTCCCCTTTACGAATCCTGTCTGGTCTTCGTGCACCACCCCCGGAACACAGTACTCTATCCTCGATGCCAGCACCTTTGCTAGCAATTTGGCATCCACATTTAATAGTGAAATAGGCCTATAGGACCCGCACTGCAGCGGGTCTTTATCCCGCTTCAAAATTAGCGATATCGTCGCCTCCGACATTGTCGGGGGTAGAGTCCCTCCTTCCCTGGCCTCATTAAAAGTCCTCACCAACAGCGGGGCCAGCAGGTCCACATATTTTCTATAAAATTCCACCGGGAACCCATCTGGTCCCGGAGCCTTCCCTGCCTGCATGTTCCCCAGCTCCTTGGTAACCTCGTCCACCCCAATTGGTGCCCCCAGGCCTTCCACCTCCTGCTCCTCCACCCTCGGGATCCTTAATTGGTCCAGAAACTGCCGCATCTCCTCTTTTCCCTCCGGGGGTTGGGACCTATAAAGTCTTTCGTAAAAGGTCTTAAACACCCCGTTTATCTTCCCTGCTCTCCGCACCGTAGCTCCCTTTTCGTCTCTAATTCCCCCTATCTCCCTCGCCGCTGTCCTCTTTCGCAGCTGATGGGCCAACAGGCGACTAGCCTTTTCCCCATATTCATACCTCCTCCCCTGTGCCTTCCTCCACAGCACCTCCGCCCTCCTGGTGGTCAGAAGGTCAAACTCCGTCTGGAGTCGTCGTCTCTCCCTGTACAGTCCCTCCTCCGGGGTCTCCGCAAATTCTCTGTCCACCCTTAAGATCTCCCCCAGTAATCTTTCCCTTTCCTTGGCCTCTGTTTTCCCTTTGTGGGCCCTGATGGAGATCAGCTCTCCTCTGACCACCGCCTTTAGTGCTTCCCATACCACTCCCACTCGGACCTCCCCGTCGTCATTGGCCTCCAGGTACCTCTCGATACATCCCCGCACTCTTCCACAGACTCCCTCATCCGCCAACAATCCCACATCTAATTGCCAGAGTGCACGCTGCTCCCTCTCCTCTCCTAGTTCCAGGTCCACCCAATGTGGGGCATGATCCGAAATAGCTATGGCTGAATACTCAGTTTCTTCCACCCTCGAGATCAACGACGTTCCCAAAACAAAAAAATCTATCCGGGAGTACACCTTATGAACATGGGAGAAGAAGGAGAACTCCCTGGCCCTCGGTCTAAGAAATCGCCATGGATCCAATCCCCCCATTTGGTCCATAAACCCCTTAAGCACCTTGGCCGCTGCCGGCCTTCTTCCGGTCTTAGATCTGGATCTATCTAACCCTGGGTCCAGCACGGTGTTGAAGTCTCCCCCCATTATCATGTTTCCTACCTCCAGGTCCGGTATACGTCCCAGCATCCGCCTCATAAATCCCGCATCATCCCAATCCGGGGCATATACGTTAACCAACACAACCTCCATTCCCTCCAGCCTGCCACTCACCATTACATATCTGCCTCCACTATCTGCTACAATGCTCCTTGCTTCGAATGATACCCGTTTCCCCACCAGTATGGCCACCCCTCTGTTCTTTGCATCCAGCCCTGAATGGAACACCTGTCCCACCCATCCTTTCCTTAACCTAACTTGGTCCGCTGCCTTCAGGTGCGTCTCCTGGAGCATAGCCATGTTTGCCCTCAGTCCTTTCAAGTGCGCGAGCACTCGGGCCCTTTTAATCGGTCCATTTAGGCCTCTCACGTTCCACGTGATCAGCCTCACTAGGGGGCTACCTGCCCCCTTCCCGTGTCGACTAGCCATCACCCTCTCTAGGCCAGTCCCACGTCCTGATTCCGCGCTCCCACTCGTTCCCCAGGTGGCGCATTCCAGCCCCGACCACCCTTTCTTTAGCCAGTTCCTCTTTGATTTCTGCAGCAGCAACCCAGTTATCCCCCCCCTCCCCCCCCACCCACCCCCGCTAGATCCCCCTCTAGCGTGATTGCTCCCCCCACATTACTTCCGCAAGTCAGCTGACTTCAACTGACCCCGGCTTCTGCTGCTCACTCCTTGACCCCCCCCCCGTGTGGGGAACTCCCATCTACCTTGCACCTATCCGCCTATCTTCCCGCCATCATCTGTCTGGCGCGGGAACATCCCTGTAGCTGACCCGCCCCTTGTGGCGCAGCTCCCTCTGCCACCCCTCCCATTCCTCATCCTCCGCCTATGTCTCGTCTTTCCACCCCCCACCGGCGCTCACATTTCTTAGTGTCCCCCCCCTTCCCAATTTACATCTCTATATACATCGACAGTGACATTTCCCTCTAATATCAGTCCCTCAGTTCCGATCCAATTTCTCATCTTTAATAAAGGTCCATGCTTCTTCCGCCGTTTCGAAGTAGTGATGTCTCTCCTGGTACGTGACCCATAGTCGGCTGCAGCATCCCGAACTTCACCTTCTTCTTGTGTAACACCTCCTTGGCTCGATTAAAACTCGCCCTCCTTCTCGCCACCTCCGCACTCCAATCCTGGTACACCCGTACCACTGCATTCTCCCATCTACTACTCCGTACCTTTTTGGCCCATCTTTGGCCCAGTGGTTCGCACTGCTGCCTACGGTGCTGAGGACCCGGGTTCGATCCCAGCCTTGGATCACTGTCCATGTGGAGTTTGCACATTCACCCTGTGGCTGCATGGGGTTCATCCTCACAAATCAAAGATGCGCAGAATAGGTGGATTGGCCATGCTAAATCGACCCTCAATTGGAAAAAAAAAATTGGGTACTTAAAAGTAAATAAAACCTAGGGAACCTTGGGACATGAACACCCCAGCCGTGTGGGACGAGTGCCCCTTTAATAGGTAATTCGTGTTTTTCTAAACTGATATCGCTTCCAAGTGGTCGCTCACCTGGGACTTAGTTATATTCAGTTTTAACGTGACTGACTCAAGCTCAGCATTTGTAAACGTTACTTTAGCAATTGAGATTTTTTTGTTCGAAAAATTGGTCAGAATACTGGGATTTTTTTCTACTCTTGGGACACAGCATAAAGCTTCGTTGTATGACCTCAGCAGTTATTGGGCTTTAGTGAAGCCGAAATTAGGGGAAAACATATACTAACAAAAATATACTTCAAAAACAAGTTGGGTGATAAAAAAAATTATATTTAAAAAATAAATAAAACCTTGTGCAAGCTGAAGAAAGTGTAGCAAAATGGCATGAATTGTGACTCCAGTGAATCCCAGCAACATTTTTTTTCAATTAATCTTGTAAGATTCACAATAAAATCTGCTTTGGACCCTGCGATTTCCGAAAGTATCTCAAACGCCCTGGCAACCAAGAAGCAGTCCAGATGGACTCCAAATTGCAGCTGGGACTGGGACAAAAAAAATTGCCCCGGCAGCAGTGACATTTGCCGGCCAAGCGCATGCTCAATTCGCCCGGTCGCGGCAGGCGACGTCAGAGCGTCGGCGTGAAACGCATGCGCAGCACCACGCCATGCCGGGCTTGAGTGTGGGGCGCATGCGCAGCCCTGGGTCGAAGCAGGCTGCGCGTGCGCATACCATTTGGTCGGGAAGACGCGCTGCTGGAGGTAAGAAAGCGGGAGGAGAATGGCGCAATGAGATGGAACAGAAAGCGAGGGAGAAAGGGCTGTTAGACCGATTCCAGCAGGAATGGGGGGTGAATGTAGTGGGGAGAGAAACACTTTTGGCCGCGTTGATGCTCCTATTAGAAGGGGACGGAGCCGCCCTTTGGGGTTGTCTCTGGCCGGGGAGCGCGGGCGGTTGTTATTTTCGCCGCCGGAGTCGGCGCCATTTTGTGTTGAAGCGAAAAAGAAAATGCAGTAAATAAAACGAGGGAGAAAACCCAACGAAAATGGCGGAAGGAGGGGTGTTTGGAGTGAACCCGAGAAAATAAAGGATATCAGTACTTCAGATCAAATAAACATTTTGAGGGGAATAAAAGTCGTGGAGGGAAGGGGCAAGGAAATGTCGGTGGCCCGGCGAATAAACGGATGGGGCTGCGAGAGCATCAGAGGAGGAACAGCAGCACGTGTGAGCAATAGCAAAGAGGAAAAGACGCGGAGGGGAATGACATGAGGGGCAACTAGTCTAGGAGTAGGGGGATGGAGAAGGCGCTGCAATGGCGCAGAGAGAAAACGTGTTGGAGAGAGAGGGGCGGGCCATTCAACTCTGAGCATATGGTTTGAGATTTTGACTAATTTCTATTTTACCTCCATCCACCTGCCTTGTTTCCAGATCCATTTATATTCTTGGCTTCCAAAAAAAATCTAATTTTAAACTATGGTTTGGGCTAGAATCTGCTATTCGTGAGAGAATTCCGTATTCTCCTTTTTATAAGGAAGCACTTCCATTTATCTCAGACGAACAATATTTCCTGACTGATTTGGCTCACATTTAATGCTTTGCCCTCTTGTTTTGGACTCCCTGACTCAATTCATTTCAAAATCAAAAATCTGAATCAAATCACTTTTAACCATCTATATTCCAGGAAAGAGACAGCTGGTTTTAAATCTAATCTATGGGGTTCTGGTAACTTTCTGGTGAATCCGTATTCCTTTCAAGGGCCCTTGCCTTTCTGGTGGCCTTTCTGGTGGCCAGAACCATACACTCGCTAGGTTGGTTGCTTTCAGCTTTTTCCTGTCCTCACAATGATACTTAATGACCTTTGTACCAATCTTCATTTTTGCATTTGCTATGTGATTTTGCAGCCAGATGCCTGCCCTTTCTGTTGACTCTCTGTTTTCCATCAGTACATTTTCTGGCATGTGCAAATGGCTGGGTTGTTCATAGTTCCTTGAGTAGGACTTGAATACATGTCTTGCAGCTCAGGAAGGAGAGCTACCCGCTGAGCCATTTCAGCTCCGGAAAACAATTTGTTAATTCAGATGAGGTCTAATTAGGAATTTGTAAAACTAAAGCAAAATTTTCTCCCTTTAATCTAGCCTTCTAGGGTGGGACAGTGGTTAGCACTGCTGCCTCACAGCTCCAGGGTTCCATTTCGGTCTCAGGTGACTGCGTGTGTGGATTTTGCACTTTCTCCCTGTGTCTGCGTGGGTTTTCTCCGGGTGCAGTGGTTTCCTCCCACAGTCCAAAGATGTGCAGGTTAGGGGGATTGGTCATGCTAAATTGACCCTGAGTGTCAAAACGGTTAGGTGGGATTACGGGGATAGGACGGAGGGTTGGCCTTAAGTCCAGGTGCTCTTTACAAGGACCGGTGCAGACTTGATGGGCCGAATGTCCTCCTTATGCACTGTAGGGATTCTATTCTTATTAGTACTACCTTTTTGTTGGTCTTTTTGATTCTGTTTTGTACTGGAGTCTGACATTTTAGTGATCTATATGTATGGACCCCTAAATCATTTTTGACCTATAATACATCATTTCTTAAGTCTGTTGAATAATTGAGACCTCGGCACAAAATCCTTGAAACACCGCAAGTCACTTCCTTGAATTTGTGCACATGCCTACTTTTTAATCTTCTAACCAATCTCCCAACCAGGTCACTTAATATGCCTTTGTGAAGTGAGATAAAGATGTGGGAAGGCAAATAGAGATGGGGGTGGGTAAGAGAAGAAGGGTAAGGGGTAGAAAAAGGCAGCTAAGTAAAGGCAATAAAAATGCGACGTGTAAGAAATGCATGTTTTGGAATAAGAAACAAAAATAAGAATTGGGGGGGGGGGGGGGAGAATAAATGGCAATATCAGTCGACCATTAAACGTCTTGAGCCATTTGGCCCTCCATGAAGATCATGACTTATCTGTTATGTAACCCCATAGACTGAAATTTTCCCCTTGTTATCTTGGCATCAACTGCCATTTGCGGGGGTTGCAAATTTTTACTTGCCTTCACATGTTAAATGTTTCTTTAAAGATTTGGCTGTTATTTGTAGATGAATGTCCCTAGTCCTAAATTCCTGTGATAAATGAAGTAAGGAAAATGGGAGAGTAGGACAAAAGTATACAGGAATAAGTCTTGCAACACCAGGTTAAAGTCCAACAGGTTTATTTGGTATCACTAGCTTTCGGAGGGTAGCTCCTTCATCAGGACCCGATGAAGGAGCTACTCTCCGAAAGCCAGTGATTCCAAATAAACCTTTTGGTTTTAACCTGGTGTTGTAAATCTTGTTACTGTGCCCACCTCAGTCCAACGCCGACATCTCCACATCATGACAAAAGTATAATTCAAGAAGTATGATAAAGCCGCCATAGTCCCAGATGACCATAGGCTGCTTTCCCCTTTGATGGGGAGATCTGACTGGTGGTGATTTACCTGAGGATCACCACACCTCAGGCAAAGGGGCAAAGTTTTTAAAAAACAAAATCCAATTAAGGGACAATTTAGCTTGGCCAATCTACTTGCCCTGCACATCTTTGGGTTGTGGGGGTGAAACCCACGCAGACATGGTGGCTGAGGGCAAAGTTGAATCAAGAAATAATGTTAACTTGTAAGGAAGGTAGTGCAATAATTGTGGGAGATTATAATCTTTGTTTAGTTTGAACAAATCAAATTGGCGAAGGTAGCTTGGAGGATCAGTTCATAGTGTATTCAGGACAATTTCTTAGAACAATATATTCTGGAAACAACCACGGAACAGGCTATTTTTAACCTGGTCTTGTGTAATGAGAAAATTAATTAATACGGATTCTCTAGGTCAGACATGATAGAATTTTACATTCAGTTTTGAGGGTGGGAAATTTGATTCTGAAACTAGTGTCTTACACGTAAAGGCATTTTACAAGGGTATAAAATCAGATTTGGCTAAAGCGGAATGAGAAAATATTTTAAAAAGTAAGATAGTGGCAGACATGTGAAGAAATATTTCATGGATTCCAACAAATATATATTCTCTTGTGGAAAGAGACATGAGAAGGATGCACCACCATTGTGGCTAACTTAAGGAAGTTAAGGGCGATATCAAACTAAAAGAAAATATGTACAGTACTGCAAAGATAAATAGTTGCCCAGTAGATTGGAAACATTTTGGAAACCAACCAAGCATGACGTTTTTAAATGAAAGAGGAAGAGAAATCTGGCAAGGCATATAAAAACAGATCAGGTTTGTACAAGTACATAAAAAGGAAAAGTAGCAAAAGTACACATCGGTCCCTTAGAGGATGTGACTGGAAAATCTGAAGTCACGGGCATCCCAAGAACAGTAGAAACGCAGGAGGCAAAAGCTTTAACTTTAAGCAATCATTAGAACAAAAATACCAGAAAAGTAATAGGACGAAAGGCTGAAAAGTACCTTAGACTTGATGATCAGCATCCTGGTGTCTTCAACTAAGTGACTGTAGGGATTGTGGATTCATTGGTTGTAATCTTCCAAAAGGTCCCAGCAGATTGGGAAAAGTGCAAATGTAACACCACTATTCAAGAAATAAGGGAGACAAGCAGAAAACTATAGGCCAGTAAGTCTAACAGCTGTCATTGGGAAAATATTAGAATTGATTATGAAGGGGGTAGTAGGAGGACATTTAGAAAATTGTAATGCCACCCGGCAAACATGGTTTTAGTTCTTTGAAGATGTAACAAACAGGGTGGGCAATAGAGAACCACGGCATTTTGATTTCCATAAGGCATTCAATAAGATGCCACATAAAGGTTGCTGCATAAGATAAGAACTTATGGAGCTGGGGGTGACGTATTAAAATAGATAGTAGATTGCTTCAAGTTATCCAGAATCAGGATAAATGGGTAATTTTCAGTTGGCAAACTAGCAAGGATCAGCGATGGGGCCTCAGCTATTTAAGGCATTTATTAATGATTTGGATGAAGGGCTGACTGTATTGTAGCCCATTTTACCGACAATACAAGCAAGTTGAGGAGAATATAAGGAATCTACAAACAGGCGTAGGTTTAATGAGTGGGTAAAAGAAATAGGCAGGTGGGATATAATGTGGGAAAATGTGAAGCTATCCGCTTCAGAAGGATGGAAAATTACGTGAATGGGGAGAGACTAAAAATGCTGCAGTACAGTGGGATCCTGATGTCTCTGTTCATGAATAACAAAGGTTAATGTGCAGGTACAGCATGTATATGGAAGGCAAGTGAAATGTTAACCTTTATTGCAAGGGGGATTGAGTATAAAGGAGGCAAGTCTTGGGAATTGGTGAGGCAGTGTCTAGAGTATTGTGTACAGTATTGATCTCCATAAGGCAGGGGGGATATGAATGAATGAAAAAGAAATGAATGTAAATCGCTTATTGTCACACGTAGGCTTCAAATGAAGTTACTGTGAAAAGCCCCTAGTCGCCACATTCCTTGGCCTGTTCGGGAAGGCTGTTCCAGGAATTGAACTGTGCTGCTGGCCTGCCTGGGTCTGCTTTCAAATCCAGCGATTTAGCCCTGTGCTAAACAGCCCCAGATATGCTTGTATTGGAAGAAGTTCAGAGAAGGTTCACTTGGCAGATTCGTGGATGAAGGTGTTGTCTTGTGAGGAAAGGTTGGGGGTTTAGAAGAATTAAAGTGATCTCATTGAAACAGAGAAGGTAGATGCTGGGAGAATGTTTCTCCTCAAGGAAGAGTCTAGAACTAGGGGGTGCAGTTTCAGACTAAGGGTGAAAGCAAATAACTGCGGATGCTGGAATCTGAAACAAAAATGCTGGACAATTTCAGCAGGTTTGACAGCATCTGTGGCGAAGGAACGGAGTCTGGAGGACTCTTTGTCAAAGCCCAAGGAAGCTAAGGAGTTTATCGACAGCCTGAGGGTTACCATTGACTAGAAACTGAACTCGACTAGGATATAAATACTATGACTACAAGAGCAGGTCAGAGGCTCGGAATCTTGCTGCAAGTAAGTCACCTGACTCCCCATAGCCTGTCTACTATCAACAAGGCACAAGTTAGGAATGTGATGGAATACTCTCCACTTGCCTGGGTGAGTGCAGCTCCAACAACACTCAAACAATTTGGCACTGTCCGAGACAAAGCAGCCCTGTTTGATTGGCACTCCATCCACAAATATTCACTCCCTCCACCGCCGACTCACATCGGCAGCAGTGTGTATCATCTACAATGTGCACTGCAGTAATTCCCCGCACTCCTTAGACAGCACTTTCCAAACCATGACCACTACCATATAGAAGGATAAGGGCAGCAGACACATAGGAACGCCACCACCTGGAAGTTCTCCTCCAAACCACACACCAAAGATAGAAATTAGGTGACATTTCTTCTCTTTAGGGTCATCAGTGTTTGGAATGGGCTCCTGCAGAGATCATTGGAGTCTGGGTCATTGAGTATATTCAAGGCTGGGTTGAACAGGTTTTTTATTGCCATGGGAGTTACGGATTATTGGGGCAGGAAGGAAAGTGGAATGACGGCCACCATTCAATTAGTCCTGATCTTATTGTATGGCGGAGCAGGCTCTATGGATCGAGTCATCTATTGCTTCTATTTCTCATCTTTAGAAACAACCAGAGGGGGGTGGAAATAAACCTGGGAGATATTGGGGGGTAGGTGGTATTAATTGGGGCAAAGCTTGGGGTCTGTTGTAAACTAAAACTAAAGAGAATGGAAAATAAACAAGGGAGGAAGAGAGGACAATTAGACACTGGAATGAGAGTGGGTAGGGTAAGAAGTAGCCCATACACAAAGTGAGGTCGGCCACACAGATCAGACGAGGTTTGTATTACTGGCATGTAGTGAGTGGTCTCCATAGCCAATTTAATGAGATGGCACTGTAGGAAAGCTTCTCGCAGTAGATGGATACTTGACAAGGAAAAACTTGTTATTGATACCATCCAATCAAATTACCTCTTGACAATTTCCATAATCTCACAATGATTTGCCACTTGAATGAGGTGTTGAAGAGTAACCGGTACTTGTGGGAATGAACCCCAGCAAGTCAGTATTGGCCATGGATGAAAGGAAATTGGTAAAAGCAGAGCGATTAGAAAATGGCGGGGCAGAAAAATTAGGTCCATATACATATGGCAGTTAAACTGGCCAGTACTAAAATCAAATGAACAACTGAAATGGAAGAGTTGATCGACTGTAGAAAATAAATATCTAAAAAGAATTGAGGAACTGTAGAGAGATTGGCAATTCAGATAAATTGGAGTCATGTTTGGAAAAATGATCATTTTAGGTGGGTTGTTGGAGAGGACCTTTGACTAGGATAGACTTTAATACTTGGATATGATTAAGAAAGTGCAAAATGCAGGGGAGACAAAAATTGACCATGAGAAGAGGATGAAAGATTAAGATAGTGAGAGAGATATGCTAGCTGAGGGGGAAAGAAATTCAAATTTAAGGTTTCTTGCATATTTTGCAAATTTGTTTAGTTCTGCTCATTCTGTCAATCTTGCTCATGCTGGACATTTACATTACATTTTGATGGTGAGGATAGACTTGTTAATGAATTTATGAATTATATTTTGCAGTTCTTTTGAATTTGAATCCAGAGTTTTGAGTACAGCAAAGGCTGGTGTCTCCGGGACTGGTAAAAGAAAGAATCCCGCTCTGAATTCTGATGATTTAACACTAATCGAGTCCAATAAAATTTACATATTTTGGTACAGTTTAGCATTTCCTTTAAAGTGGTGCCCAAGCTCTTACTAGGATGGAGGGATACGGAACCCCCAAAGCCGGGGGTGTGGGTTAGCGACATCGCGGGGTTTCTCAGACTTGAGAAAATTAAATTCGCTGGGGGGGCATGGCATGGGAGAGGTGAGTAAGGACAGGAGAACCAACGGAGGGGTGGTTGGGGGAAGGTGGTACTGTTTGCGTAAGCCATGTTGGCTGGGGTTTGTGCTGGGGTGGGGGGGGCTTGTTGGTTATATTGTGTTTTTGAAATTTGATGTTTAAAATTGTTAAAATTATAAATGCCTCAATAAAATATTTTCTAGAAAGAAAATGGTGCCCAAGCTACCATTCATAAATTCACTTTAGGGATCAGTAACTTTGATAAACTACACTTCAAGAATGCAGATAACTTTTATATTCCTGCCTTGTTGACAGGTGATTTCTGTAGAACCATTAATTTTCTGATTTGGGTATTATTCGTGCATCATTGAGAATAATTCAAAGCATAGTGTTAGATACCAAGTAGGTAAAGGGGGTGTGAAACCTCAAAGCAAAGAGGTGTAAAAGAGATAAGAATTCTTATTTCACAAAATAATACATCAGAGGAGGTCATTTCGCCCAGCGTGTTTGTGCTGCCTGTTTGAAAGAGCTAACCAATTTGTCTCACTTCCCTGGATTTTTTCCATAGTTCTTCAATTATTTCCACTCATTTAGCCAATTCAATTTTGATGGTTATGGAGTTTGCTTCCATCACCATTTTGTGATGCATTCCATTTGATAGTATGCTGTAGGAAAAAAATATCTTCCTCTAATCCTTTTGCCAATTACCTTAAATACCTCTGGGATCCAGCTATAGTTAAAAAAAAAAAGATTCTGCGCCCTCAAATCTTGAACATTTTTGTCAAATTCCACCTCAGCCTTTTCTGCTGTAAGAGAACAACCCTTTTCTCTAGTTTCCTTAGTCCCTCTCTACAACTGAAATCCCTAATTCAGCCCATCAATTTTGTAAATTCCCTCTAAGCCGCCTTCTAGGAACAGAAGGCCCTTAGGTTATGCTGATCTTTATCCAGTGGATACAGTGCCAGGAATCCAGGTTCAAGTCCAGCCCTGAGTCACACTGGAGTTTGCACACTACCATAGAATTCCTCCAGCGCAGAAGGAGGCTATTCGGTCCATCGAGTCTGCACCGACCCTCTGAAAGAGCCCCACACTGTCTCCATGACCCAACCTATCCTTTTGAACACAAAGGGGCAATTTAGCATGGCTAATCCACCTAACCTGCATTTCTTTGGACTGTGGGAGGAAAGCGGAGCTCCCAGAGGAAACCCACGCAGACATGGGGAGAAAGTGCAAACTTCACACAGTCACCCAAGGCCATAATTGAACCCAGGTCCCTGGAGCTGTGAGGCAGCAGTGCTAGCCGCCGTACCACTCTCCCTGTGTTTGCGTGGGTTTCCTCCGGCTGCTCCGGTTTCCTTCCACAATCTAAAGATTTGCGGATTAGATTGGCCATGATAATATGCCCCTTAGTGTCCAGGGATGTGCAGGTTACTTTACGAGGATAGGGTGGGGTGAATGGGTGAGTGGACATTGGTTGAGTGCTCATTCGAAGGGTCGGCACAGACTTGGGCCAAATGGCTTCCTTCTGCACTGTAGGGATTCTATGATTTCTAGCTCCATCTACCCACCTGGGTTCCATTTTCCTTAATACCTTTACCTGACAAATCAAATACCAGTTTTCTAATTTTTAATTGACCTAGGCTCACCAATCTTTTGAGGAAAGTGTCCCAGCGTGTGTGAAGAAATGTGTTTTGTTAACACCCCTTGAATGGCCTAGCTGTAATTTTAAGGCAATACAGCCTGTTCTGGACTCCCCTACCAGTTTTAATAGTTCCTCATCAATTCCTTTTGATCATTTTTATAACTTCAATTGGAAAGTATCTTTTACTATTCAAACTAACTGAGCTGAGTTTATGCAATCTGCCTTTGAACATATAACATTACAGCGCAGTACAGGCCCTTCGGCCCTCGCTGTTGCGCCGACCTGTGAAATCACTCTAAAGCCCATCTACACTATTCCCTTATCATCCATATGTCTATCCAATGACCATTTGAATGCCCTTAGTGTTGGTGAGTCCACTACTGTTGCAGGCAGGGCATTCCACGTCCTTACTACTCTCTGAGTAAAGAACCTACCTCTGACGTCTGTCTTATATCTATCTCCCCTAAATTTAAAGCTATGTACCCTCGTGCTAGACATCACCATCCGAGGAAAATGGCTCTCACTGTCCACCCTATCCAAACCTCTGATCATCTTGTATGCCTCAATTAAGTCACCTCTTAACCTTCTCTCTAACGAAAACAGCCTCAAGTCCCTCAGCCTTTCCTCATAAGATCTTCCCTCCATACCAGGCAACATTCTGGTAAATCTCCTCTGCACCCTTTCCAATGCTTCCACATCCTTCCTATAATGCGGCGACCAGAATTGCACGCAATACTCCAAATGCGGCCGCACCAGAGTTTTGTACCCTTTAGTCCAGTATCATTCTGGTGAATCTGTGCTGTCACCAAGATCTTCCAAAAATGCTGTGTCTGGAAGAAAATTCATCTGATGCCGAATTAAGAATTTATGACTGTTTAGCATGACTTTTTTTTGTACTCTGACTCTATAGTCTCCCTACAGATGCTACCAGACTTGCTGAGATTTTCCAGGATTTTCTCTTTTGGTCTATAGAGACATAGTTCTCTTAACAGCCATATTAACTTGACTTGTGACCATCACATATTTGTGTGTAAAACCTTTGGCTCTGTAATCCCATTTAAAATTGTGCTATTTAGTTTTTGTTGCATCTCATTCTTCCAACATTTTTTTAGAATCAGAGAATGTCTACAGTGCGAAGGAGGCCATTCGGCCCAGCAAGACTGCACCAATCCTCAGAAAGAGCACCCAATCTAGGCCCATGCCCCACCCTATCCCCTGAACCCAGTAACTCCACCTAACCTTTTGAACATAAATGGACAAATTTAGCATGGCCGATCCACCTAACCTGTGCATCTTTGGACTGTGGGAGGAAACTGGAGGAAACCCCCACCCACACACACCGGGAGAACGTACTAATTCCACACGGACAGTCACCCAAGGCTGGAATTGAACCCGGGTCCTTGGCGCTGAGCAGCAGCAGTGCTAACCACTGTGCTGCCCTTATCGACCCATTTATCCATAGTTTTCTTGACATTCCACAGCTGAGCTTGTGGCTGAGCATAGGTTACAATGGTGCAATATTCTAGGTTAAATTCAAAATTAAAGAGAAATGCTGTGCTCCAACTTTTCATAGAAAATTCAGCGTAGAATTTAGTTCTTGGCACTGATTACTTTTATAATTTCATCCACAATTTTTGCTTGCTCTTAGAATGTCAACAATCTCTGGACAGTAACTTGTTTACTAAAAATAGGGAAATGCTGATGTATGTACACCATCACATTTTTTAAAACATTGTAAGTGTCTGGCAGCTGGAAAGTGACTTGGGAACTTTGAGTATTTTTGCAAATTTAGCCTGCAGTTTTGAGCTTGTTTTATGGGCATGGATGATTTCTCAGCAGATTAAAAAAAGAAAATTGGATCCCAGTTTTCCTTTTTCAAAAAAAATTATTAAGAATCTCTAGATTTGGAAGGAAGAAACCAGAAAACCTCCTCATAAAGGTACAATTTAAACCCCAGTTTTGGTTTAAGTAGTTTCAGGTTGGCTCAGTCTCATCTCTAATGAAGTTGTGGGTTCAAGTCCTCTTTTGCAGAGGATAAATAGTTTCCCATAGTGAACCCTGCCCAGATGTAAGTTTTTTTTCTGAGCTGTTTATGTTTATATTATTTATCTTGCCCAATTGTTCTTCCTTGGTATTACTCATGGACACTTTGTACTGGGATGTGAAGGCTGGTTATGAGATAGGATTGAATCATTATTGCTAGTTTTATTTGTTTTGGCGCACTGAGGATTACGGTACAAAGTATCCATTGCTGCTCCAGAGTCAAATTGGAATATTTCTCTGCTGTATCAATCCCATTTTTCTAGATGGTGTCTTGCTGGTGGAACATTTGTTTAAAAATTCCAATTAAGGGGCAATTTAGCATGGCCAATTCACCTACCCTGCACATCTTTGAATTGTGGGGTGAGGCTCACGCAGACACGGGGAGAATGTGCAAACTCCACATGGACAGTGACCTAGGGCCGGATCGAACCCAGGATCCCAGCGGCGTAGGCAGCAGTGCTAACCACTGTGCTGCCTTTCTGGTGTAGCATTTTGATTGGACCAAGCCCTACTTGAATGCAGATACAAAATATTTATCAGCTACATAACATATGTAACAAAACGTAAACAAATCCAATGAATTCTGTTAAAATTATCAAGTTAGAAAGATGTATCTGTTGGAGTTAAATACAGTAAGAAGTCTTACACCACCAGGTTAAAGTCCAACAGGTTTGTTTCGATGTCACTAGCTTTCGGAGTGCTGCTCCTTCCTCAGGTGAATGAAGAGGTATGTTCCAGAAACATATATTTAGACAGATTCAAAGATGCCAGACAGAATCTGTCTATATATATGTTTCTGGAACATACCTCTTCATTCACCTGAGGAAGGAGCAGTGCTCCGAAAGCTAGTGACATCGAAACAAACCTGTTGGACTTTAACCTGGTGTTGTAAGACTTCTTACTGTGCTCACCCCAGTCCAACGCCGGCATCTCCACATCGGAGTTAAATACCACATTGAACAAAACAAAATTCTAAATCAACAGTCAACTACTAGGTAATTGAGAGCAAGCCTTTGTGTTGAACTGTCCATGCATTTTAACTTGTTGAATCAAATCATTTTATCAATTCTAGGAACTTGCTGAAGATTTGACTTTTTCAGTCTTTCTGGCAGAGAGCAGCTCTGCGAACATGGACAGTGAATATTTTGCTGTGGAAAAGGGACTATAGACTTTCCGCTTGTTATTGGACACCAGTGCTTAATCCTAGATACTCACATAGTCAGAGACGCTTGATAAATTTGCACCCACGTCATTGGCTTTCTTGTAGATTTGAAATCTGAAATAATGTGATGACAGGTCCCCTGAAGGGCCTGAGCAATTGATAAATGTAGTTGTAATTCCCCAGCTGGACTTAATAAAATGAGAATTAAAAAAATTATATTAAAATGTTTCTTTTCCCTCCCAAAAATGTTTTAATGATAAGACGAATGTCTCCATTGATTTGATACAGTCATTCTGTCAACTGGAATGTTCTCATTCATCACATTCATCAAGTAACAAGGAGAGTACATATCAGGCAAACAATTATGGAATAAATGTAAGAAATACAATTTCACGAAGGAAATCTCTTTCTTGGAATGTATTTATTTTGATGGTGCAGCTATTCCAAAATAATAATTTATAACTGACGATTTCTATCAAAACAAATAGTTGCCCTGAAAATTGTTTAATTGATAGTTTGTTTCTAACCCACCTGAATATAATGTTACTTCGAAAAATATATATGTCTGTAAATGCAATGTTTAAATCAAAATGATGCAGTTTTGAGGATCCAGCTGCATACATTTGCCTAAACATGCTTGGTCAGGCTTTCGCCAGCACATGAGAGGAACCAACCCACTAATTTTGCTTGTTTTGATATCAAAAGAAAATCTGATTCTGTGCATGTCACATGACTGATGCTCTATAAGTGTTCTAAGGTTTTCAGTCACATGCAAGCTTGGCAGAAAAATGATCAGATCTCAGTTTTCGTTATTGATAATCTAGTGGTACAACTGGTCTTGTAGCAGGTAAGTCTTTTTGCAATGGTCAGGAAAACTTTTTACATTGCATATATCAAGGATTCACCATTCTATAGCAATGTGTTTGCCAGATAAAATTGGAACCAATGCTCTTTATTGTTCCAAATTGTAGAAAAAGTCACCGAGCAGATTTGGAGTGTTGTGTTTGCAGTGCAGACAAGTTATTTTTGAGGAACTTCAATATCCTACATCTTGAATCCCTGAAATGTTTTTTAAGTAACATTTTTCACACCAAAGAGAGTGCCATAACATCAAAAAATATACACTTAACACAAATATTTCCTACATCACATCAAGGTGCTCTGAAGAATGGACTCTGCTGTTACTTTGTTTGTTTTGATGGTGTCCGGATTGATTTAGATCTTTTGATGTTTTGGCAATGATGCAGAAAAGTGTACAATGTTCGTTGTTTCTCATTGCCTTATCTACCGTCTTTATAGTGCATATGCACTTGGTGCTTAAAAGCATGAATCAATAAGGTAGGATTTGTTCAGTCTTGAAATTTTGGGTTGGCTTTCAAACCCATCCAGAGGTAAGGTTTTCATTTCAGACGACTTCTGGGATGAGTAATGTTTATAATTACATTTCCATATAACTTTGAACTGGTAGAAGAAATTCATGGGGAAAACATTTGTAAGCAATTGTCCACAAAGACAAAATATGCTGACCATCAGTGTCTTAAATGTAATTATCCAACAAACAGTTCTGATTTGGGTTGGATGAACAGTAGTTACATTCAGCATTGCAGCTATTCCTTGCGAGCCAGTTGCTGTTTTAATACTCCTTGTTGGCTTTATTCCCTTATTGTACAATTCTGTGCACACTTTTATTTGTTACCAGTTAATTTAGATTGCAGACCACTTACTGAACAATATCTTCAAGAGATATGTCCTTGCAGAATGAGTCATTTGTAGGTCCTTTAATACCTTTAATAAAAATATTGACTTTATTGAAGTCTGAAATGAGCGCTATAAATGCGCACACAGCCTCTTTCTTTTTCAGTGGCTTACAACACATCCAATCCATGTGTTACTTCCCTTTCTGCGAATGGTTGCAATATCTTAATTTTTACAAAGTATTTTCTAAAATGTTACTCTAAATTTATTTGTGATCTTCAAAACGGCTTAGATATCCTATAAACTTGGGTTGGAAATATCTTGTTTACTTGAAATGGTTTGGTGGCCAGTTACCATTTTTGATGTTGGCATTCGCCATGTTTTCCCACTGACATGCCTTTTGAGATTCTTATCGTTTCTCGTTAAGAGGTTGTATAGAGTACAAAAAAATTATCCCACTGCATTGGGTTTTGCATGCAACTGTGAAATGTTGCATTCGATCTTGTTGTTTAAACTGTCTTTCTGCAGACCAGTTTTGGACGTCTAACTTTCAAGATGGATCGAGATGCATGGTCCTTTTGAGGACTTGGGATCCCTGATCTAACATTTTTGTTTTAACTTTTCAGCTTGGCAAAGTTCTCTGAGGAATCTGTGCCATTACTCGCATCAGCCATCTGTTAGACGAAGTTAGATAGCGAAACAGCTTTCTACAGAGCCAGCAAAGGCTATCTACTAACCACTGAAGAATTATTTTATCCTGCTCTTGCCAGTTTTGAACTAGACTCTCTCTTGTGCCAGAATGTCATTGGGTAGAGCCCAGCAGGATCACAGTCGTGGCATGAAGAAAGACAGTCATAATATTGGATTCTTTCCTGCAGCACAGTCTGCAAATGTCGCTGCGAATCTTGGGAGAATGAACCAGGGTGCACGAATGGGTGGCTATATGAATTTTGGACGGGGGCAGGCAATGGGCCTACCAGGGATGGGACAAGGACTTCAAAATATGTCTTCAGGTGGTGGGCCCTCTCGAGTCAGCGGTGGTTTGCCGTCCTTGTTTGATCTAGGCAGTCGCAATCAAAACTCGCTTGCCGTTCAGAAACGGATTGATGCAGACAGGGCCAGTAATATTTTAGCTACCTTTGGCCTTTCATCCAGGGACTTGGATGAACTAAGCCGCTATCCTGAAGACAAACTTACTCCTGAATCCTTGCCGGACATTCTTATGCAGCTTAAAAAGAAAAGAAATGATGAAGGGACATCTTTGAATTACGGCAGAGGTGACAGTTCTCCTCGGGATGATCGTTCCTTCAGAGCCTCCCGTAATGAATGGGAGGAAGAAAGGCGCTTTCGGAGTAATTTTGAAGGTCGTGATCCCGACGCTGATCCAGTGGTCAATTATGACCATGGTTCTTCTCGAGAGTCAAGTTCTAGATATTATGACAGGAAGGACTATGAGACTGAACGATTAAGAGGTGATGACTTTCGTAGAGATGATATGCGTATGTCTGAGCCAATGTATGATTCTGATTATGGAAAAATGGGGCCCACTCCTTCCCGTGGGCAAGAAAGATCTCTTTTTGAGAGAAAGCGAGGATCTCCTTCACTGAGCAACATAAACGATTACCATGGTTTCTTGCCAACAATGTTCCCTCATTTGTGTTCGCTGTGTGATGTAACTGTTCATTCCATGAAGGTGAGTGACCTCTAATTTAAAAATTGCTTTATAAAGTATAATTCTGACAAACAACAGTTCTTGTTGGACTTGTGGAAACCTCATTTGGTCATAATTTGTTCCAGATACTCTTTGGAACGTCTTAGCAACATGAAGTACTGCACGGGATCGCTTCATTATTATCAGTTTAATGACAACTGACAGCCATTTAGAAGCAGTTGCCATTTGTAGTATGCATCTCAAAATTCATGCACAGATTACTGATGGAAACTATAATATTTTGGACTTGGTGAAATCAAAGGGGTGTGCAGTACTTGTAACCCATTAACATTCTTATTAGTTAAAAGAAGAGGGAAAGTGACTTTTCGCCATCAGAAATTATGTGCCCCCGTGGCAGTTAGAGCATATGTTATGAATTTATCACGCCTTGGGCCTCCATTTTTTTTCCATGTTAATTTTTTGACATTTCAATATATGGTGCAACTTGGTACATGCAAAATGCCTTTCTCCAAAGGACCATGTTCAAAAGAGGATGGTGCGTAATGCACATCTAAATACAAGACCGGTTTCCTTTCAACACTCAACACTTTGGCCTGTTTTCCACTTTGCCTTGTGGCAATGTCCTCTCTTTTCCCTTATTAACTAAAGATGGAGCTTTCTGAAATGTCACCAGTGAAGATATTTATATAAAAGAAAGCTTAAGTTGGCACTGATGTCTGCAGTCCAGCACCCAGTTGCTTAGCTACAATAAGAGAAGATTATTTTCAACATCTGTTTGGGATTCTTACTAAACCAGGTGACTGGAGTCTGCACTGGCTCTGTCATACTTCTGGGTGGTTTTAAAAAATAAATTTACCATGAAGCTTAATGTACGTGAAAACATTTATCGACGTGAGTGGTACAGTACTGTACACACATTTGATTTTGTATGTTGCAAAATGTGCTTTTCAAGCTGGAAATTTTAATTGTGGTTTACATTCCTTTTGAAGGGAGTGGAATCTTATTAATTCAGAAGTTTTACCATTTCTATTGTAGATAATTGAGTCCATAGATAGTTTTATTTTAGAAATCCAGAATTTATCACGGTTTTATATGGAAGGGTGCTGTATCAATGTTTTTGAAAGGCACTACCTCAAAATAACATTAGAAATAATCACTTGATCCAGGGAAATTCACGTGATCGCATTACAGCTGTTCAGACAAATTCTTTATAGTATAAATGATCACCAAAATATGTCAGTTGGTCTTATAGTTTGGGGTGTTCCCCTCCGATAGACCATGACAGCATCTCATTAAGTGACTTTCCTCTGTGGCATGGCTAACACAACCATTACAGTGTTGGGGATTACTCTCTGATAGACCATGACAGCATCTTATTAAGTGACTTTCCTTTGTGACATGGGTAACACAACCATCAAAGTGTTGCTTTTCAATTTGGTTCCTAATAGCTAGTCTTCACTGAAGTTTATCAGCCTTATGGCCATTTTCTGTCTGGGCAATATATTTGGTTGAAATGTTCAGGTATTTTAAATTTTTTGTAATTTCCCAATGCAAAAACTTTCAAATATCCACATGTTACAGGAAGATATTTCCTATTGCTATTGATCTGAATTGATACCTTCAATAAATTTAAAGCACTTCATTTGGTTTGAAAATCTAGTTTGTGGATTTAATGATTTTTACCGACCTCCGGAAATACTTAATTGTTATTGTATAGATTTGCTTTCTTTCGCTGTTCTCACAACGATGCAAAGCAAACTATTAAAACGCACAGCTAACCTATTCTGTGTATGCAAAGATTTGGACTAAAGATTAACCATAGTGGTCGACTTTTCTTAATCGAACTCTACCCACACCAGATTGTAGTACCAAGAAAGAGTTTACGGTTGCCATAGGTATTATTGCCTGGGACTGGGCTCGAGACAATATCAATAGTGCTCTGAAAACAAACCATTAACTTAGCAGAAAGATTAAAAGTTTTGTGGCCTGAATTAAGTGAAAGATTAGTAAAATCGATCAGATAGCTGTTCTGAATATAATTTATCCCCCCAAAAATCTCTTGAGGCACCATTAATGATTTGATCGAGACATATTCACCAGCTATGATTGAGAAATAATTAATTCAACCACCTCCAGGTTTGCACCATTGCATGCTTGCATACCACATTGAAGATATCTGAGGATGCGTGGATCTGATTCATTTCTCTCCTCTCTCTCTCTCTCTAATAGCTTAACATCAACTGGCTAACCCTCGTCTTGCCTTCAGTGATATCACTCTCACCTTCCATGCCCTGATTCATAATTGGGATCTCAGCACTGCTGGACTGAGGAGTGCTACATTAGGTGAAACGTTAAATCAAAATCACATCTCTGAGGGCAGTACGGTGGTGCAGTGGTAGCACTGCAGTCTCACGGCGCCGAGGTCCCAGGTTCGATCCCGACTCTGGGTCACTGTCTGTGTGGAGTTTGCACATTCTCCCCGTGTTTGCGTGGGTTTCGCCCCCCACAACCCAAAGATGTGCAAGGTAGGTGGATTGAACACGCTAAATTGCCCCTTAATTGGAAAAAATTAATTGGGTACTCTAATTTTATTTTTTTTAAATCACATCTCTGGTGGACATAAAACTTCCAAATTACCACTATTTCAGGAGTTCTTCTAATGGTCAGTCCAACCCGTTTCTCTCATCAAAAGGCATTAAAACATTTGTCATGCTTGTTTATAAAGGCTCCATGAAAATGGCTTCTGTATTTGCCTATGTAACTGAAAGTAATTCATTAGTTGTGATGTGGAATTGATTGTGACATAGAAATCTAATTTTCTTTTATTATGTAGTGTGGCACTGTGGGAGTATTTAATGGCGAGGTGCCAAGCAGTAGCCCTACATGAAACTGTACTGGCCTTGCAGTAGTTTAGCACAAAATGTTTTTTTACCAGTTAAACTTGGATTTCTGAAAAGAGAATCTTGGATTTCTGAAATCCAGTGCCCCAAATAAAGAAGCACTCAATTCTGAGTAGTATAGACTGCCTGTATTCAGACTTTCAAAGAGTGAAATCGACTACCAAGTAGCAACAACTGCCAGTTTTTCTGTTATGCCACTGCTGAAAGGCCATTGCTATGTAGAAGTGAAGAAATTAAAGCCAAACTTAACTCTCCCCATTTCCATTGCAGCAAGATTGATCTCTGCTGTAACTGAACCAGTTGAGAGATAGGATTGAATTTATTTGCACCTCTTTCCCCAATAATATCTACTGGTATACAGATTAGTTATGAAGTAAAGATTTGCATGTCCACAATAATTCTAAATTTGTTTTGTAACCTAGACATAAATTTGGTGAAACATGACAGATCTCTTCAAAGGTGGTGAGTTTAGCATTCCGCATAAATACATAGAAAATATGAGAGATGAGAACGTGATGAAGCAAAAGCAACAGGAAGATGAATAAAATGAGCAACTAAAATGAGAGGGAAAAGATTATCAGGCAATGGGCAATTATAACTAACACATGAGAGAAAAAGGAATGCAAAAGCCAACGGACATATTTTAAAAATGTGATCACCATTTTGTTCCAGGAAAGAACTGTGATACTTGATTAGTAAGTGTTAATTTGCAAAACTGGCGACAATCTGGTGGCTAAAAGTACAAAAGCAGTCTAACCATTTTCAAACCTGGGTTTTGAAACACAGGCTTTAAGCTTGAGGATAAAACGTGTTGGATGATCACAGTATGGTGGGTGTATCTACACCACATGGACTCACCACCATCATCTCAAGGGCAATTAGGGATAAGCAACAAATCCTGGCCAAGCCAGCGATACCCACATCCATGAACGCATTTTTTAAATGTTCTCGAGAATCATTCTCTTTGAGTCTCTGGCTGGAGATCAATGAAGATTTTTTTCATTCCAGATACCATGATCCTTGGAAGATGGAACTAGTATCTAAGCTTTAATTTTTTTTCCTGTCATATGTTATCTTCCAGTTTTCTATCCTTCATCACTTCTCTGCCTATCAATGTGGTATTCACAAACCTCGTGATTTAAAAAAGAAACTAAAGCACTATAATTTTAAAATGACTGACAAATGACTTGAGAGTTGGGAGTAAAAATATGGTACTCCTTTAGAAATCTCAGTGCAAGGTTGTGGATGTGTGCTGCAATACTTTCATGGAAGAGGACGCACTGAAATTTGGCGATCAAACATCCCGCTTTCCACCAATTATTTTTTAAATTAAAAGGCAATTTAGCATGACCAGTCCACCTACCCTGAACATCTTTTTGGGTTGTGGGGATGAGACCCACGCAGACATGGGGAGAATGTGCAAACTCCACATGGACAGTGACCCAGGGTCTTCATCGACGTGAGGCAGCAGTGCTGACCACTGCGCCATCATGCCGCCCTATTTCCACCAATATTCAAATATTTCCAGCTGGAGTGGTCTTAATTTTGAGAAAATGTCTTTTCAGAATATTAGTGCTTCAACTACAGTAAGCCATGTACTATCTTCAACTACTGCGGATATCTGATTTGTAGAGAATATTTGAATCCCTGCTGTTCAGCAGGCAAACCCCCTCATTCTCTTTCCTCCCTTATGAGTGCCATAGTTTGAGCCATCATGGAATATGTCAGACAATTGGTAGAATGTGTAGATTGTGAAAAATATATTCAGTTCTTCACATGAATTGTAGCAGACTTGTAAGAATCTGCCCCATTCTCTTCCCCAAAGAAAATGATTGCGCTTATGAGCCCTGTTTTGTGTGCTTGAATTATCTTCAGTCAACATATGGGAAAAGAGTGAGTTTGCATAGGGGTGGTCAATAAACATGGAAGTCCCTTAATGAGATGATGTGATTGGCAAAATAAATTTACTATGTGGGCTATGACATGGATAAAAGTCGTATGGAGGGAAAACTTCATTTGAAGAATGAAGTTGACTGCATTTGGGGTGAGTAATACTTTTTCATGAACTGAATTTTACAATTTATACTTGGTTCCTTGTGATATTAAATATTTGTCCCACAATTCGTTAAAAGTCTTACTTGTCTCAGAAAACACCATATTCAGGATAGTGATTATTTCTTTTGTTACTATTTCACTGTTTACATGAAATCTGGTTATTTACATAATGTATACTGTGTATGTAATTTACTTTTCATCCAATGATTTAAAAACGATAGAGCTTTATTGGAGAGGAAAATAAACGTTAAATCAAAAGTTGCTAGATTGTTAAAAGATTAATATGTTTTAAATCTTTTTTCCCCTCCCCTATTTGGAGGGGAAAACATATTGATCCTGGCTGATGTCATCGGCAAAGCGTGGAATGGAAGGCTCTGGTTTTGTTTTGTCCTATCCTTCCTGAAGCCTTGACTTCTAATTTGGGACGGCTCCTCAAACACTGGCCAGGTTTTTTCCTCCGTTTTTGGTATGTGATGGTGAGTGACGTCTGGCTATTTGATCATAAAGATAGAATCCAATAATGCACTCACTCAACAGTCCAACAGGGATGATTGAGTCGTAATTGGGAGTGTAGTTATGGTTTAGTTCAGTTGGCTGGACAGCTGGTTTGTGATGCAGAGCAATGCCAACAGTGCAGGTTCAATTCCTGTACCAGCTGAGGTTATTCATGACTTTATTATTCATGGTTATTCATGCCTTCTCAACCTGCCTCTTCGTCTGAGGTGTGGTGATCCTCAGTATGACTTCCCACCAGTCAGCTCTCCTCGAAGGGGAAAACAGCCTGTTTTCAACTGGGACTATGGCAACTTTTACTTATCTAATTTCAGGGATGATAAAAACAAGTGTGTTGGGCTGACATATATCATGATCACTGAGTAATTAGCTAGATTTTGCTGAGGATAGAGCAATATAAATATTACCACCACTAGCTTCTTCCTCTCAAAGATGTTGGGGTATACATGGAGGATACAGGATCAGTCTATAAACAAAATGGGGAAGAACATATGATCAGTGTAATACCAAACTGTTAAAAGGACAGTGGCTCAGTGTTTATTTCTTTTGATTCAGGCACATTCTATATATGGAGGTTGAACTATATGCTCAGAATAGCTTACAGTAGCAAAATATTTAAATTACTCATACACAGTGTATATTATCAAATAACAGGTTATGAATTAATCCTGAGATTTAAATGGCATTTATAAACTAAGATTTCATCCAGCATTGTTGCTGGGCGCTCATTCAGCTTTTTCCGATAATCCCACTGTATTGAATCAATCTAATTTGCTTCTTACTGGACTGATAAAGATTTGCACCTGTTAGTACAGAATTTGTGATTTTTATTTCTCCCCCCCACCCCTCCCCCTTATTCAGGATTGGAACCAGCATAAGAACGAACCAGCACACAAACGACGTTGCTTGCTGCTTTTGGAAATGTATGCAGTTCTTCATTTACTATGAAAAAAATAATTTCAACTGTTTTTAAATTGGATCCCAAATTTATGTGGGATACATGAGTAGTAAATGCAATATTGATCATGTAAGAATATTTGACACTTTCCATTTTGATTCTGTTTGGAAACTCCCTCTCCCCCTCCACCCAAAAAAATGTTTTTACCATGGTTTTTGAAGTCTCAGGTGTGGGGTTCAGAAAGTAGCCAAAAGTCAGCCTGTGTTTATGATCTACACTATATTTTGCTTAGAATCAGATATTTACAGCACTAGGAGGCCATTTGGCCCATCACATCTGCGCTTTTTGACGCCACCATTGAGCTCAATACCTCTTGACTCAAAACACTTCAGGTGCATATCCAACTATTTTTAAATGTTATAAGAGTTTCTGCCTTTCCTATCTTTTCACGCAGTAAGTTCCAGGTGCACTACTCTCTGGGTGAAAGCAATTTCGTTTAAATCCTGTCGAACTCCTATCTTACCCTAAATCTGTGCTCCTGAGTAATGGGCCCCTTAACCAAGTGGAATAGGGCTGCCTTATCCACTCTATCAAGACCTCTAATACCTAAAAACATAGAAAATAGGAGCAGGCGTAAGCCGTTGAGCCCTTCGTGCCTGCTCCCCATTAATTATGATCCTGGCTGATTATCCAGCTCAGTAATCTGTTCCTGTTTTTCCCCCATTTCCTTTGATCTCGCCCCAGGAGCTATACCTAACTCCTTCTTGAATACGTACAATGTTTTGGCCTTAATTGCAATCTGTGGTAGGGGATTCCACAGGCTCACCCTCTCTAGGTGAAGAAATTTCTCCTCATCTCAGTCCTAAATGGTTTACTCCGTATCCTTAGACTGAGATCCCTGGTTCTGGATACCCCCACCATCGGGAACATATTTCCTGCATTTACCTGGTCTAGTCTTGTTAGTTATACGTTTCTATGAGATCACTCCTCATTCTTCTAAACTCCAGCGAATATAATCCTAACCAACTCAATCTCTTTAAAACGTCAGCCCTGCCATCCCAGGAATCAGTTTGGTAAACCTTTGCTGCACTACCTCGATAGCCCCCTCAGATAAGGAGACCAAAACGGCACGCAATATTCCAGGAGCGATCTCGCCAAGGCCATATAATTGCAGCAAGACATAACTGCTCCTGTACTTGAATACTCTCTATGAAAGCCAACACATCATTTGCCTTCTTCACTGCCTGCTGCACTTGTGTGCTTACTTTCAGCGACTGCTGCACATTCAGATCTCGTTGTACAATCCCCTCTCTCATCTACAGCCATTCAGATAATCTGCCTTCCGGTTTTTGCGACCATTATCCGTATTATTCTGCATCTGCCATGCATTTGCCCATTCACTCACCTTGTCTAAATCACACTGAAGCATCTCTGCATCCTCCTCACAGCTCACCCTTCCACGCAGCTTTGTTGTCTGTAAATTTGTAGATATTGCATTTAGTTCCCTCATCTTAATCATTAAATCTATTTGCGAATAGCTGGGGTCCTAGCACTGATCCCTGCAGAACCACACTAGTCAGTGCCTAACATTTCAAAAAAGACCTGTTTATTCTTACACTTAATTTCCTGTCTGCTAACCTGTTTTCTGTCCATTTCATTACAATATCCCCAATCCCAAATTTTAGAATCTATGCTTATCTCCTTCGAAGGCCTGGGCAGATTTGGAGAGGACTGGGTTACTTTTGATTATTCCTTTGGGGTGGCAAGTTTTTAGAGCTAATAGAGTAGGGGAAATAAGTTGGGGCGCACACTGAGATAGGGTTGGTTAGTCATTGTTCGAATTGTTCAAGTAAGAGTCTGTACGCTGCGCCTCTCCATTGTTGGGAGTCCTTCAGTTTTGGGGTAGGCTTGATAGGGGGGGTCGGTGCCCTTCTCCAAGCCATGATCAGTTTCATTCCACAGCTATTATACTTCTTTATACATGATGCTTAAAAATGACACTTGTGGGTTTTTTTTTAATTCGCAAGATATGAACTACGTTAGTAAGGCCAGTATTTATTATCCTTGAGAAGGTGGCGGTGAGCTACTGCATTGAACCACTGTAGTTTGGTACTCCCACAACGCTGTTGGGTAGTGAATTCCAAAATATTGACCCAGTTACAATGATGGAATGGCATAATACTTCTGAACCAGGGTGTAGGGGAATTGAAGATGGTGATGTTTCCATGCACCTCTGATCCTTCTAGATTGGAGAGACCTTGAAGAAATCTTGGCATGTTGCTGCAAGGGACAGTATACTATGCAACCATGGTGAACTAATGGTGGAGGGAGCAAATGTTTAAGGTTGTGGTGGGGTGCCAATCAAACAAGTTGTTTTTGTCCTGTATGGTATCAAGCTTTTTGAGTGTTCTTGGAGCTGCAGCTGCCCAGGTCAGAAGGGAAAGTATTCCATTACACATCTGACTTGTGACTGTCGGCGGTGGACTGGCTTTGGGAAGTCCGGAAGCGAGTAACTCCCACAAACACCCAACCTCTGACTTCTTTAGCCACGGTATTTATATGGCTAGCCCAGTTAAATCGTTGGTCAGTGGCGAACTCCAGGATTTTGATTTTGGGGTGATAGTTTTATAAGAATTTGCTCCAAAAACAACACAATTTTAAAGTCAAATAATATTCAACCTCCGGCGCCAAGAAATGGATACAGTTCCTCTGATTTGTGTGTATTTTAATTATTTTTTTTAAAAAAAACATTCCAATAAAAGGGCAGTTTAGCGTGGCCAATCCACCTACCCTGCACATCTTTGGGTTGTGGGGGGTGAGACCCATGCAAAGACGGGGGAGAATGTGCAAACTCTGCACAGACAGTGACCCAGGGCCGGGATCAAACCCTGGTCCTCGTCGCCGTGAGGCAGCAGTGATAACCACTGCGCAACCGTGCCACCCTGCGGGTGTATTTTAATTATTGAACATGGTTGTCTGGAATGTTGGGGGAATGATTGGTAATATGCACGTAACAGATTCTTATTTTTATTTCTAGTTACCCACAATGGGTTCCAGAAGACGTTCCATCCACAAGGTAAATTCGAACTGCTTCCAGCGACATCTGGGTAACAATGTCAATCTTTGAGGAGCTCATTCCATGTATTTTTTGTTTTTGAAAATATTTTTATTCAAATTTTAACAATCACACAACACAACATTTCCAACTGAACTAACCCCAACACCCCCCACCCCCAAAACACCTGTTAGCGACAACCAGCTCTCCAAAATGTAATATAAACGGAACCCCTCACTTGTCCACCTCAAGGCAAACTTCACCTTTCCCAAACACAGGAGCTCCATTAAATCCCTCAGTCCCACTGAGGCAGAGGGTGGAGAGTCCAAAAGGAGCAGCCTGCAAGTGATCAATGAGGCGAAGACTAACACCTGCCCCTGCACCCATCGACAACTCCGAACCCCGAATATGGCCCTCAGGGAATAGGGTTCCAAGTCCACATGGAAGGTCGTCGACATGGTACTGAAGTACACCCCCCCCCCCCCCCCAAATCTTCCCCAACTTCGGGCAGGACCTGAACCTATGTACCCCTCCCACGCCACCCTCACACGTCTTCCACACCTTCAAACAACCGGCTCATAATAATAATAATCACATATTGTCACGGGTAGGCGTCAATGAAGTTACTGTGAAAAGCTCCTAGTCGCCACATTCCGGCGCCTGTTCAGGGAGGCTGGTACGTGAATTGAACTCGCACTGCTGGCATTGTTCTCTATTACAAGCCAGTGATTTAGCCCACTGTGCAAAACCAGGCCCATCCATGATGTCGTCAGGTGTGCCCTATTTTAACTGAACCAGCCCCAGCCTTGCACACAAGGTTGAGGCATTCACCCTCAGCAGCACCTCATACCATAATCCCTTCTTCTCCAGCTCCATCCCCAACTCCTCCATACACGTGGCTTTAACTCCCTCCAGAGACGCCCTGTTCTTCTCCAATATTCTCCCGTAAATCGCCCCCTCCAACGACGAGGAACCCCCGGGGAGCATACTGTGTCTCCAGCTCCTTCGAGGTTACAAATCATCTTTCGAAAAACAGATCATTCGCTCCCTCGGTCCTCCCTGCCCCAAAACCACACATCCATCCTCCCAGGCTCAAACCCATGGTTCCCTCGGATCAGCATCATCTTCGACCTCGCCCCAAATTCAAAGTGCTGCTGAAACTACCTCCAAATTCGGATGTGCTCATTCCATGTATTGTTAAAATTGTAATGGCTGCAATTTTCTTTCCCCTGTATCACAAATGTATGTTTCACTCCAGAGGCACCAAAGTAACTAAAGGCTGCATTTTCTGCCACTACAACTGCAGAGGGCACACTCGCCACACATGCAATCACTGCCATTATCAATATGCAGGTAGCTGCCTGCATCAAAAAGAAAATTTGGTTTGGATGCCTGCTTGCTTGCTGTAACCTCGAAGCTTCTGTACACCAACCATCTGGTTGCATAAATATGTAGCATATACAGCACAGAAATGGGCCATTCAGCCTAAGCAGTCCATGTTAACATTTTAAGTATATTTATTGACGTTTTACATTTTAACAAATAATGAAACAAAACCACAGAAATGGCACAGCTCAGTAAGAAATAAAAAGTCTCAACATATATGGATACAGAGGGGAACAGGAGAACAGCAATATAGCTGGTTCAATACAATCATTAGACTCAATTTGACACATCCATATGCACTAACAGTGAACAAGTGAGAAAAGAATACGGCCATGAAAAAATGGTGCATGCGTCCTATGCAGCGATTGCTTGCAATGACCACGAGAGTTGAGGATAAATACATTGTGCCATTTTTGGGGGCACATCAGCATGCATCTCGAGCAGCACCTGAGCCATCAATGACGTACAGCAACCTCCTCCCTTGGATAACAGACCCGTGTGTATCCCTGCAAGAATCAATCAAGGATACTTTATACCCACTATAACAAAAAAGGAGAAGTACAAAGAGATCATTTCACATATTTATTCAGAGAGAATCAGCAGCTGTAGATTTGGATTATAATCACCTCCCAACAACCTAATCGAAACGGTAAAATAAAAAGAACTGCCAGGAGCAGAAGGTCATGGGATAAAAGAGGACCAAGAGCCAGCCATGGGTCTGTACTCCTAGCGCACAACCACCAGCTATTAATGAAGAAGTGAAAAACCTACTCGTTCAGACTCGTCCCAAACCTAAGGAGGGCAACATGATAGCGATCATCATGCCGGACCCGTCTCAACCCCAGGAGTCCGTCAACCAAGGATATTTAACCGCATCAAAGGAAAACCCAACCTCTCAGGACGTCTCTAATAAGTGTCTTCGAGAAGGAATGTCTCAAGCATTAGTGGACAACAGGATAACAACCACCTCACCGGATCTGGCCTAGTCCTGCACACTTGACACATAGAAGTCAGGACACCCAGCGCGCATCAAGACCTCCCAGCCAGCTGGACCTGCACCTTACCGACCATACCCAGGAACCTGTACCAACTCCATCGACACTAGAAAAATCACACTGGCCTCAACCGGGGAGACCCCACCACCAAAGAGGAGAAGAATCGCCAAGCCACGCAATAATTGGGTGTCTTGGGAGGTCAATGACACCCCCCCCTTCCAAAAAAACACTATGTCATTATAAAGAGGATACTAGGGGACAATACAGTATTGCCGGAACAGATAGAAAAACACTCTTCCCGTGGAAGACCCAACCACAAGAGGGATGGCACTCAGGAAATCACTACATAAGACCACTTGGAGGAGGGTGCCTAACTCCACAATCAAACCGAAGAACGGTTCCAACAACATAGAGGCACAGCGTACAGTCTCTCATTTCAAAAATTCAAACAAGAACTAGCCAGCCCCATCCAAGTGTGCACTCCTACTTATTTCTAATAGCTCTTTTTTTTAAAAAGCCAACCCCAAGGAAGAATCAGAAGGAACCCGGTCCTCTCCAGGATACATGATCAGCCTGGACATTCATAGGATATAAGCATGGATTCTCAAAATTCATAGTAATTAAAATAAACCCGTTACAATTAGCTCTAACTGAGGGCTATCCTCAATCCTAATGAGGACTTAATTAACCCTACCACCTACCTCCACACTAACCATCCATCCATCACCCTGTAGTGACTCCATTCATCTTCACTATAAACAAAATAAAAGGGGTGTCTAAAATACACTCCTTTCTCATAACTTCAAGGATTACAGCACATTAAAAAGAACGCGGAGCAAGACTGCCCAAACCACATAATCACATGATTTTTTGCTAAATCAAAATAACCGATGACTCTTGTGCTCACACCTCGCCCATTCTTGGAGGGAAAAAGACAACAAGAAATCAAGAGCATAATCAAAAGGGAGCAAAGTCCAGGATTATTGATGAATTGCAGGATAATAACACCATCTATGTCGGTTGGAAAGGCCAGAGCTAAGGCAGGATCGTCTAAACAACACTCGGGATCCTTCAATAATTCCATCGAATGAATTGCCTTCACCTCTGCCATGCTGTCGCCCCAACACTGAGTCAACCTCGGCCCTTGCCGGGGTGATGACTCAACACAATCAGCCACCTCCAACCCTTCATGACGAGCATCGAGAACAAGATAGTATAAGACCAGTGGCCGGGGCCCCCAGCTGACCCCAGGTCTCGAAGACCCGATCTAATGTGCTTTGTCGAACCTGATGTGCCCAGCCTCCAAATCATGATTGTTAAAGCATAGCAGCCAATTATCAAACTCAATTCGGAACTTGTTTTCCACACCTCACAAGAGCATGCCAACATTTATGATGCTGCTACTCTAAATCTTATCTGTGCAACTCTCCCTCAGCTGTTTGTTTAGCCTCTCCTTAAATGCATCAATGCGATTTGTTTCGAATCACTCCATGTGGTAGCAAGTTCCACTTTCTCATCGCTTTTTGGGTGAAAAGTATCTTCTGAATTCTCTATTCGATTTTTTGGAAACTGTCATATTAATTGCCTCTGTTCTCTTCCACATAAGCAGAAGTATTCTGTGCCCCTTCTATCAAAAACACTCATAATTTTAAACATCTCTATTATTAGGTCACCCTTCGATATGGAGCTTATATCCTAGTTTATAAACCATGTAAAAACTAAGCTTAAGAGTGACCTAAACTGAAGTGGTAACTTGAAGAATGGCCTGGGTGCATGATGTAGGCTCTGCTTTTGCCCTACTGCTGAGTCCCTGCAACTTGGGAGATAATTCTGCATTCATTCTGTTGATTGCTTATAAACATCTCTAGTTTGATTTGCATTGTCAATGCACAGGTTTTGAAAAGGATATGTTGCAACTTGCTTGATAAGTTGAATCTGCTTGCATATTAAATTTGCTTTTCCTTTGGGCTCCATTAGGTCCAATCCATCTGCACGACAGACCAACATTGCTCCAGATGCTGCATCAGCACTCCTTGCAGCCATCAGACAGCTGGATGCGCTGGACCCTCATGGAGGTTGGGATAAAATTATCTTGTCTGCAAATTATATTGGCAGATCAGAATTGTTATTTTTTGTGTGCGCTCATCCTATTGTTCACAGTTGTCTCACTGAATTACACCTCAAACAATCAAGCGTCTCCCAGTAACACAGAATTGGCTGCTATCAGATGCATAAGAGTTGGCCTAATGGTGACTCTCCGCCACAGCTAGCTTTGGACATCTACCGAGTAATTTCCTCTTTTTAAAAAAAATGATAATTCCAAGTGCCATCAGTGGAAAGCACAGTCCATCTCTTAGAACCCAGAGTTTAATTTGTTGCAGACAAGATTTCCCTCTGGAACACAAAGACTATTGGTTACTACTGTGGCAATGGTGAGATTGGCGAGGTATTGGCACATTTGAAAAAGCTGCTCATTAATTCAGATGAAATTGCCAGGTTTGCCTGTAACAAGGTATTTTTCTCCAGTCTCACTAATATATGTGAATATACGGTGAAGGTTTCCTTACCCAGAACTGAGTCCATAGAAATTAGGCTTCAAGTTGGGTCACAGCCTAACTACTGGGCTTCAATTTTGAGCAGCCATGTGATGAGCAGGAGTTTATAATAAACTTGATTGCCAATTTCAGTTATCCATTGGATTTGCAGCTTTTATTTTTAAAGTGAATAATTGAGGTACTTGCATTTTCCACATTGTACAGTTTGTAGGCCATATATTTGTAAATTCATTTTTGCGGGAAGTGGGCTTCGCTGGCCAGGCCAGCATTTGTTACCATCCCTAATTGCACTTGAGCAGGTGGTGGTGAGCTGCCTTCTTGAACCGCTGCAGTTCATGTGATGTAGTTACACTCACTGCTATTCAGGAGTTTCAGGATTTGGACCCAGCAACAGAGAAGGAACGGCGATATATTTCTAAGTCAGGATGATGAGTGACTTGGGGAGCTTCTAAGTGGTGGTGTTCCCATATATCTGCTGCCCTAATGTTTCCAGATGGTAGTGTTGTGGTTTTGATAGTGGTTGTGGGTTTGGAAGGTGCTTCCAAAGGAGTCTTGGTGAGTTTTTATCAGACCTTATTTTGCTCCATTTAGTACAAGAAATTGAGCCATCTTTGCAAAACAGATTTAGAAACATCTACAGCCAAACGTTGTGAGTCATGTGCTAATATTATGATGGAAAGGTCATGCTGAACCATTGAACCTGGATGGGATGACTAGTATTGATTTCCTGGTTATATGGTACATTTAAGAAAACTGAAGCAGCTTTTTCAATTTGTCATTTCACTTAATTAATATGTAGGCTATATGTGTAAAAGAAATAATTTCACCCCCTAAATTCATCATACAAATGTGAGATTTGCCAAAATTTGATCATGATCAATTGGTGGCAATTCCCTGCAAAACTAATGCACCCTATACCAACGGATAGGTTACCATGATGACCTCCTGAGGGAGTGAGTTAAATTATTGGCAAAGTGTAGCTACATGAAGCAATTATTTCTACCATGTTATCATGAGGCAGCACAGTAGCTCAGTGGTTAGCGCAGTTGCTTCACAGCTCCAGGGTCCCAGCTTCGATTCCGACTTAGGTTACTGTCTGTGCGGAGTCTGCAAGTTCTCCTCGTGTCTGCGTGGGTTTCCTCCGTGTGCTCCGTCATCCTCCCACAGTCCAAAGATGTGCCGGTTAGGTGGATTGGCCTTGCTAAATTGTCCTTGGTGTCCAAAAAGGTTAGGTGGGATTACTGGGTTACAGGGATAGGATGGTGGCGTGGGCTTAAGTAGGGTGCTCTTTCCAAGGGCCGGTGCAGACTCGATGGACCAAATGGCCTCCTGCACTGTAAATTACATGATACCATTGGTTTTTTTTTTAAATAAACATTTTATTGAGGTACTTTTGGTATAGTAACAACAACAAAATTCATGAGCCATATTACCTCTCGTACAGGTCCCACCCTTATTGACCCCCCACTCTAATCTAAACTCTTCTCTCCCCCCCGTCCGCTGACAATTTCCCGCAAAGAAGTCGACGAACGGTTGCCACGTCAGGGTGAACCCTGACAAGTGACCCTTTCAAGGCGAACTTGATTTTCTCCAAACAGAGAAAGCTAGCCATGTACGACAGCCAGGTCTCCAACTTCGGGGGCTTTGAGTCCCTCCATGCTAATAGTATCCGTCTCCGGGCTACCAGGGAAGCAAAGGCCAGAACATCTACCTCTTTCTCCTCCTGGATTCCCTGGTCTTCTGACACCCCGAAAATCGCCACCTCTGGACTCCGCGCCACCCTTGTTTTTAACACCGTGGACATGACGTCCGCAAATCCCTGCCAAAATCCCCTAAACTTTGGACATGTCCAAAACATGTGGACATGGTTCGCCGGTCCTCCCGCACATTTTGCACACCTGTCCTCCACTCCAAAGAATCTGCTCATCCGGGCCACTGTCATGTGAGCCTGGTGAGGGCAGTACGGTGGCACAGTGGGTTAACACAGCTGCCTAACGGCGCCGAGGTCCCAGGTTCGATCCCGGCTCTGGGTCACTGTCCATGTGGAGTTTGCACATTCTCCCCGTGTTTGCGTGGGTTTCGCCCCCCACAACCCAAAAATGAGCAAGCCAGGTGGATCGGCCAAGTTAAATTGCCCCTTAATTGGAAAAAATGAATTGGGTACTCTAAATTTATTTTTAAAAATAAAAAATGTGAGCCCGGTGAACAACCTTAAATTGTGTCAGGCTGAGCCTGGCACATGTTGCGGACGTGTTGACTTTACTCAACGCGTCTGCCCATAGACCATCCTCTATCTCACCTCCCAGCTCCTCCTCCCACTTGCGCTTCAGCTCCTCGGTCTGCGTCTCCTCCGACCCCATAAGCTCCTTATAAATGTCCGAGACGCTCCCTTCTCCTATCCACCCTCTGGAAACGACCCTGTCCTGAATCCCCCTTAGCGGTAGGAGCGGGAAGGTTGACACCTGTTTACGAAGGCAGTCCCGCACCTGCAGATACCCGAATTTGTTTCCCCTCGCCAACCCAAACTTTTCCACCAACGCCCTCATACTTGGAAAGCTCCCCTCTATGAACATATCCCCCATCCTCGCAATCCCCGCGCTCCGTCATAACCGGAAGCCCCCCGTCCATACTTCCCAGGCAAACCGGTGATTATCGCAGATTGGGGCCCAGACCGATGCTCCCACATGCTGCCTCCACTGGCCCCAAACTCTCAGGGCCGCTACCACCACTGGACTGGTGGAGTACCATGCCGGCGGGAACGGCAGAGGCGCAGTTACCAACGCCCCCAAACTGGTGCCCTTACATGAAGCTGCCTCCATACGCACCCATGGCGACCCCTCCCCCACCACCCACTTCCTGATCATGGCTATATTAGCCGCCCAGTAATAGTTGCTAAAATTTGGCAGCGCCAGCCCGTCCTCTCCCCGACTCTGCTTGAGCATTACCTTCCTTACTCGCGGGGTCTTGCCTGCCCAGACGAAGCCCGTGATCACTCGACCCGCTTAAAAAAGGACAGCGGAATAAAGATTGGGAGACACTGAAATACAAATAGGAATCTCGGGAGGACCGTCATCTTCACCATTTGCACCCTCCCAGCCAGAGACAATAGAAGTGCGTCCCATCTCCGAAAATCGTCCTTCATTTGGTCCACCAGACGGGCCAGATTCAATTTATGCAGCCAGTCTCATTCCCGCGCCACTTGGATGCCTAGGTACCTAAAGCTTCCCTCTACGAACCTAAACGGTAGCACGCCCAGTCGCCTCTCCTGTCCCCTCGCCTGGACCACAAACATCTCACTCTTTCCCATATTAAGCTTGTACCCCAAGAACTGGCCAAATTCCCCTACAGTCCTCATGATTTCTTCCATCCCTCTATTGGGTCCGAAACATACAGAAGCAGGTCATCCACATAGAGCAAAACCCTGCCCCCCCCTGCCCCCCCCCCCCCCCCCCCCCCCCCCCCCCCCCCCCCCCCCCCACACACCCCTGGACCAGTCCGCTCCAGCCCCTCGAGGCTCTCGGAGCAATTGCCATCGGCTCTATAGGCAGCGCAAACAACAGTGGGGAGAGGGGGCATCCCTGTCTCGTCCCCGGTGCAGTCTAGAATAGTCCGATGTTGTCCTATTCGCCCGTACACTTGCCACAGGAGCCTGATACAGTCATGATACCATTGTTAAGTATAAATGTAGTCTTATTTTTACACTGGTTTGTAGCTGAATTATTACCTCCGTCGCTGAAAGTAGGTGGTTGGAGGTGGATTTGCCTGGAGCCTTCTCAATGAAATGGAGCGGTAAACAGAAAGATTTCCTTTTTCGGCTTTGCAGATGGGGATCTTTAGGCAGGCTGGGAAAAGTTTTTGAATAAGAGCAGTGTAATTATACACATTGAGGCATTTTTTAAAAATGTAAAGTATCGGGCAGCACGGTGGCCTAGTGGTTAGCCCAGCTGCCTCATGGCACGAGGTCCCAGGTTCGATCCCGGCTCTGGATCATTATCCGTGTGGAGTTTGCACATTCTCCCCGTGTCTGCATGGGTTTCGCCCCCACAACCCAAAAAAAAAATGTGCAGTGTAGGTGGATTGGCCACGCTAAAATTGCCCCTTAATTGGAAAAAATAATTGGGTAATCTAAATTTATAAAACAAAGAATTTTTTTTTTAATATCCAATTCTTTTTTTCCCAATTAAGGGGCCCTTTCGCATGGCCAGTCCACCTACCCTGCACATCTTTGGGTTATGGGGTGAGACCCGTGCAGACATGGGGAGAATGTAAACTCCACCCTGACAGTCACTGTTCGGTCCTGAGGCCGGGATCGAACCCGGGTTCTCGGTGCAGTGAATCATAAACCTCGAGTTAACAATGTGACTGAATTATGCGCTCGACTCAGTGCTTGCTTCACTTGTTGAGACTGGAATTCCTGGCCTTGACAACAAACGTTTTGAGTTATGTTAATTGTTTGAAGTTGTACGGTGCTAGATTATATTTAAAATAATTTCCCATTTAAAAAAAAAAAAAAAATTGAATGCCTTAACATAAGAGGTAATTGTATCTTATCAGAGCTTATGATATTTTTTGTGTTTTTCAGGCAACAGAAAAGGTCAAATGCAAAACAAACGAAATATGGTCAGTTTTTGCTTCATTACAGTATGAATAATGTCCGAGGCCAAAAGACTCCACTGGTTCTAGGTCTTAGGCTATTTTAGTGGAGTTGGGAAAACTGGTTCTCTAGTTCAAGAGATTAGATGATGCACATTTTTTTTCAAAATGAAAAAGATTAAAATAAAGCACATTTGGGGAGAACACCCAGTGATGTAAAGATCATGGCATAAATATATTTGATGTAAATTGATCTTCGACAAACAGTTTTGTCATCTTTGGTAGAGAAACTGGAATTTTGCTGGGCCAGCACATTCCTTTGTTGTCATGTTATTTTCTGCCACATTTTAGCCAGAATCCAGTTGCATATTTTATGGTTACAGAATATTTACTCACAGAAACAGGCCATTTGGTCCAACAGGTCCGTGCTAATATTTATGTTCCACCAACCCTCCATCCACCACCCTTCTTCATTTAACGCCATTAAAATTAGCTTCTAATCCTTTCTGCCTTATGCCATTTATCAAGCTTCATTTTAAATGAATCTATACTATTAACCTCAGCTTGGTGGTGGGTTTCATTTTCCAGGCTAAAAATAATTAGTAAATATCTTGCATTAGTTCTGATCTCCCTGCAAGTGGAAACATCTCCATGTCTACCCTATCAATCCCTTTCATACTCTTGAGTACCTCTATCAGATTGTATTTCTTCGCGCACCCCGGGTTGGATTCTCCACCACGCCACATTTCTGCCTCGACCCGCCAGCGGGATTCTCAGTTATGCCAGCCGGTCAATGGGGTTTTCTATTGTGGGGCAGTCCCACGCCGTCGGGATACCCCCGGGTGCCGTCAAAACGGAGAATTCCACGCCCCCTATCTTTTTTCTAGAGAAAAGAGCTCCATCCTGTTTAATTGTTCCCAAGAAGTATAATCTCACAATCCTGGTGTCATTTTCATAAATCTTCTTTGAACTTTGTTTCCATCTTCTGTGTCCTTTTTATGATTTGGAGACTATAAATGTGCACAGTACTTTTCAAGTGCAGGCTACACAATGTTCTGTACAATTTTAACATCACATCCCTACTTTTCAATTCTACCCAACTAGAAATAAACAGCTTTGTTTATTTTTATGGCCTTATTAACCTTTTATATTGGCAGAGGGAAAGGTTGTAACCAAGTAATTATGCCATAAATTTTAAATACGTGCAATCAAAGATGATATCCAAACTGGTTTTGTTCACATTTTTGATGAGCGCATCATTAAGCAGTTCAGGGTTTTGTCCATGACAAGTTAAAACTCGACATGTTATTGGCAGGGTACCCACTTCAGGCAGTTCACATTCTCAATGTATTATTGTCCTAAAACTGTTGAGAGTCACCAGGCTACATGGAGGAGATTAATAATGGCTACGTTCAGTAAATTGGCTTGGGAGTTCTTGGCATGAACCGTTGTTTTGAGAATTGACGTGCTAACACAGCCAATGTGCCCTGGTCTCTCATATATTTAATTTCTCTCAATTTGACCTATCAATATCATCAAATACAAAGAACAAACAAAGAACGAAGAAAAGTACAGCACAGGAACAGGCCCTCCAAACCTGTGCCGACCATGCTGCCCGATTAAGCTAAAATCTTCTACACTTCCTGGGTCCGTATTCCTCTATTCCCATCCGATTCATGTATTTGTCAAGGTGCCCCTTAAATGTTATTATCGTCCCTGCTTCCACCACCTCCGGCAGCGAGTTCCAGGCACCCACTACCCTCTGTGTATAAAAAATTGCCTCGTACATCTACTCTAAACCTTGCCCCTCGCACCTTAAACCTATGCCCCCTTGTAATTGACCCGTCTACCCTGGGGAATAGCCTCTGACTATCCACTCTGTCTATGCCCCTCATAATTTTGTATGCCTCTATCAGGTCGCCCCTCAACCTCTGTCGTTCCAGTGAAAACAAACCGAGTTTATTCAACCGCTCCTCATAGCTGATGCCCTCCATACCAGGCAACATCCTGGTAAATCTCTTCTGCACCCTCTCGAAAGCCTCCGCATCCTTCTGGCAGGGTGGCGACCAGTATTGAACACTATACTCCCAAGTGTGGCCTAACTAAGGTTCTATACAGCTGCAACATGATTTGCCAATTCTTATACTCAATGCCCCGGCCAATGAAGGCAAGCATGCCGTATGCCTTCTTGACTACCTTCTCCACCTGTGTTGCCCCTTTCAGTGACCTGTGGACCTGAACTCCTAGATCTCTTTAACTTTCAACACTCTTGAGGGTTCTACCATTCACTGTATATTCCCTACCTGCATTAGACCTTCCAAAATGCATTACCTCACATTTGTCCGGATTAAATTCCGTCTACTTTCTCTCCGCCCAAGTCTCCAAACGATCTAAATCCTGCTGTATCCTCTGACAGTCCTCATCGCTATCCGCAATTCCACCAACCTTTGTGTCACCTGCAAACTTGCTAATCAGACCAGTTACATTTTCCTCCAAATCATTTATATATACTACGAACAGAAACGGTCCCAGCACTCATCCCTGCGGAGCACCACTAGTCACAGCCCTCCAATTAGAAAAGCACCCTTCCATTGCTACTCTCTGCCTTCGATGACCTAGCCAGTTCTGTATCCACCTTGCCAGCTCACCCCTGATCCAGTGTGACTTCACCTTTTGTACCAGTCTACCATGAGGGACCTTGTCAAAGACCTTACTGAAGTCCATATAGACAACATCCACTGCCCTACCTGCATCAATCATCTTTGTGACTTCTTCGAAAAACTCTTATCAAGTTAGTGAGACACGACCTCCCCTTCACAAAACCATGCTGCCTCTCACTAATACGTTCATTTGCTTCCAAATGGGAGTAGATCCTGTCTCGAAGAATTCTCTCCAGTAATTTCCCTACCACTGACGTAAGGCTCACCGGCATGTAGTTCCCTGGATTATCCTTGCTACCCTTCTTAAACAGAGGAACAACATTGGCTATTCTCCGGGACATCACCTGAAGACAGTGAGGATCCAAAGGCCTCAGCAATTTCCTCTCTAGCCTCCTTCAGTATTCTGGGGTAGATCCCGTCAGGCCCTGGGGACTTAGCTACCTTAATATTTTTCAAGACGCCCAACATCTCGTCTTTTTGCATCTCAATGTGACCCAGGCTATCTACACACCCTTCTCCAGTCTCAACATCCACCAATTCCTTCTCTTTGATGAATACTGATGCAAAGTATTCATTTAGTACCTCGCCTATTTCCTCTGGCTCCACACATAGATTCACTTGCCTATCCTTCAGTGGGCCAACCCTTTCCCTGGCTACCCTCTTGCTTTTTATGTAAAAGCCTTGGGATTTTCCTTAACCCTATTTGCCAATGACTTTTCGTGACCCATTGTAGCCTTCCTGACTCCTTGCTTAAATTCCTTCCTACTTTCCTTATATTCCACACAGTCTTCGTCTGTTCCCAGCCTTCTAGCCCTGACAAATGCCTCCTTTTTCTTTTTGACGAGGCCTACGATATCTCTCGATATCCAAGGTTCCTGAAATTTGCCGTATTTATCCTTCTTCCGCACAGGAACATGCCAGTCCTTTCAACTGACATTTGAAAGCCTCCCACATGTCAGATGTTGATTTACCCTCAAACATCCGCCCCCAATCTAGGTTCTTCAGTTCCCGCCTAATATTGTTATAATTAGCCTTCCCCCACCAATTTAGCACAGTCACCCTCGGACCACTCTTATCCTTGTCCACCAGCACTTTAAAACTTACTGAATTGTGGTCACTGTTCCCAAAATGCTCCCCTACTGAAACTTCTACCACCTGGCCGGGCTCATTCCCCAATACCAGGTCCAGTACAGCCCCTTCCGTAGTTGGACTATCTACATATTGTTTTAAGAAGACCACCTAGATGCTCCTTACAAACCCTGCCCTGTCCAAGCCCCTAGCACAAAGTGAGTCCCTGTCAATATCGGGAAAGTTGAAGTCTCACATCACAACAACCCCTGTTTTTATTTGTTTCCAAAATCTGTCTACCTATCTGCTCCTCTATCTCCCGCTCACTGTTGGGAGGCCTGTAGTAAACCCCCAACATTGTGACTGCACCCTTCTTATTCCTGATCTCTACCCAAATAGCCTCTCTGCCCTCTGAGGTGTCCTCTCGTAGTGTAGCTGTGATATTCTCCCTAACCAGTAGCGCAACTCCGCCACCCCTTTTACATCCCCCTCTATCCCGCCAGAAACATCTAAATCCTGGAACGTTTAGCTGCCAATCCTGTCCTTCCCTCAACCAGGTCTCTGTAATGGCAACAACATCATAGTTCCAAGTACTAATCCAAGCTCTAAGTACATCTGCCTTACCCGTAATACTTCTTGCATTAAAACATATGCACTTCAGGCCACCAGACCCGCTGTGTTCAGCAACATCTCCCTGTCTGCTCTTCCTCAGAGCCATACTGGCCCTATTCCTTAGTTCTCCCTCAATGCTTTCACCTTCTGACCTATTGCTCCGGTGCCCACCCCCCTGCCATACCAGTTTAAACCCTCCCGTCTGACACTAGCAAACCTCGCGGCCAGGATATTTATGCCTCTCCAGTTTAGATGCAACCCGTCCTTCTTATACAGATCACACCTGCCCCAGAAGAGCTCCCAGTGGTCCAGATAACAGAAACCCTCCCTCCTGCACCAGCTGTTTAGCCACATGTTTAGCTGCTCTATCTTCCTATTTCTAGCCTCACTGGCATGTGGCACAGGGAGTAATCCCGAGATTACAACCCTAGAGGTCCTGTCTTTTAACTTTCTGCCTAGCTCCCTGAACTCCTGCTGCAGGACCTCATGCCCCTTCCTACCTATGTCGTTAGTACCAATATGTACAACGACCTCTGCCTGTTTGCCCTCTCTCTTCAGGATGCCCTCTACCCGTTCGGAGACATCCTGGACCCTAGCACCAGGGAGGCGACATACGATCCTGGAGTCTCTTTCACGTCCACAGAAGCGCCTATCTGTGCTCCTGACTTGAGAGTCCCCTATGACTATTGCTCTTCTGCGCTTTGACCCTCACTGCTGAACATCAGAGCTAGCCATAGTGCCACTGCTCTGGTTGCTGCTGTTTTCCCCTGATAGGCTATGCCCCCCTGACGGTATCCAAATGGGTATACCTGTTCGAGAAGGGGACAACCACAGGGGATTCCTGCACTGACTGCCTGCCCTTTCTGGTGGTCACCCATTTCTCTGCCTGCCCCTTGGATGTGACCACATTTATATAACTGCTATCTATGATGCTTTCCGCCACCTGCATGCTCCTAAGTGCATCCAACTGCCGCTCCAACCGAACCATGCGGTTTGAGAAACTCCAGTTGGGTGCACTTTCTGCAGATGAAGCCACTCGGGACGCTGGAAGCCTCCCGGACCTGCCACATCTCTCAGTCAGAGCACTGCACCCCTCTAATTAACATTGCGTCAATTAATTAGTAAATTAAATTTTAATTTTTTTTTAACCAAAGTTAGTGTTAACTATGTTTCCTAGCACTAGATTTCTACTATAAATGTGAACCCTAAATACAGTATTCTCCGATCTCTGGTTTAGATACCCCTCTAAATTATAATTATATTTAATTATGTTTAATTAGTTTAACAATGCTTAATTTTTTAATTTAGTGTAGATTCCCAACCGGCCAATCAAGTCACAGCTTTACTGTGATGTCACCTCAGTTACCCCCCCCACACACAATTTGAAACGGTAATAAAAATCACTTACATTCCCAGGTTCTCAGATGCTCTCTGGTTCTCCCTGCAGATTAAAAGTTACAGGCCAGAAGTAAGAGAGAGAACAAAACAAACAAAGCACCTTCTCCCACTCTGCACCGAATTACCTCACTGTACCAAATTACCAAGTTCCAATTCCCACTCTGGATGTATCTCACTCAGGCTGTGTCTCCTTGACGTGCACAGAGCTTACTGAGTGCGCTTTCTGTCTGTCTTTTATACAGACCTCAGCTAACCAGTGTGATTCACACTACTTAAGCTTCAAAGAGAAGAATACAATGTGCACCTTTGTGCCACTAAACAGGCCTCAAATGTCAATATTTAAAAGAAAAGTTAATGTGAAAAAGTGTTTATAATTGTAATCATCTTCATATGAAAAGCTATTGCTGCCAAATGATAAAACAGCATTATTTTTCATTCTTTGTGTCTGGTGAGCTTAAAAATTGAGTGGAAAAGTAGTTTTGAACTGTTCTTTCCAGTGAAGTATCTTGTACGTTCAACTAAGCAGATATATTGTTCTTTTTTTTAAAAGCCATTGGATGAACCTGGCCGAGTGCTTCATATGACAGAATTACCGAAAGGAAAATGCAAAGTGAAAGATATCCTCAAACTCGCACAACCTTTTGGAATCATTACAAAATATTTGCTTTTAAATACCAAGAGCGAGGTGAGTAAAATAAATATGTTTTCTATAAAGAGAAATTAGCAAACCAGATTCAGTTAAATGATGCTGTAACTTTTTTTTTTAAATCTATTTATTCTCCTCATTTTCAACGTTTTCATCAATAAACAACCAAACATCTGCACCTGCTTTCTGCCCGAGCCGGTCCGACATGCTGAAAATGGCTTCATGGAGTTCTGGTTCCAGGTTCATGAGCCCTATCCCGAGATGACATTGAAAACCTCTCTCCAACAAACTCCTCACATTCCACGTAACTATCCTAACCAGGGGGTCTCACCCTCTGCCGCCTCTCCTAACCGCCATCATCATCATACCTCCGGGCCCTGCCCACTGGGCTTGCCCCCTCCCCAGTCCCATTGAACCCCTCCTCCTCTTTCCCCCCCCCCCCCCCCCTCATCCACTTCCTCTCGAAAACACCTCACCCAGTATCAGTCCTCCTCCCACTTCTTACACCTCCTAGGCCCTTCGAAACCTGTTCTACCAGGCTCCGATGACCGCAGCCTCACCACACCCAGGTTCACTGACCAGCTTGAGTTAGCCAGTGTGGAGGTCCCTGCCAGGCCCCTTCAATCCCGCCCACCCCCAAAAAAAGATCCAGTCCCAGGAAACAAAGTACCTACAAAAACAAATAATCACTGCTTTTGGTGGCTCATTTGCCTTTGGTTTAGGCCTCCACGCCCTATGAGACCGATCCAGTTCGTACCGGGAGGGATCTTCCCTCTCCCCCAACAGCTCCGCCAACATCTTGGCAAAATACTCCATCGGCCTCGAGCCTTCCGCCCCTTCGGGCAGGCCCACGATCCTCCAATTTTGACACCTAGCTCTGTTTTCCAGGCCCTTGTTGGCCTCCACCACACTCTGCAGGTCCTCACCCATCAAGGTGTGCTGATTGCTGTGTTGCAACAAGGCCTCCTCCACTCCCTTCAGTTTATCATCCTGCTCCCGCACCTTGGCCGATGTCCTCGACACCGTCGCCTTCACCGGGGCAATCGCCTCCTGCACCACCATCTTCAATGCTGCCATCATCTCCTTCCTCATCACCTCCATGTGTTTTGTGAACTGTTTTTCAAGATCCAAAGCCATCACCTCAGCCGTCTTTTCTGCCGTGAACAGTGCGGCCCCACCCAGCTTCCGCCATCCTTCCAGTTGCTGAGCAGACCCTTCCACTCATCAGTGAACCTTTGCTCGCTCTTTCTTCACGGCAGCTTTCCTTTAGTTTTGGACATCCTTCTTCCTTATGTCTTCCTGCACAATTAACGAAACATTGCCCCTAGGGCCGAGTATTAAATTCTAAAAATCAAGCCTCGAGCAGGAGTCATCCAACATCAGGATGGTGGTAACCTGACTGGGTTATTTGGTTTCAAATGTATTAAAGCTGAGCCTTTAAGGATGCACATCAGTTTGAATTGCTCACTCTTAATTAAATATTTTAATTTGTGCATTTCACTGTACTCTTGGATTGCATGCATATAACTGTCCTAATGACAGTATTTGTACTGGTCATAAACATGAACTTTGTTTTTAAAAACAAAATTTAGGGATTTGTGGAAATGGCTACAAATGGGCAAGCACAAACAGCAGTCGCCTTTTACAGTATGAAACCAGCAACCCTTTATGGAACGCGGGTTCGAGTGGATATGTCTCATAAATACAAGGAGATAGATTTGAAGGTAACTAAACTGGAAAATCTGTTGGTGAATATCTCAGACATATTTTCCCCCCCAGTGTTTACCACCATTAAATCAGTACAGGAAAGGTGTAAATTCAGTTCTATGCATAATGCCTTCTGTAAATTGGTGTTGATTTATTTTCTTAGTCTTTGGCTGGGCAGTGATTGAAGGCTAAATATTGAAAACAACTTCAACATGACAATTAAGCCTTCATTAATTCTTGCAATTGTATGATGAATTGGATTTCAGATTGGAGACCTCCCAACCACTTTGTTGCATTGTTGTACACTTACCTGGGCTTGTTTAGAAAAATAAATGTTTTCTCAGCGATAAATTACAACGGCAAAAGAATGCCAGTCAGTGACCTTTTGCTGCAGAACTGGACACTATGTTTGAGGAGGCAGACCTACTCCTTAGACTAGGTATTTCACATTGGGTCCTTGGTCAGGGACAAGATGGTGGACTGTAAGTGAAACCGGTATGAGGAAGGCAGCAATGAAGGATCCTCAGCCCTTGCAATTGTCCAATAGGTACATTGTCTTTGCAGAGGTGAATGAGAGCAGGGAGGGTGAGCAAACACTCCCAGTGGGGAGTCATTCAAATGGGGAGTGTGAAAAGGAATGTACTTGTAGTAGGTGACAGTATAGTTAGGGGGATAAATACAGTTTTATGCAGCCAAGAACATAAATCCCGAAAGCTGTGTTGCCTGTCCGATGCCAGGATTAATGACATCTTGGGTTGGAGACAAAGTTGTAGTGATAGGGAAAGGATCTGTTCTGCTGAGGGAATATGAGCAACAAGGGGCTAAATTCAATGGGCTGAATTGCCTGCTTTTCCTTTCTCCTAGTTTTTATGATCCATGCCCTGACGTTGATTGAATCAACTGAATGATTACGTGGACTGTATCTGAGCTGAAATGTTTGGAGCGGGATTCACCAATAATGGGGCTATGTCCTTACGCTGGCGAATCACTTTGGACTTTCCTTAAGAAAGTCCTGAGTGATTCTCCCACCTGCAGGGGGCTGGCAGGGCCCCGGAGTGCTTCTCGCAGCTCTGGCTGCGGGTATGGGCCCCGCATTTCCGGTCCGGAGTCTGCGCATGACGGCAGCCTGCAGCGGCCGCCACATGGGACATGGCGGACTCGGACCGCGGAGCGGCACCAGAAATGTAGCCCCCCGAGATAGCGTGCGCCCACGGGTCCATGACGCCCGATCACCCCCCTGGCCTTCCATGAAGGCCCCCCCCCCCAGTGATCTGCAGCCGCCACTGGCTGTTCCGGGCGGCCGATAGATGGTTAGAACCATGCGGTCGGGGACTCGGCCAGTTTTCCTCAGAGAATCGCGAGGTGGGGCCTTTGACAATGGCCCCCTACTCCCGCCGCATAGTTCGTGCACGAGGGACCCCCCGAGCGATTCTCCGGGGCCCATTCTCCGCCCCTGCGCCGATCGCGATTTCGGCACGGAGGCTCGGAGAATCCAGCTATTTGGTCTTTAGGGATATCTTCTAATGGATAAAAGCTTTTCATAGAAAACCTACAGTGCAGAAGAAGGCCATTTGGCCCATCGATTCCGCGCCGACGCTTCAAAAGAGCACCCTACTAGCACTGCTGCCTCACGGCACCGAGGTCCCAGGTTTGATCCCGGTTCTGCACATAATCCCTGTGTTTGCGTGGGGCTCGCCCCCACAACCCAAAAGATGTGCAAGCAAGATGGATTGGCCACACTAAATTGCCTCTTAATTGGAAAAAATGAACTGGGTACTCTAAATTAAATTTTTTGAAAAGCACCCGAAAGGTCCAATCCACGCTCTGGCCCTGTATCCCCACCCAACCTTTGGACACGGCAGACATTTTGCATGGCCAATCCACCGAACCTGCACATCTTTGGACTGTGGGAGGAAACCGGAGCGCCCGGAGGAAACCAACACAAACACAGGGAGAAAGTGCAAACTCCACACCGACCGTCACCCGAGGTCAGAATCGAACCCAGGAACCTGGCGCTGTGAGGCAGCAGTGCTAACCACTGTGCCACCGTGCAGTCCCGAAGTAAAAAGAAATTCTGTGAGGAAGATACTTTGAAGAGTACCTTACAAGACGTTCACCAGTTAAATTATAATCTTTATCTGTAATATTGCTTTCTTTTATCTCTCCAGAAGCAAAAGCAAGAACGGAGCGGTGGCAGGGTGGCACTCCTCCAGAACCTTCCTCCCTCCGGTTACTCAGATGCTGATATTGTGAAAATTGGTACTAGCTTTGGAAAAGTGCTTAATTACATTGTGATGAGACTCAGGAACCAGGTACTGTCATAAGTATTTTTTTAAAGGGAGATAAGGGCTCAATCCCTGGGTTGGAAATTTACTACACCACTAGTAACCTCTTGCCGATTTAATTTAAGTGTAGTATGTTGAAAGAAATACACCAGCAAAGTCGAAAAGTAAAAGTGAAAATGTGAGCGAGAGTTCATTAAGCCACTCTATTCAAAGTATTATATAATTAATCTTTTGTGGACTTCCTCTTTCCGGAGCATTGAATTCTTTTATCATTCAGTTTTCTGCTATGTACCTCTGAACTGGCATTGGTACAAATTAGGGATTCAGTAAAACTCTTACTTAAATTTGCCATTGGTACTATAAAAGTGTCACTACAGATTTGCATGCTATTTCCAAGAAAGGAATATTTAGCTTATTAACTGAGATGAGTTTCTCAGTCATTGCTACTTTTGTAGTCACTGCTCTTGCGGCGTTCCCCAGTGTTGTATTGGTCATGAGTGGGGGCAGAAATAATGCTGTGAAGGAGGTAATTCTTCACCTGGAAGGGGAAAAGTGGCGGGGTGCGAGACTTTTAAAACGCATTTTCCTTCTATTGTCACAAGTAGGCTTATATTAATACTGCAATGAAGTTACTGTGAAAAGCCCCTAGTTCCCACATTCCGGCACCTGTTGGGTACACGGAGGGAGAATTCAGAATGTCCAAATTACCTAACAGCACTTGTGGGAGGAAACCGGAGCATCAGGAGGAAACCCACGCAGACACAGGGAGAACGTGCAGACTCTGCACATACAGTGACCCAAGCCAGGAATCGAACCTGAGGCCCTGGCGCCGTGAAGCAACAGTGCTAACCACTCTGCTACTGTGCTGCCCATTTAAAATACATTATGTGTTAATAATGTGAATGGTTGTGGACAGCTTTGCATGGAATTTCTCCTGATGTATCCATATTGTAACCATCAGGCATTTCTGGAAATGGAGTCAAAGAAATGTATGGTAGACATGGTTAAACACTACAAGAAAACACCGTTAATATTTCGTGGTCGGAAAGTAACCGTGGATGCATCTCAGAAATACAAGACACTTGTATTAAAAGTAAGTAATGTCTTGTTTGCATCTTAGGCATTTCCTTAATCATTCAAGATCGTGAAACTGAGATAGCTTCAATAGAAAGGCCATCTATGTGTCTAGTATGGCTACTTTTGTTTGTAGAATAATTATCAGTATAATTCACTGGTAGGTCTCCTTTGCAAAAAACAAGTCATGTGTACCATACAACATAGAATCGTGCAGCACAGATGGAGGCCATTGTGCGTGCGCCAGCTCTTTGAAAGTGCTATTCAATTAGTCACATTCCTCATCTCTTGCTCCATAGCCCTATATCTGTTTTCCTTTAACGCTCTCAGAATCACAGAAAATACAGTGCAGAAGAGGCCCTTCATTTAATAATTAACACTCAGAATCACAGGAAATACAGTGCAGAAGAGGCCCTTCAGCCATCGAGTCTGTACTGAAACATGAAAAACACCTGACATACCTACCTACCTAATCCCATTTGCCAGCACTTGGCCCACAACCTTGAATGTTATGATGTGCCAAGTGCTCATCCAGATACTATTTAAATGATGTGAGGCAACCCGCCTCTATCACCCTCCCAGGAAGTGCATTCTAGACCGTCACCACACTCTGGGTAAAAATGTTTTTCCTCACATCCTTCTCCTCCTCCTGATTTCTCTCTCTCTCTCTCTCTCTCTCTCCCTCCTTCCCCCACCCCCACACACACACACCCAACCTCCTGCCTCTCACCTTGAACTTGTGACTGATCCTTCAACTAAGGCGAACAGCTGCACCCTGTCCATGCCCCTCATGATCTTGTGCACCTCGATCAGGTCGTCCCTCAGTCTTCTCTGCTCCAACAAAAAGAACCCAAGCCTATCCTACCTCTCTTCATAACTTAAAATGTTCCATCCCAAGCAACATCCTGGTGAATCTCCTCCAGTGCAATCACATCCTTCCTATAATCTGGTGACCAGCGTTGCACACAGTACTCCAGTTCTGTACAACTCCAACATGACCTCCCTGCTTTTGTAATCTATGCCGCATTTGACAAAGGCCGGTGTCCCATGTGTCATTTTCACCACTCTATTAACCTGCCCTTCTGGTTTCAGAGATCTATGGACAAAAGAGGTCAAGGTCCCTTTATTCCTCGGAACTTCCCAGTGTCATGCCATTCATTGAATATTTCCTTGTCAAATTAATCCTTCCAAAGTGCAGAACATCTCACTTTTTTCAGGGTTAAATTCCATCTGCCACTTACCTGCCCATTTGACCATCCCGCCCATATCTTCCTGTAAGCCAAGACTCTCAACCTCATTGTTAACCACCCGGCCAATCTTTGTGTCATCTGCAACCTTACTGATCCTACCTCTCACATGGTCACCACACTCTGGGTAAAAATGTTTTTCCTCACATCCTTCTTCTCCTGATTTCTCTCTCTCTCTCTCTCTCTCTCTCTCTTCTTCCCCCCCCCCCCCCCCCCCCCCCCCGGGGGGGGGGGGGGGGGGGGGGGGTGCAGCACGGTAGCGTTCTGGATAGCACAATTGCTTCACAGCTCCAGGATCCCAGGTTCGATTCCCGCTTGGGTGACTGTCTGTGCAGAGTCTGCACATCCTCCCCGTGTGTGCGTGGGTTTCCTCCGGGTGCTCCGGTTTCCTCCCACAGTCCAAAGATGTGCAGGTTAGGTGGATTGGCCATGATAAATTGCCCTTAGTGTCCAAAATTGCCCTTACTGTTGGGTGGGGTTGCTGGGTTATGGGGATAGGGTGGAGGTGTTGACCTTGGGTAGGGTGCTCTTTCCAAGAGCCGGTGCGGACCCGATGGGCCAAAAGGCCTCCTTCTGCACTGTAAATTCTATGATAATAATCTATGGTCATCTGTGTCATTTATATAAATGACGAATAATAGGGGACCCAGCACAGATCCACTGGACACTGGCTTCCAGTCACTAAAGCAGCCGTCTGTCATCACCCTCTGTCCTACAACTAAGCCAATTTTGAGTCCACCTTATCAAATTACCCTGTATCCTATGTGCATTTGCCTTCTTTAAGTTTCCCATGTGGGACCTTGTCAAAGGCTTTGCTGAAGTAATGTGATTCAATTTGATTCCATTAGCATTTCTGGTTGCGTACTTCAAATCATCAAAGCTGGCTGCCTAAAGGATTGTTTCATCATCTGCCTTATAGTTCTTATTTTAATTGTAGTAATTACTGACTCTCCTGTCAACAGAAACAATTTCTAATATGAAATCTCATACTTTTCAACACCCCTGCCATATATCCCAATAACCGTCTTCCTCTATGGCAATGGCTCTCAAAGTGGAACATTAACTACAAGTTATTGCAATCATCATCAGCCCATACGAGAAACTAAAGCTCTCATCCTAAACACTTGTGACATCACATAACCAGACTGGTTCCTGCGTATGAGGCTTGAACTGTCATTAGCACAAGCAGCAAAAATATAGTTTTATAAGCAAGATTTATGTTCTGTTACAATATGCAATTGTAAGCTTTGATTTTCAACATTTATGGAATAAAGCAAAGATGGGAATTGGCTGAATGTGGAGCAGATGTGAGACTGAAGCTCTCCAACTTGAAACGTGACATCACCTTGTTGGTGTCTTATCAAATGCAGCTCCATTTGTCCCATTAAATCTGTTGAGTGTTTTTGCATGACAAGCGGAAATGAGTGTGATAGGACCAGTAACTGGTCCGTAGGGTCTTTTGTCTTGACTAAATAGTTTGCAGCCCAAAAAGGTGAGAACCACTGCTCTAAGGGGAACAAGGGAATGTGAGAATTGCTGAAAAAAGAAATTATGCTGTTGAAGCTTTTCGTCTTGCACTCATCTGTACTAATGAACTACTTTGAAGATTAAAATGTTATATTTCCCCCAAAATACTAAATAATCACATCTGCCAGGTCACCTTGATAATTGGTGAGGCTTGCAACCATTGTGTTGAAAAAGTCTTTCATCCTTTGCGCTCGGCAGGCGTTGTTTGGCAGATCTTCATTTTTAGCTGTGAACAGAAAAGTTAAACGAGGGGTGTATAAGTTAGTCAAGCTTCAAATGGAAATCTTCAACAGAGAGAGCAAACTTTAGCCTGATCCAGAAGGAAAGCAAACACAAGTGGAGAATTCAGAATTGTTTTTCAAGCTAGTAAAGTGAAGGTCAAGAGTGGGTAAGAAGTAGCTATTTTTCTATTTTCATTTGATGTGAAATAGTGACTGCAATTTCTATCTGAATTTGTTTTGCTAGGTTTATTTTCTCAGTTCATCTTTGACAAATTGGAGAAGTTCACCTGAGAATCTCACTGTTGCAACTTTGGCTTATGCTCTCATTTAATTAGATACTAGGCTGCATAACTGGCCTCTAAGTCTGGAATCCATTTATAGTCATGACTGACATCGTTCAACCGGAGAAATTTTCTATGGCAGACCAGAATATGTGACATTATTATGTAATATTTCAGAAACCAAGCATAAAGGTGCAAGAACTGTTGAAAGAACAGGATGAAGCAGACAGGTAAATTGTTTTGATAGTTACCTAGTTTACCAACTTGTGATAGGTTAATAAACAGGATTGGAAAAGATTTGCTAATACCTCACCTAAAAAGTACCACGTCCAACATTGTGGCACTGGTCAGTCTAGGTGATGTGCTAAATCCTTGTGTCTTCTGACTTGGAAACACGAGTACGACCAAGAGTACTACCAAAATAAATACATGAACCAAAAGACTTATCTGGTTTAGTTATTCACTGCCATATCTGGTTCAAAAACAAAGCATTATTGGGTCCTGTTTTTGTTTGCTAAAACTGCTGTGCTAGGAATATTCTGGAATGCAAATAAGCCTCGGCTTCTATTCTATACTGTAAACTTAAATGCTTGTCTCCTCTGCCATTGCTGCCACAAAATGGAAGGGTAACACAGTGGTTAGCGCTGGTGCCTCAATGCTTCAGGGACCCGGGTTCAATTCCAACCTCAGGTGACTGTCTCTGGAGTTTGCACATTCTCCCCCTGTCTGTGTGGGTTTCCTCCAGGTGCTCTGATTTCCTCGCACAGTCCAATGATGTGCAGGTTAGGTGGATTGGCCATGCTAAATTGCCCCTTAGTGCCCAAAAGGTTCGGTAGGGTTACGGGGATAGGGTGGAGCTTAAGTGGGGTATTCTTTCTGAGGGCTGGTGCAGACGCGATGGGCCGAATGGCCTCCTCCTGCACTATAGTGATTCTATAAATTCACAAGCTGTTTTGTCACTAAAATTGAAACAATCCTAGGGCAGCACGGTGGTGCAGTGGTAGCAATGCAGTCTCACGGCGCCGAGGTCCCAGGTTCAATCCCAGCTCTGGGTCACTGTCCGTGTGGAGTTTGCACATTCTCCCCGTGTTTGCATGGGTTTCGCCCCCACAACCCAAAGATGTGCAAGGTAGGTTGATTGAACATGCTAAATTGTCCCTTAATTGGGAAAAATGAATTGGGGACTCTAAATTTATAAAACAAATTTGAAACAATCCTATCACAGAATCTTTACAGAGGAAGGCCACTCAACCCATCAGGCCTGCACTGGCTCTCAAAAAAAACCTTCTATGTCCCACTCCCACACCTTATCCCTGTAACCTTGCACACATCTGTCTTCAGATAGTAATCCAATTCCCTTTTGAATACTTTGTCCACCACCCTGACAGGAAGTTTGTTCTAGAGCTCAGTCATTCTCTGGGTCAAAAAAATCTTTCCTTGCATCACTTTTACTCTTATGCCAATTATTTTGAATCTGTGCCTTGACGCTTTTGCCCTTCTCTTGACTTGGAACAGCTTCTCACTGTTTACCCTGTCCATACACCTCAGGATCTTGAATATCTTCTCAAATCTCCACTCGATCTTCTTTTCTCCAAGAACAACAGTCTCAATCTCTCCAGTCTATCCTAATCTATCCAGTTCTTTATTCTTTAAATCATTTTTTTGAATCTCCTCTATTATCTATCCATTGCCTTTGCAACCTTCCTTCAGTTTTGTGCCCAGATTGGATGCAGCACTCCAAATTAGGCCTAACTAGTGCCTTATACAAGTTCAACATCATCTCATTCTCTTGTACTCAATGCCACTTTAATAAAGCCTAAGATACTATTGTTCTATTAATTCAATATTATTATCTCAACTTGCCTTTCTGTCTTCAATTACTTATGTGCAGATGCACTAAGGTCCCTCTGTTCCTGCACCTCCTTTAAAATTTCTCCCTTTATTTTATGCTGTCTCTCCAAATTCTTCCTGCCAAAATGAATCACCTCGCGCTTCTCCGCATTGAACTTCATCTGCCACTCGTCTGCCCAATCCGCCAATATGTCTAAGCCCTTTTGAAGTTCAAGACTATCTTCATCACAGTTAACAATGTTTCCAATTTTTGTTATTGCAAATTTTGAAGTCATGCCCTGAACACCACAGTACAGGTTATTATGTATATTCAGGAAGAACAAGGGTCCCAACACTGTCACCCTATCAGCCAAATCTGCCAGTTCACTCCTTTGTACCTCATTTTGCATCTTACTCTAGTTTCTCTGAGGTCAACTTGCCCGTAAGGCCCACCTCCTATTCCCTCGACTCTATTCCCATTAAACTGCTCAACATGCAAATTCCTTTCCTTGATGCCGCGTTAGCTAATATTGTCAATGGTACTCTCTCCCTCTGCATACTGTCTTGGCATTCCATGCTAAAATCCCTCCACTCCGGTTTCTGCTCTTGCCACAGTACTGAAACGGCTCTTCATCGGAGTCACCAATGACATCCTATGTGACTGTGACAGACAGTAAACGTCCCCATGTCTTCTGAACCTGTTTGCCGCCTTCGATATGGCTATCCTCCTCCAGCTTCTGACGCACAAGATGTATTCAAGCCAGATGGTAAAATACAAAACAAGACATAGATCTTTTGTTTAATCACAGGATGCATCATTACAGATCTCTCTCCCAACAACCTAGCAAGCTGACTTTCTTTACATGTGCACTCAGCCTTTAAACAATGTCCATTACCTGTGTATCTTAACAACATACGCAACCAACCATTAACATCCACTTCCATCCAGCTAGGTAGGACTACACTCACCCTGGTTCAATTCTTATTTATCCAGTCATATCTAAAGAATTATCTTTAATGATTTCTCCTCCACACCATTAGCTCTGGTGGATCTCTAGAATCTACCCGTGGCTCCCTCCTCCTCACCTGCATGCTGCACTTGATGACATCATTCAAAATGACAACATCAATTTCTACATGTATGCTGATGATGCATAGCTTTACCTTGCTACCCCCTCTTTCAATCTCTCTCCTCTAAATTGTCACACTGCTTATCCAACTTGTCCAGTTCACCTATCACTGGTTGCTGATCTAAATTGGTTTAAAAATATCATCCTTGTTTTCAAATCCCTCTTTGGCAGCTCCCTTTCTCCATAATCCCCTGCAGCCACACTACCCTCCGTCATCATTGTCCGTTGCCAAGGGCCAAAGCTCTGGAATTCCTTTCCTAAACCTTTCTGCCTTTCTTTGCACCTTTTAAGTTGTTCCTTCATACCTGCCTCGTCATCTGTCCTGATATCTCTTTCGTTGTCTTGGTTGCATTTTGTTGATAATGCTCCTATGAAGTTTCTTGTGATGCTTTACTGTGTTGCTATATAAACACAAGTTGCTGTTTTCTACGCCGTTCCTTTCCACTGCTGCTCATTATTTTGTGCAGTGAACTTCTTCTATCTTCCTTCTAATGCTACTTTGAACCAGCTGAGTGAAGTGTGCAGGAGAAGCAAAGCTGGCTTTTCAGTGTCTTTGTGTCCTGTACCCTCATTCCTTTGCACCAGAGAAGATGTTTGCACTTCAGATGAGACCAGAAGTTTGAGTGCATGAATTGAATATTAAAAACAGGAAGTGATGGACATGCACACCAGGTTTAGCAATACCTGCAGAAAGAAAAACTTTTCTGTTCATATTGCTGGTCAGGAACCTTTTGCCTGAGTTTTTAGTTCAAATTTCCAAACTATCTAAAGTAGTTTGCTTTTGGATTGAATGTGATGTTCATCCTTGTTGTTCAAGTATATTATTTGGATTGAATGTGATGTTCATCCTTGATGTTCAAGTATATTATTTTTTTTTTTAAATATAAATTTAGAGTACCCAATTAATTTTTTCCAATTAAGGGGCAATTTAGCGTGTTCAATCCACCTACCTTGCACATCTTTGAATTGTGAGGGTGAAACCCACGCAAACACGGAGAGAATGTGCAAACTCCACACGGACAGTGACCCAGAGCCGGGATCGAACCTGGGACCTCGGTGCCGTGAGATTGCAGTGCTACCACTGCGCCACCGTGCTGCCCTGTTCAAGTATATTATAATAATCCATTTTTAAAAATACATTTGGCAAATAAGTTCCACAATTATTTTATGGTTGTTGAATCAGTAAAAGTTGTTTTCCCCTCAAGTTTTAAGAGCCCTGGCTTCCCAATATTGCTCATTGGTCTATTGTGACAAATCCGACTGGAGAAGTATGCATATTGCATTCATAATGTCAAGATGTACATTGAGCATTTAAGCTTTGATAATGAATACTAAATATTAATAAAATAGCTGTACTGTGTACAGTAATCACTGCTATTCAGAATTCATAGCTACAGAAGGAAGCTTTAACATGAATAATTTCACATGTCAGACTTCACATATTTATGCTTCACATTTTCTGCATAAGCGATCAACATTTTGCAGCGGTTGTTAGGCAGCACGATGGCGCAGTGGTTAGCATTGCTGCTTCCTGGCGCCGAGGTCCCAGGTTCGATCCCGACTCGGGGTCACTGTGTGTGGCGTTTGCACGTTCTCCCCGTGTTTGCGTGGGTTTCACCCCCACAACCCAAAGATGTGCAGGGTAGGTGGATTGGCCATGCTAAAATTGCCGCTTAATTGGAAAAAATGAATTGGGTACTCAAAGAATTGGAATATCTTTGGGATATTCTTTTAAAAAACATTTTGCAGCGCTTCATTCACGATGTAATTTGGTGCTAAAGGGCTAGCAAATGCTACAATTACATAGAAATGGCATTTAAGTTGCATAAAAACTTATTCTGCTTTCATTTGTTTCTATGAAAATGTCTGAGTAAAATATTTTTTTTAAAAACAGACCATCTCCAAATCTGCCTTCCATTTTGATCTGTAATGTTGGATGCTAAAATACAAAACTTTATAGCTATAAAATATATATATTTAAATTATAGAGACTTTAAATCGGAAATAAAAAGTTACTTGAAAGGTCCTCAATTAATTTGACATAATTGGCAGGCCTGTTTATAAGAATATCTGATTTCTCTTCTGAGGACAGAGTTGGGTCGAACCAGAGAAATGCTTTAAAACGGCTTTTAATACTGAGTTAGTCTTCAGATTACTATTTTATAGCTCCTTGCAGGTTGGGGATTAATGTTAGAGATTCTGTAAAAGTGAGGAGGCAGATGAAGATAAAATACAGAAGCTGAGGTTAACGTTATATGACATGGTATTCATGTTTGGTGTTTATTTCACCAATTATCTTAACGTTCCTTCTGGAGTTGCTGTGTCTTGGTACAAATCTGGTTCCACAAGTACTGTGTGACTTTTGACAAAGTATTTCATTGTAGGGAGTGTAACAGCTAAGGCCAATTCTGTTGTCATCCATATATTGTCAGCAGTGCCAAGCTGCGATATGTATTGACGAAAACTAGATCCAATTCCATAGCATAGGCTTGTTTTTATATTTTGTTTCTTTTTTGAAGAAAACGGAGACGTTCCCGCAGTCCTTCCTTTAAGAAAAAGTTACCTAGCAAATCAAAGAACCCCCCTAAAGCTGATGGAGAAAAGGGAGAGCAGAAAACCTCTGAAAATTCTCCTTCAAAAGAAGTTGGGAAAGAGAATTCTGAGGGAGAAGACAAACAAGAAATAAAGTCTGAAGAAAAGGAGGACATTTTAGAAGAAGGTGCTATTGCAGTTATTGAGAGTGATGCAGAACTTGCTGAAGAAGGTGTGGTTGAGGAACTGGGAAGTGGAGAGTCAGAGGATGAAGAAGCTGACCAAGAAGATTTGCAGCAGGAAACAAAGCATGCACTGAAAGGAACTGACACCATAAAACCAGATTCCAAAGGAGATAAGGAAACAAATGTGCAAAACACAGCAGAAACAACTGAGAAGGTAAAAGCACAGGTATATTAATACTCATTTTTTTGGCTGTAAGTATGATTGGCAGCAATGAAATAAGGATGTTTCCTAAATTAAAATGTTCTGCTTTTTTAAGCAGGTACCAATAATTCGAAGGAGTAAAAGACATGAACAAGCGGCATCCCGGGTAATTTTCCTCACTTAGCTTTGTAGCTATATATTTTCTGAGGTTTTTTTCAAGTGATAACTTTTATCCATTTCTCAGTAATTTGGCAATATCAGATGACCCTGGTCTTCTGTTTTTACTCCAGCTGTAATGTATTGGCCTTCCATTCAAAAAACACCCGAAGTTTAAATTTTCAGCATCAGCCCACATTGAAGCCATTCTTGGCTAGATGACAGACTCAAGAAAAGATTTAAAGCTCTGTTGCATCACACTGTGCATGTGCGTTACTGCAACTGGCGAAAAGTTCTTGATAGCTGTCGTAAATAACCACACGGAATGCTTTGTACCTTCATGATCATTTTTTGTATTTTTACAAAATGTATTTTTATGCCGTGTTGTGTGGGTTTCGCCCACACCCAAAGATGTGCAGGTTAGGTGGATTGGCCATTCTAAATTGCCCCTTAATTGGAAAAAATGAATTGGGCACTCTTTTTTTTAAAAAAAAAAAAGATTTTTTTAATGTATTTTTATGATAAAATGTAACTTTGCTTTTTATTGATAAAATAGATCATAATGAATGTTAATAATCAAATATTAGCTGAGAAGCTGAAACTTTTAAAAAATTGTAAGCAGTGATATAATACTTTGAAGATAAAATGATAACTTCACTTGCATGGGAAAAATAGTTTCAGTCTACATGTGCAAACCTATTTACCAAGCTAAATAATCACAAGCCATAAACCTACCAAAAAGTTAATATACAAAATAAGAAAAAAAAATATTTTAAACAAAACCAAAAGACCCTAACTACAGCTTAGATCAAAGTCCTCCAAATCAGTGGAATTGTACCTGGCTGACTTGGGAACATTATATTCAAGCTAAAGATTTAGTAGTCTTCCCATTCCTTTCATTAAAATTTGCATCAGGTTACCTGCTTGTATTTTTTTTAATAGATTTTTTTTTAAAAATAGGTAGTACCCAATTTTTCCCCCAATTAAGGGTCAATTTAGCATGGCCAATTCACCTCCCCTGCACATCTTTTGGGTTGTGGGAATGAGACCCACGCAAACACGGGGAGAATGTGCAAATTCCACACGGACAGGGATCAATCCCTTGTCCTCAGAGCTGTGAGGCAGCAGTCCTAGTTCCTGCTTGTCTGATATGCATGATGTGGCATTCTTCACAGGAAGATGTGATTTGCAGCACAATGCCATTTGTGACTTTACCCCTAGTTCATTTCCAAGTGTTTGTACTCGCAGAGGACATTGGGGGGCTTCGACTACAGGATTCAACATGTCTACCAAAGCCCTATCTAAATTCTGTGGTTTGATGGAGTCACAGAACAGTGGGGCCCAGGCCCATGGAGCTGTCTGTACCAAAGGTCACCGTGTCCTTTTCAGGTTGGCAACTGCATTAAGTAGCTGGAAAGTTATAGCCCAGATTAAGATAAACAACACCTGCAGTGAGGCCTGTTTCTATGATTCCTCTTGCACAAATAGTTACATAGCTCCTCAATTCTTAGTTTGTGTCTTGAGTTCTACTCCATTTACTACTAAGTACCCCAGTTATGCAGAATATATATGGTCACAAATTAACTTTCCTACACGTCCTATAATTGCTATTTTTGTGGGATCTTAAATATCTTTTAATATTAAAGTACAAACACAAGAAATAGTGTCTTGAATTGAAGTACCTTCATTTTAATGCTCCAAATCTGTTTTTGGTTACCCAAGCTATTCAAGAATGGTGATAAAGGGACCATTTTAAGAATTTGTAAAAATGTGCCATATTTAGCCGGATACTTGGGATTTTTAAATGCATAAAAAATGACAACGGGACTCAAAGTCACTGTTTAAAATAAATAGCAATTTTAAATTGTGTCTCATGAAGTTTTGCCTCAGAAATTTGTCTCAATAATTCTTCAGAATAATTACTTGCAAACAGACGTTTTCAAAAGCAGAATTTAATATCTCCTTGGTCTATCATCTCATTGTGGAATCACAAGGTAGCAATCCTGTTGTGAAGCATGAAACATCAAAAGAACGCTTTGTTTTTGAGCATTTTTATTTAGTTGTCAGTTTAAAAACCATGAGTCAGGTTTTGTATCTCACATTCACTTTTTCTCCTGTGTCAACAAAAAATTTGTTTGTGTTTTCATGAGTCTTCGGCCTTATGACAGGATCAATTCAGTCTTTGGTTGTCAGTTAAAGGATGATGGATATGTATTATTGGTGGCACCTGAGGCTAGGTCAGAATCGTCTGAATCTATTTCAAACAGTATCATCAATATCGCTTACATTAAAAATAGCCGCTGTTTTGTTTTACTTTCAACACTCATTTATAGAGTGCTTGAAACTTTATATTTGATATGCTGTTTATTCCTGTTATTTATGCTATTTACTGCTTAAATCTGATTGTTAAAGTATCCATTAATAAAACCAAATATCCCATATTCTTTAAGTCTTCTCAAATTGTGCTATCAACTGCTCAGATCTATGTACATACACCCATATACGTCTCAATTCCTGCGTCCCATTTAGTCATACTGTTCAATTTACAGATCTCCTCATTATTTCTACCAAAGTGTATTACTTGACACTTCTGTGTTAACTTTCATCTGACCTGTGTCTGGCCATTTCACCAGTCTGCCTATATCCTCCTGAAATCTGTTATTATCCTCATTGTTCGCTACAGTTTTCACATTTTCTAGCACCTGCAAACTTTGAAGTTATGCCCTGTATACCCAAGTACAGGCCATTAACATAGATCAAAGTAGTGGTCAAAATATTAATCCTGGGGAACACCACTGTGTAATTCCTTTCAGCCTGAATGACAGCCATTTACCATTACTCTATACTTGCTGTTTCTTAGCCATTTTACTACCCATGCTGTTCCTTTGAATCGCATAGTTATAAGCAACATTAAAGTCAATTATGCAGTAATGTCCCAAAGTCTAGAAACATGGCATCAACTGAATATGGCTCATCAACCTGATCTGTTACTTGTTTAAACAATTCAATCAAGTTCGCCAACCATGACACAACCAGTAACAAATCTGTACTTTTATATATGGTTATATTTTTCCAAGTGCGAATTAATTTGGTTTGGCTTGTTGTCTCTAAATGTTTCTCTATCATTAACTTTAGGTTTACTGGCTTGTAATTGCTAGTTTTATATCCCTTTTTAATAGATGTGTAACATATGCAGTCTTCCAGTGCAGTGACACCAACTGCATTTTCAAGGAGGATTGGAAAATGGTGACCAGAGCTTCAGCAATTTCCACTTTTCCTTTCCTTGGTAACCTAACAGACACCCATCCCGACAGGGTGACTTCTTCCTACTTTTGAGGACTTTGCTTTTTGAAAGACTACCTAATTTTTGGTTCTCTCCCGGCATTACACTTTTGCAATTTTTGTTTATAAAAGTCTTTTGAGTTCCCTTATTTTCTCTAGCACAGCACGGTAGCACAGTGGTCAGCACAGTTGCTTCACAGCTCCAGGGCCCAAAGTTCGATTCCCGGCCTGGGTCACTGTCTGTGTGGAATCTGCACATCCTCCCCGTGTCTGCATGGGTTTCCTCCCACAGTCCAAAGATGTGCCGGTTAGGTGGATTGGCCATGCTACATTGCCCTTAGTGTCCAAAAAGGTTAGGTGGGGTTACGGGGATAGGGTGGAGGCATGGGCTTAAGTAGGGTGCTCTTTCCAAGGGCTGTGCAGATTTGATGGGCCGAATGGCCTCCTGCACTGTAAATTCTATGGTTCTGCTAATTTATTCCCATACTGTTCCTTTCGCCTCATTCTTTTTTAAAAATATCTCTTCTGCACTTTACTACATTCAAATTAGTATTGTATTTTGAACCTACAACTTGTCTTAAGCCTCCTTTTCCCATCTAATTTTAACAATCTCCTCTTTGAAGGCCCCAGTTGTTCAATTACTGTTTTACTGACCAATTATTCCTGCTGACATGGGCCAGATCCTCCTTTCTTTCTTGCTGAAGTTAGCCCTTCTCCACTTAAGTATTTTTATGTTTGATAACTATTTCCACAGCAACTTAATGAGCTTCTTGTTTGGATAAAAATACACTGTCAAATAGGTGAGAATTTTATGATGGAAAAATAGGTCGTGCAAAGGCAACTGCTAGCTAAAATCATGGGATTTCTGTCTTCACTGTGTTAGGAATGTATTGATAAATGTATTAATTTTTTCCATAATTGTGAGATAAAAGAGGACTTTTAATTATGAAAATTTTTGAATTCCTATAGGAACAAAAAGAAGAGTGCTTTCCCGAAAACATTGATGAGTTTGTTACTGTTGATGAGGTGGGTGATGTCGAAGCTGGGAGCTTAGATCTAGAAGATCTGATGTCTTGTGAAGATAACAATAGTAAAATAGAAAATGATGATGCTGATGCAAGCATTCAAACAGAGAAATCCGAGGACACCAGTGAACAAAAAGATGATGATGTGAACAAAGCTAAAAGAAAGCGAGGTCGGAAGAGGGGCAAGAACATCAGAACTAAAAAAGCAGAACAAGGTGACAAAAAAGATAGTAGTGAAGAAACTGAAGTGAAGCAAGTTGGAGATGAAATTGTTGAAAATAAGATGGGTGGCGATGAAAAGAGTGATAAACAAGAAGAGAATACTTCATCCTGCATAGAACCAGAAAGTAAGCGTGCTCGTTCACGATCTCCGACTCCAGATGCGTACCGACTTGGACCATATCAGCCCAACAATCCTGTAGGTAGGAAAAAATTGCACTTTGATTAATTTTTACAAATGTTGAATTTTATTGTACAATATTTCCAAGACAACGCTCAAGTCTGGTATGTATTTTCATATTTTCTTTCAATAAACCGCATTCACAGAATTGTTATGGCGCAGAAGGAGGCCATTCAACTCATCGTGTCTATGTCGGCTCTCCAAATGAACATTATGACCCCAGTGCCATTCTGCTGCTTTTTCCCCATATCGTTGCATATTGTTATATTCAAATAATCGCAGTGGGTTAGCTCTGCTGCCTCACGGCGCTGAGGTCCCAGGTTCGATCCCGGCTCTGGGTCACTGTCCGTGTGAAGTTTGCACATTCTCCCGTGTTTGCGTGGGTTTCGCCCCACAGCCCAAAGATGTGCAGGGTAGGTGGATTGGCCATGCTAAATTGCCCCTTAATTGAAAAAACTGAATTGGATACACTAAAAAAAATTCCCTGAGAATTCACCGGCCTATAGTTTCCAGGATTATCCCTGCTACCTTTCTTGAACAACGGTACCACATTAGCTATTCTCCAGTCCTCTGGGATCTCACCTGTAGCCAATGAGAATACAAAGATGTCAGTCAAGGCCCCAGCAATTTCCACCCTTGCTTCCCTCCGTATTCGGGGATAAATCCCACCTGGCCCAGGAGACTTATCTACCGTAATATCTTTTAAAAGACCTCCTCCATTTCAATGTTAACATGAACCAGACTGTCCACGCACCCTACCCAAGAATCAACTTCCACAAAGCCCCTGAAGTTTCTCACCCCTCAAACCATTCTTAAAAGCCTCTCCTGCACTCTCTATGCATTCACATCTTTCCTAAAGCATGGTACCCAAAACGGTACCCAATGCTCCAGCTAAGGGTTACCTCGTGACTTATATAAGTTCAACATAACGTCCTTGCTCTTATACCCTATGCTCCTGTTAGTAAAGCCCAGAATATTATATGCTTTATTTACTGCTCCTCACTTCCGCATTGAACTTCATCTGCCACCTATCTGGCCCACTCCATCAACTTGTGTATGTCCTTTGAAGTTCTACATTGTCGTCCTCCTCAGTTTACAATGCTTCCAAGTTTTGTAGCATCTACAAATTTTGAAATTGTACTGCAGTTATTTAGTCACATTTTCCTTGCAATGTATTAACACTTGCCCAATGATGGTTCATTTGAGATTTAGTGATGGCTATTTTCAAGCAATTTGCAAGTTTTGACGTCACCAACTCAAGTATAGTATGTAAATAATGCTGCTGGGAAATGCATTAGCGTTTGCTGTTGATCAGAAACTCAGCTGGACCAGCCACATGAATGTCAATGCTATTAAAGCAAGTCCGAGTTCCCGCAGTCAATGACTTGCCTCCTGATTCACCCAGTCCTCTCAAGCGTCACCGACAAGGCACAGGTCAAGAGTGAGATGAAATACTTACGACTTGCTGGTGTATGTGTAACCAAAAGAACACTTGGAGCTCAACACATTGCAAGGAAAAGCACCCCACCCAGCACCTAAAGTATCTAGTTCTTCCCATCTGTGCATCGTGGTTTGTCAGTGCTTCTTTGGCAGCAGTCTTCTAACAGTTTTATGAATAATGGTAGTTTTGCATGAGAATAAAATCACCAAGCTACAATGTGACTAAGACAACTTCCCAATTTAGGTATATGTTACCATTCATTAATGGTGACTGAGTGAAAGTCTTAAGAATTCCCCGCCAAACAGCAATGTGGGAATATTTTGCCACATGGACTGGCAACAGTCCAAGAAGGTCCACCACAGCCTCCTTGGGGGCAACCAGGATCGGCAATAAACGCTGGTAAAAGATGCATTGTTGTTGGCAGTGAAAGGGATCCAAAGACATACATTTTATATGAACCGAGTACATTATGATGCCCCATAACTTCTTGCCTCCTCAGCGTCAGATTTGGTGGGTACCTCAAAGACATGCTGGGAAATCCCTTTTGGAGGTTCCCAGGTAGGCTCTACACTGAAATTGTGCAGGAGCTCTAACTTCCCCAGGACAATTATGCTGAGCTGGGAACCATCCAGCAAAGCGATTTAAATCGCAAACATATGGTAGTTCTGCCAGTTTTACACCAATAGAAATAACACCAATTCTAATTGCTGCATAACGATTTTAATCACCAGACCGAGTCCCACACTGTAGCCCCCCATTCCCTGTCTAATCAATCTCCAAGGTGTTCCTAACTCCCAACCGCAAGGAACTCTCCCCGACTCATCTCCCGGAGCAGACCCGACGTCCAAGCAGACCAGCCAAATTCAGTCACCTTATCTTCTACCTGGCCTGTCAGTTTCACTGGACCTTTTAAACCGACCTCCTTTAAATTGACGGCCAGTGTATTAAAAAGGATACAAGGCCTCCCTGAGTTTGCTGGAGTTGTGCCGCACTGTGGCCTTCGTGGACTCTTTCGCTGCAGGCTCCAAGTAGCTCCAACCAGCGGCGATAAGTTTTCCAAAGCAGGTAAATGTACTTTAAGCTCTTGTAATTCCAGCGGGCTGTAACTTAATGTCATGGGTGGAGCTATTTTCTGATAGCTTTGTGCACCCGTGGTCCTGGATTGGATGAGTTTAATGTCTGGTGCTTCATTTGAAAAATAGATGAATGGAGAGTGTCCAACATTTCACAACTACGGATAAGGTTTTTTCAGGAACTTGGCAAAATTGATATTTCGATGCCTGTTTGCAGGTATTAACAGTTGATGTTTGATTATTCATTACTGATAATTTATTTACAGTTAATATTATTGACATACTACTATTTTTTACTTTTGATTTATTGTAGGGCTAGATTACGTGGTTCCAAAAACTGGCTATTACTGCACACTCTGCTGTCTCTTCTACACAAAGGAGGAAGTAGCAAAGAAAACCCATTGCAGCAGTCTGCCTCATTATCAGAAACTGAAGGTAAACGTCTGGCACCTTTGAGTTCTGTAATTTAAACTTAAATTTAAACTTATGTCTTGTGTAACTGTAATGTTTTGACTTGTTTCCACATTAAGATAAGAGCTAGAATAAGCCGTTTGACCCTTTTAAGTCTTCATTGCCATTCAACAAAATCATGGCTGATCTACCTCGGGCTAAGTACCCAAATATTTGCCAATGGCTGTCTGACTGAACATCCACATTTGGGGATAGAGATCTAAAGATTCACAGCACTTTGAATGAAGAAATATCTCTTCATATGAACCCTAAATCGCTGACCCTATGTTCTAGATTCCCCATTGGAAATTGCATTTTTTCATCGTCTGATGTGGACTATATCCTCCAGCCATCTGGAGTGAATGTTTTGCAGCAACTGCCTTTGTCAGGATGGTGTCAATTTGCAGGCTAGTTGATCAGCTAAGCTTTGTTTCATCAAGCACAAAGTCCATTGTTGAAAGCTTTCAGCCGCGATGTCCAAGACCTTATTTCTCACACATCGTGAACTCTTGATTGGCAAATTTGTTTCCATTGTTTGTCAGGAACATTGCATGAGTCTCAAGAACAGTTTTGATCTATTTCTCAATGGTTTTGTCCATAATAACCTTTTGTATTTCCTATGTATTCTTGCCGAAAGATTAATTTGGGTGTATGACATGTAGGTTGAATGTATTTTTGATATTGTCCCATATCTTTAAACCCCTGTTAAAGTCATGTGCAATGGGAGGCTTATAGTGGGATGTGGTAAAGTCCTTCGATGTTTTTTTAATAGATTTTACACTTCTCATTAATCTCTTGGGTTCGCCTTCAAGAACCGCACCTGCATCTTTTACAGAAAATTTTCAATGTTTGACAAGATGGTTAAGCAAACTCTCCATGTAACTTTAGGATGGTTTGCTTTTCCCCCCCGCTCATTCTCAGCACATGTTGCCAATAGCACTAGTCTGTTTAGAAATGTACGGCTTTGATGAGGGGATAAAATGATGTCCTGACACTGCAGCGACACCTCCATAGTGCACCTCATTTGCACATTTGGGGTTACTCAACAGCATATGTATCATGCCAGAGAATCCATGAGTAAAGGTGGAGTCGCCATATTCCCAGATGACCATAGGCTGTTTTCCCCTTTGAGGGGGAGAGAGGGTGGTGATTTAACCTGAGGATCACCACACCTCAGGCGAGGGGAAAGGTTGAGAAAGCGGGCCTTCATGAGTAACCTTATACGTAAGTAAGTATACAATGGCATACTTCAGCTTTTTCGTATAGGACAAGTGAAAAAGGGCATTCAGAATACATCTGCCATGCTGTGTTAATGCAGCATTATGATAATTGCACAACTCTTGAGATTTTTCTCTACCTGGTTAATGCTCTGTAACAACAAGGCCGAAAAAATAAATCTTTATAGTAAGAGTTTCCATCTCACTGAGGAGGCCATCCCATTATCAAAAACCTGCTCTGAAAACTCTGTTCACATTTTGACAGCTGTAACAAATTGCATCACTGCAGCTGAGACAATCCACAACATTCTAAAACAATCAACATTCAAATCTCCCAATGGCGGCAGACACTTTTAAAGATTTCAGGATATGGACTGGCATCTTTGCCAAAAAATAATCGGTTGTTCCTTGGGCCATATTTTGCTGCAATAAAATTATTTTTATTTCATAGAAAATGTTGGACAAGCAAGCTGAAGAATTCCGTAAAACTAAAACTGAAGAAAATCCTAAAGTTGAGGGTGAAGAGCAACATAGCCAGTGAAGATTCCAGTGTTCAAAACATCATCTAACCCACTAGCTGATCATCCTCATAGTTTGCTAATATCTTACGTTGTCATTTTATTTTATCCTTCTAACAATGTTTAGGGATGTCTTAGTATTGCAGTGTGCAAACATGCATGACTTGAAGGCCAACAGCAATCACATTTTTGTTTGCAATAATTGTTGAACAGAAAAATGTTTCTTGGGGGAGTTGGGGATCTAGTTGCATTTCAAGGAGCATTGATGCAGTGAGGATTGATGGCCTCTGTGGTCAGAAATATCAGTTATTGTTGCAGCTCTTGAGGGGAAAAATCATTGGCCCAAAACATGCCTTTGTTTATTGCAAAAATACCTTGCAGTGGGGCTATTTTATCAAAAACTGAGTGTCAATTATTTTCATGATTAGGTTGAAAACAATTGGTCAATGTTCAATATTTGTGTTCCATTACAGATTCCGTACAGTTTTAACGGCTAATTACATTATAACTAGTGAGTAGCACTGCTGCCTCACTGTGCCGAGGTCCCATATTCGAACCCGGCTCTGGGCCACTGTCCGTGTGGAGTTTGCACATTCTCCCAGTGTTTGCGTGGGTTTCACCCCCACAACCCAAAGATGTGCAAGGTAGGTGGATTGACCACGCTAAATTGCCCCTTAATTGGAAAAAATGAATTGGGTACTCTAAATTTTTTTAAAGATTACATTATAACTGAAATTTCTAGACGATTGCCAGTGTTTACTTGTTCAGTTTTGCCATTTTATTGTGCCCTTATTGAACCTTGCATCATTACAGGATGGAAAGTGGAAGGGAAGGATGTAGAATGTTGATATGAGGACTCGCAAGAGCCAGGTAAAAGTGTGGAGTAATGGGCTGGGCGATGCTGAATACAAATAGTACTCTTTACTATCAGTTGCCTAACTGGAAAAAGTGATGGCCAAAACAACATCCTAGGGTTTTTTTAAATTGAAGTGATTGTCATTCTTTTGTGGGAGATTGGGAATTGAGCGGCCACGGTTTGGTTTTCAGCAAATATTACAATTTTTAATTGACTACAACAGTTCTGCATATAAATAGCACCACTGCCTTATAAAAGTCAATTTAAAGAATAAATGCTGTAGAAATATTGCTAAAGATGTATGAACAATTTTGCTTATGTCTTGTTCTGCAGTGCCTCACATTTGTGTTGCACTGATTAAGTATCGTATGTATTGGTCAACTCACCAGTTGGCTTTTTCTTTTCAACTATTCCAGCAAAGTGCAAGTTAATTTAACAAAACTGGTAAAAGTAATGAAAGCAATTCCGTGAATATTTCTATTGCATGCACACACCTGAATTTTTAAATTATAAACAGCCAGCCTAAATTGAACTTTTCGTACTTTCGGGAAAATCTGCTAGTGTTATGACTAAAAGGAAAATGCTGGATAGATGAGGAAATATGAAAGTGATAAGAAAAATTTATATTAATAAAAATATTAGTTAAAATTTCTGCAGCATAGCTACATTTTTTCATTAAATAATATAGTTTGAAATTTTTAGTTATTTAGAATTTAGCTCTATCGACATGACACACATAGGAATAATATTGCGGAAAATTGTGTATTTAAATAGTCTATTGACATGACACAAACAGGAATAATATTGCGGAAAATTGTGTATTTAAATAGTCTGTCGGTTCGTCCTGAGGTTATCTTTCCCTTCCTGTACATTGTTTTATCCAGCTGTACAAATCAGCTTGCAGTAGTTATCAACCATTCGTTCACACACACACACACCTTCAGGAACAGCTTACAGGTGAATGCATAATAAGTTTTTGTTCGCTGTCCATTTTGGTACTAACCATCTAACATACTGTTTTTGTAATGTACCGAGTGATCCACTTGTATGGAAGCTCTGACAAGTTGCCCCAAAATTCCCTCTTGTGGCCCAGTTGGTTCTCTACTTACTTTGTTATAGTCTTGTCATTTACAAGTGAGCAACTCTGACCCAACTTACTGCATATAAACAGATTCTGCTGTAAATAGTTTTTAATAACCATATTTGTGACTGATGATTACTGTCAGACCAGGATTCCATTGGCAAAATGTGCTGATAACCCAGTCACTGAAGTGAATGCACCTTGTTCATTGTAGGTTTATTTCTTTAGCAGATGTCACCAATTTTAAGTTTTTTGAGTGGTTTGTTTTAATGTTGGTATCTATTTTAGATGTGGATGAACTACATTGTGGGCAAATGTTTTGGTTAGTTACCGTACACATATGTGACCTACTGGGAGTTGTGCTTTTTGACAAGTATATCCTGCATGAGTGTGGAGTAATAAATGCTTCCAGGGGATTAAGTTTGCTCATGGAGGTGTCTTGTCTGAACAGAATACAGTATTTGCAGCCAACTGTGTTTAACAAAGAGATTGTGTGAAACACTGCAGCTTTAATCAAGAGGCAGCAATGTGTGAAAACTGCTGTTATGTCATGTTTTGTTTTTGAGTAGAAGCAAGTAGTTTTGTAACACTTTATGTTCAAATAAAGCTCCAGGTTTCTATGATCACATTCATTTCTTTGCCTTTTGAGAGAATCTTTAAGCTAAAATCATTTACTTATTGAAATAAAAATGATTGTGTATATCATATGTTTTTCAGGACTAGTTCACTTTTGAGGTTACATTTATTGACCTTTGTGTTGTGACGGGTTTATGGCACTAAAATTCCTAGCTTCAGGTTTTCACCTTTTAGCTGAATTTCCTAATTTGTTACTGCTGAGTTCTCATTCCATTTCAATCAGTTAAAATTCCAATTTGCTACATCCTGTTTCTGAAAAGTTCATTTCTTGTTACACATTTATTAGGAGAACTTCCAGATAGGGGCACAAGCAAGTTTATTTCTGATCCTGGCTTTCACAGTTGTTGTCGTTGATATTGATAATTTGGAAACTGTTTGCTATGGAATAGGTTTTTATGTTAGCAGGAGGGTGCTGAACAGCTCACCACAGAACCATTTGAAATACTAGGAAGGCTGAAGTTTCAAGTTCTGTTAGCATGCCTTGGCCTTTATGTGCAAAAAGTGGGAAATGCACTCATGGCTCAGCCATATGTGCATCACATGAATATAAAGCATGAAATAAGAAGCGGCTATAATTTTCATAGAATTAGTGATTGTAGACTATGCCCAGCTCATTTTATCTTGAGGAAAGTTATACAAAATCTCTGAATACATCAAACAATCTGGTCATTTCCATATTATCACAATGCACAAAGTTTTGATTGCAGAGGTATAAATCTTCTTACCTAACAGAACTGTGGGTGTGCCTACACCACTTGGACTACAGCAATGGAGAAGGTGACTCGCCACCATCATCTCGAGGCCCATTATAGTTGGGAACAAATGCTGGCTTTGCCAGCAGCGCTCGCACCCAATGAAAGATTATTTTTAATGATTGATTTGACAATTTTAATATTTTTATTCATTGAGTTTAATGAAATGTGATAGCACCCACTTTCAAATCACAGCCCCAAAGAGCTCATTGCAATAGAGTGAAGTCAATAAATATGAACTGATTAGATGCTATTGATGTCAGTGTAATGTTTGAAGGTGGTGAGTCATCAGAACAGTGTGTGAGGGGAAGAATGCAAATGGAAATCACAATCTTTACCATGCAGAAAGAGTATTTACCTCGTCCCATTCTCTTTCCCCTGTACCTATACCTGTAGCCTTGAATATACTTTTCAGATCACAATCCACTTTCCTTTTGAAGACCTTGATTGAATCTGCTTCCATCAGCCTCTCAGAAATTTTATCCCAGACTTCGATCATTCTCTGGATGAAAAAATCCTCATCACTTTTACTCCTTTTGCCAATTATTTTAAAACTGTGCCCTCTAGTTCTTGCTGTTCTCTTGAGTGGGAAACATGTTTCTCTTTATTTACCCTGTCCATACTCACCAGGATCTTGAATACCTTTTATCAAATCTATCAGCCTTCTTTACTCAAAGGAAATAATTCCAATCTATCCTCAGCTTCAGTTCTTTATCACTGGAATCATTCTTGTGAATGTCATCTGTACTGTCTTCAATGCCTTCACTTCCTTCAAGTATGGTACCCAGAACTGGACACAGTACAGCAGATGAGGCCCAACTAGTGTTTTTGCACAATCTCAATGCCCCTGTCCTCAATATGCCCTGCAACCTTCAGTGTCTTTGTACATATGCACTGAGGCCCCTCTGTTCCTGCACCTCCTTTCAAGTTTCTCTCTGTAAGAGTCCTTCCTGTTTATTTCCTCTTTCTTTATCTTGATTTTATTTTTGGTCCATGGACCCATAATCAGGATGTGCCTTTAACCAGAAGACTTGAGCTGAAGCAGCCTGCTTGTCAGGACATAGTGTTCCCAGGTTTTATGTTTAGAGAGAAGAGGCCAGACTCTTCAGCACCAGATGAATCTTAGAAACCGGTTTTGGAGGAAGGTGGTTCAGTTGGTTAACTGGCAATCAGTGGATTGGCCTGGGACAGTGTTCTGCTTGATAAGTGAGTGATTGGTTCCTGCATGATGCTTTCTGAGAAGACTGTGCAGTAGTGTTTAGACTTGGAAGAAGAAGAAAAGCACTCTCGCTAAGTAGATGTTTGTTGTTCTAAAACTAGAGTGTTGGCACTTCTTTGCTGTGAATGTGAAATGATCATGAGTCTGTAGAGAAAGTACACAACCTTGTCAGAGCAAACCATCTTGAGCCTAGAAGGAAGAAGTACCAAAATGAAAGCCTGAACTTCAGAAAGGATTAACTAGAAGTCATCCCAGTGTATCAAAAAAACGTTTATTAATATATTCTCTCCCAATCACCCGTTCCCCTCTGTGTTTGTTTGTGTGTGGGTAGTTAGAAATGGGCAGCAGATAGTTAAATTTTCTGTCAGGTTAATTATAATACTACACAATAAAAGGTTACTTGTTTTACAACCTGGTGACTACAATTTGTTGGGCTCAGCCAAGGACCTCAGATATTTAAAATCAAATCTAATTTTACCTGTGTTGTAACTCTGGTTCATATGGAACTGGAATTGACTGTGCACTAGCCCAGGGTGTTGTGACATCTCTTTATTTTTTTACTGTCTTTACATATTCTTCCTGCCAAAATGAATCACCTCCTGCTTCTCTGCATTGAACTTCATCTACCACTTGTTACTGCAGGTAACTGAACAACAGTGCATGGGGGTTGTCGTAGAAACTCGCCTTGAGGCAGTATGGCATGGACCTTCAAACCTTTGGGGTTGGTGATTCTGATAGCTAAATCTTCCACATCCCAGCCCTCCCCATACTACCACCACAGACCCAGCCTCAATTTCCCCTATCCTGACTCTATCTGTGCTTTGGTCGCTGTTCAGTTGCTTGCAACAGCCAGTTCAATTATCTCAGGCCCGAGGGCAAGCACTCATTGTTCAGCACGCCCCTAAAATTTGCAATCAATGTGACTTATCAAAGCAACCTGTTCTACGGAGGTAGAAAATGAACTATCGCAACAGTATACATACCGGAAAAGAACAGGGTCTGAAGAGCTGTCTTCAGAAAAGGGCTAAGGTACCTGATAGGTTTGTCATTGTGCTATCGTGCTTTTGCTTGCTGTGGGAGATAGCTGGAATATTTTTAATACATACTTGGATTCTTGGCACGGCTGTTGGAACTCATGACAGAATAATTTTCAACACATTTGTGGGCTACTTAATCCTTCAATGAAAATATGAAAAATAAACTCTCTTGCCCCATCAAAGCTATTGGAAAAGTGATGTGGAGATGCCGGCGTTGGACTGGGGTGAGTACAGTAAGAAGTCTTACAACATCAGGTTAAAGTCCAACAGGTTTGTTTCGATGTCACTAGCTTTCGGAGCGCTGCTCCTTCCTCAGGTGAATGAAGAGGTATGTTCCAGAAACACATATATAGACAAATTCAAAGATGCCAAACAATGCTTGGAATGCGACCATTAGCAGGTGATTAAATCTTTACAGATCCAGAGATGGGGTGACCCCAGGTTTAAGAGGTGTGAATTGCATCAAGCCAGGACAGTTGGTAGGATTTCGCAGGCCAGATGGTGGGGGATGAATGTAATGCGACATGAATCCCAGGTCCCGGTTGAGGCCGCACTGATGTGTGCGGAACTGGGCTATAAGTTTCTGCTCGGCGATTCTGCGTTGTCGCGCATCCTTAAGGCCGCCTTGGAGAACGCTTACCCGGAGATCAGAGGCTGAATGCCCTTTATTGCTGAAGTGTTCCCCGACTGGAAGGGAACATTCCTGCCTGGTGGTGTAAGACTTCTTACTTGGAAAAGTTCATCACCATTTTGTCAAGACAGCATCCTCCGAATTAAGCTTTGTGAAATGCTGCTGGAGACATTTTGGTGTGAATGCTTTGATGGTGATTTGGCACCACTACTTCTGCATTGGAAATGTTGGTCCCATTTAGTACAAACCACTTATGTAAAGCTGGACTTTAAAACACAACCAGCCTGAACAACAACCACGACATGCCCAAGTGCTATGATTCCTCCATGCTTTGACAGAACTTAATTCAGCACCAGAACAAACCCTCACACAGGGTATGTAAAACAACAAATATTGAATTGCATAATTCCTTTTTATACAAACTTGTTTATTACAGGGGGTCTGGTTTTGTTTAAAGCTCAGGAGTGGAGCTGTGGAAGCAAAAAGGGTTGACAACTACTGATTTAGACACAGCACTCTAACTACTGCGACCAGCCAGTTTCATCCAAATGACCACCAAGCTATATTACTTGAAGTGGTTTCACATTCTTATCGTGGTAATACTGGTGAAGTTGCTTCATACTGATGAGCACATCAGTGTCTTTCTCAGGTGGGTATTCCAAATATTGCAGACATTGCCCTGAATGTTCTCAATGCTGTATGTAATAACTGAAGTGAGGCTGGCTACTTTGATAAAATTACTGTAATAGTCACGCCGAAGCAGTGTATGTCCTTGAAACACTCAAGGGATAGCTCCATACATTGTCTAAGGTTCAGCCACAACCTTGTGTTGTAGTTATGGTTCCTTTGTGAACTGTGATGAGCCAAACAGACAACACACTTAACATTGTTTAAGCTCTGTTGACATCCTGGTCCATAAAGGGCTCTATCTTTCCTCTGTGGATGTGTTGAAATGGGCTACTAACATCACTTCTTTATGTAATGCAGGGTGCCATGGTTTGGTGCCATTTGCTATCAGTTTCCCTGTGACTGTTACTTCATTTTGAAATTCAAAGTAGGGATAGAATCATTGGTGAATCTCCTACTTCACTGTAGACCAGCCCTGCCCAATAATAGCACACAGTGAACTGGGTCATTAATTGTAGCAAGATAGAAGTTGATTCCGGGGTGGCACAGTGGTTAGCACTGCTTCCTCATGGTGCCGAAGACCCAGGTTCGATCGTGGCCCTGGGTCACTGTCAGTGTGGAGTTTGCACTTTCTCCCCATGTCTGAGTGGGCTCCATCCCTACAACCCAAAGATGTGCAGGGTAGGTGGATTGGTCATGCTAAATTGGCCCTTGATTGGAAAAAAGTAAATTGGACACTCTAAATTTATTTTTAAAATAGTTTTGTAATTTAAAAAAAAATAAAAAAATTTAGAGTACCCAATTAATTTTTTCCAATTAAGGGCCAATTTTGCATGGCCAATCCACCTACCCTGTACATCATGCAACACGGGGAGAATGTGCAAACTCCACATGGGCAGTAACCCCCCAGCTTTGAACATATGCAACAATGGAGCATCCACAACCCTCGAGTAGGGAATTCCAAAGATTTAAAGCCTTTGTGAAGAAATTTCCCATCAGTCCAAAAGGACAGCACGGTAGCATTGTGGATAGCACAATTGCTTCACAGCTCCAGGGTCCCAGGTTCGATTCTGGCTTGGGTCACTGTCTGTGCGGAGTCTGCACATTCTCCCCGTGTGTGCGTGGGTTTTCTCTGGGTGCTCTGGTTTCCTCCCACAGTCCAAAGATGTGCAGGTTAGGTGGATTGGCCATGTTAAATTGTCCTTAGTGTCCAAAATTGCCCTTCGTGTTGGGTGGCGTTACTGGGTTATGGGGATAGGGTGGAGGTGTTGACCATGGGTAGGGTGCTCTTTCCAAGAGCCGGTGCAGACTCGATGGGCCGAATGGCCTCCTTCGGCACTAAATTCTATGATAATCTATGACGGCCCCTTCACCAAGAAGGACACTGAATACACAACAAAACCTGCACACAGCATTCAGGTGTCTCACCAAAGCCCTATCCAAGACTGCCGTACTGTATTCCGATCACAATAAAGTCCAACCTGCCATTTGTCTTTGTTACAGACAGGAGGGAGGTTAATTTAAAGAACACTAATTACTCTCACAACCATCTATAATCGGGTGTTTTGATTTGTTTCTCTCTTCATAAGTGTTGGTGTATTTATCCACCCCTTGTTTTTTGTGTGATCCAATTTTCTATTAACCCCACAGAAAACTTGAGATCATATGAGCTTTTAAAAAAAAAAAGATTTGTTTATTGCACACATTCAAACTGCGAACGAGGGTGTTAAAACACCGCTTCCACACCGACAGTAAAGAGAGGTATAATGGGCCTAAGACCTCATGCTTTTATGAAATATATCATGGCTAAACTGGGATAGTCATAGTGTAAAGGGTTTAGAGGAGGTGGATTTCTTGAAATGTATTCAGGGGAGTTTCTTGTATCAATATGGAGAAGGCCCAACAAGAGATGGAGCAATGCTGGATCTGATTCTGGGGAATGAAGTCGGACAAGTATTCACTGGCAGTGGGGAAGCATTTTAGTGAAAGCGACCACAGCATGTTACAGTTCAAGTCTTATGGACAAGAAAAAGATGACCTGGAAAAGACAGTTTTGGATTGGGGCAAGGCAGATTTTACTAAAATGAGGCAGGATCTGGCCAAGGTTTTTTGTTATTCCTTTATCAGAGTTACAGAGCCAGGGCTCAGAGTGTGGACAGGGACAAATCCTTAATCCAGCTCCTTGCCTGCTCCAAAAAACAATTCAAATTGAATTCAATTCATGGTCCCTACAAGAAAGACATACCAGATCCAGGCATTACACTTGATCTCCTGCTCATCTTAGCCAAAAGGCCGAGAAGCGATAGGATCTGGCCAAAGTTAACTGGGAACAGCCTCTTGCGGAAAAACCTACAGCGGAGCAGTGGAGGGCTTCCAAAAAGGAAATGGGGAGAGTCCAGGCCCAACATGTTCCCTATCAGGAGAAATGTAGGAGCAATAAGTTCAGGGAACCCTGGATGTCGAGAACAATCCAAGACTGGATAAGGAGGAAGAGAAAGGCTTTTAGCAAGTCCAAAGGGAGAACTTCGACCGGCCCGGGAGGAATATAGGAAGTGCAAGGGGAAACTTAAGAAAGCAATTAGAAATGGAAAAGGCACGAAAACCGATTTGTGAATAAGATTAGGGAGAAGCCTAAAATATTCTATAAATACATTAAGGGGAAGAGTTTAACCAGGGAAAGAGTAGGGCCAATTAGGGACAAAGGGGCAATCTGTGTGAAGCCACAGGCCATTGCCAGGCTGTTATATGAATGATCTTCACTCGGGAGAAGGAGGACAGGCACAGTATTCAGGAAATGGGACTGTGAGGATCTTGAGCAGTTTAACATAGGAAGTGAAGAGGTATTGGAGGCTTATTCGGGCTTTAAAATAGACAAATCCCCAGGCCTGATGAATTGCATCCCAGGCTGCTGTGGTAGGCGAGGCAGGAAATTGCAGTTCTTTTTAATTCCTCTCTGGCTATGGGGGAAGTGCTGGAGAACAGCTAAAGTTTCACCTTTCAAGAAGGGTGGTAGAGATAAACCAGGGAATTACAAACCGGTGAGTCTCACATCAGTGGTAGGAAAACTATTGGAGAAGATTCTGAGAGATAAAGAATTAATTTCCACTTGGGAAGGCTGGGGGTAATTAGGGATAGTCAGCATGGCTTTATCCGAGCGAAGTCATGCCTGACAAATTTGATAGAATTTTTTGATAAAGTGACTGTGTGGATGAAGGAAGTGCAGTTGATGTAGTTTATATGGATTTTAGCAAAGCCTTTGACAAGGTCCCCCCACATAGGAGACTGATTAAGAAGATTGAAGCACATGGAATCCAAGGAAACCTGTCAAGATGGATCTGAAACTGACTTTTAAAAAAATTTAGAGTATCCAATTCATGTTTCACAATTTAAGGACAATTTAGCGTGGCCAGCCCACCTACCCTGCACATCTTTGGGTTGTGGGGGTGAAACCCACGCAAACAAACTCCACACGGACAGTGACCCAGAGCTGGAATTGAACCTAGGACGTCGGCGCTGGGAGGTAGCAGTGTTGCCCATTGTGCCACCGTGCTGCCCCTATCTGAAACTGAATTAGTAATAGGACACAGAGTGGTGGTAGAAGGCTGTTTAAGTAACTGGAAGCCAATGTCCAGCAGCGTACCACAGGGTCCCTTATTGTTTGTTATACATATCAATGATATAGAGGGGGATGATAAGTAAGTTTGCAGATGACACCAAGATTGATAGGGTGGTTAATAGTGAAGAAGATGGTCATGGGTTACAGGAAGATATAGATGGATTGGTCAGATGGGCAGAGCAGTGGCAGATGGTATTTAATCCTGACAAATGCGAGATGATTTATTTTGGAAGAATAAACACGGCAAGAGAGTATGTAATGAATGGCAGGGCACTAGGAAGTTCAGAGGAACAGATGGATCTTGAGGTACTTGTTCATAGATCACTGAAGGCAACAGAGCAGGGAAATAGGGTTCAGAAGGCTTATGGACACTTGCATTTATCAATCATGGCATAGAATATAAGAGCATTTATATGCAACTGCATATATAATACAGTTGGAGCTGTACAGAATGGTGGTTAGGCCACAGCTTGAGTATTGTGGGCAGTTCTGCTCATCTCAGGAAGGAGGTGATTGCACTGGAGTGGGTACGCAGGAGATTCACCGGGATGTTGCCTGGGCTGGAGCATCTGAGCTATAAGCAGAGACTGGATAGGGTTTTGATTGTTTTATTTAGAGCAGAGAAGACTGAGGAGGGATGTGATTGAGGTGTATAAGATTACGAAGGGTTTGGACAGGGTGAATAGGGAAGCAGTTGTTCCCGTTGGTTGAGGGGTCAATCACAAGGGGGCATAGTTTTAGGATGAGGGACGAGATTCCGAGGGGATCTGAGAAAACATTTTTCACTCGAGGGTGATGAAAATCTGGAATGCACTGCCTTGAGGGGCAGCATGTGGAGCAGTAGTTAGCACTGGGACTACGGCACTGAGGACCCGGGTTCGAATCCCGGCCCTGGGTCACTGTCTGTGTGGAGTTCGCACATTCTCCACATGTCTGTGGGTTTCACACCCACAACCTAAATTGTCACTTAATTGGGGAAAAAAATAATTGCGTACTGTTAATTTACTTTTAAAAAATGGAATGCACTGCCTTGGAAGGTAGTGGAAGCTGGAAACCTCACAGTTGTTAAAAAAACACTTAGTTGAGCACTTTAAACACCATCACATTCAAGGATATGGGACAAATGCTGGTGAATGGGATTAATGCGGGATTAGCGGTAGTTATTGTCACTGCAGACTCAATGGACCTTTTTCTGCGCTGTATGACTCTATGACTTTATGACCCATTCCTAAAATTTTAAAAGTGGGCAATGACCATAGACTGCAGAGACCAAATTCAAAGAGAATGATGCAAAAATAATTTCCATTTCATAATCAAGACTGACCAACTTCAGCAGAATCGTCTGGTAGGACACAAAGGACCCTGCAAACTTCCTTTCAAATTCTTCATGGTTGGAGCATGTTAATATTAGGAAACCAGACAAATAAATACACACTGGATAAAATCCGGATCATTTCCTCCGGATGCCTTCCCCCTATGGCTTCCAACCTCATAGTCTCCCAACCCCGGACAGCCCGCTTTTACCTACTTCCCAAAATCCACAAAAAGGACTGTCCCGGCAGGCCCATTGTGTCAGCATGCTCCTGCCCCACCGAACTTATTTCCTCTTACCTTGACTCCATCCTCACCCCTCTGGTCCACCCCCTCCCCACCTACATCCAGGATTCCGCTGATGCCCTGTGTCATATTGACAGCTTCCAGTTCGCGGGCCCTAACCGCACCCTATTCACCATGGATGTGCAATCCCTCTACACCTCCATCCCACACCAGGATGGCCTGAGAGCTCTTCGCTTCTTTCTCGAAAAGAGGCCCGGACAATTCCCATCCACCACCACTCTCCTCCGCCTGGCTGAACTCGTTCTATCTCTCAACAACTTCTCCTTTAACTCATCTCACTTTCTCCAAATCAAAGGTGTAACAATGGGTACCCGCATGGATCCTAGCTACGCTTGCCTTTTTATGGGGTAGGTGGAACATTCCTTATCATCAGAGAATGTTACCATAGAATTTACAGTGCAGAAGGAGGCCATTTGGCCCATCGAGTCCGCACCGGCTCTTGGAAAGAGCAACCTACCCAAGGTCAACACCTCCACCCTATCCCCATAACCCAGTAACCCCACCCAACACTGAGGGCAATTTTGGACACTAAGGGCAATTTATCATGGCCAATCCACCTAACCTGCACATCTTTGGACTGTGGGAGGAAACCGGAGCACCAGGTGGAAACCCACGCACACACGGGGAGGACGTGCAGACTCCGCACAGCGACCCAAGCCGGAATCGAACCTGGTACCCCGGAGCTGTGAAGCAATTGTGCTATGCACAGTGCTACCGTGCTGCCCAATCAGCTGTTGCAGGCCTATCCGGGGCCCTCAACAGTGTGCGGTCCATCACCCGCGCCCCCTCCACCCTCCCAGAACAAGGATAGAGTCCCCCTCGTTCTCACATTTCATCCCACCAGCCTCCATATGCAAAGCATAATCCTCCGCCATTTTCGCCAACTCCAGCATCTTCCTTCCACTCCCTCTGTCAGCAGTCCACAGAGACCGTTCCCTCCGAGACAATCTAGTCCACTCCTCCACCATACCCAGTACCTCTCCCATCACCCATGGCACCTTCCCATGTAATCGTAGAAGGCGTAACACCTGCCCCTTTACCTCTTCCATGCTTAACATTCCAGGCCCAAAACACTCATTCCAGGTTAAGCAGCATTTCACTTGCATCTCTTCCAATTTGGTCTACTGCATTCTCTGCTCCCAATGTGGTCTCCCCTATATCGGAGAGACTAAACGCAGACTGGGTGATCGCTTTGCTGAGCATCTTCGGTCTGTGCGCATTCAGGACCCTGACCTTCCTGTTGCTTGCCATTTTAACAAAAGATCCTGTTCCCATGCCCACATGTCTGTTCTTGGCCTGCTGCGATGTTCCAGTGAAGCTCAACGCAAACTGAAGGAACAACATCTCATCTTCCGGTTAGGCACCCTACAGCCTTCCGGTCTGAACATCGAATTCAACAACTTCAGATGATCAGCCCCACCTCGACCCATTTGTTTTCATTTCATTTTAACTCTCTTTTACCGTTTCTTTCTTTCTTAATATACTTTTAATTTCCGCCACCCCCCCCCCCCCCCCCCAATCTTATCCACCTTTCCTGCACCTTTCTCCTCTTTGCTTCCCCCTTCCCCTCCCACCACACCTACAGTTCACCCTCTGATGTTAGTTTCCCTGCTGTTTGACCTTTCACATCTTTTGTCCTCTCTGGGGACTGCCATTAACACTCTTTCCCCGTGGTTTCCCTGGGTTTCTGTGGCTATGACTCAACTTTCATTCTGACTCCACAGTATAAATATTTCCCACTTTCTCTGTCTGTTAGCTTTGACAAAGAGTCATCGGACTCGAAACGCTCCCTACAGATGCTGCCAGACTTGCTGAGATTTTCCAGCATTTTCTCTTTCGAAATAAATACACACCTTTTGTCAAAGCCAAAGTGGAGAGGTGGGAGCCATGTGACATAACCTTCCAAGGCGGTGGAACCTGTAACATTGCCTTGCTATCCTGGAAACCAGTCTGCCATCTTCTATCTACCAGGCAGCAGCTCAGGAAAGGGGCTCTGTCCAGATTTGAATGCTTGACCCCCATCCACACTGTTTCTACTGAGACTTCCACACCATTGCCAACAGCATTAATTCACTTGTGTATGTCTATCCCATCTACAAAATCATCTTTGCTGGAAAAGTGAATTATCCAGCATCAATTTTCAAACTGCTGACCTCTATGGAGGGATACCTCATTAGACAATGGACTCACGTGAAACAATAATTATTTTCTCTGTGTTCTTTGTTTTGTAATTCTTTCTCTGTCTCATTTAATTGTATGAATTCGCAGAGGGCATGTAGCATTTTGAGTGTGTGCAAATAAACTAATCCTCTGAGTTATGCTCTCGGGTAGCAAATGAAATAATAATAATCTTTATTGTCACAGGTAGGTTTACATTAACACCACAATGAAGTTACTAAGAAAAGCCCCTAGTCGCCACACTCTGGCGCCTGTCTGGGTACACAGAGCGAGAATTCAGATTGTCCAAATTCCTTAACAACACGTCTTTTGGGTTTTATGGGAGGAAACCGGAGCACCCAGAGGAAGTCCACGCAGACACAGGGAGAGCATGCAGACTCCGCACAGGCAGTGACCCAAGCCAGGAATTGAACCCGCGACCCTGGTGCTGTGTAGCAACAGTGCTAACCACTGTGCAATTGGATCACAACAAAACATAATCATGGGCAGCACGGTGGCGCAGTGGGTTAGTCCTGCTGCCTCGCGGCACCGAGGTCCCAGTTTCGATTCCGGCTCTGGGTCACTGTCTGTGTGGAGTTTGCACATACACCCCGTGTTTGCGTGGGTTTCGCCCCCACAACCCAAAAGATGTGCAGGCTAGGTGAATTGGCCATGCTAAATTGCCCCTTAATTGGAAAAAAAAAAGAATTGCATACTCTAAATTTATTTATTATTAAATGAAGGGGGAAATCAGGATAAAAACACCTTTCTGTTTACAAAGTGGTGGTGAGAGGAGAAATCAGGGCTGTTTAAATTATACCCCTTTCTGTCCATAATGGAGAGATAGAGAAAAGGAAATTTATAATACCGAGACCAGAGAGATTTCCAGAGTATAAAATCAAAGTCCTTCACCGAGGTCAGTGGGTTGAAAATTGATGCTGGATAATTCACTTTTCCTGTGGTGTTGACTTCACACAATGAGATCTGCAGAGGCATGCAGAGATGAACTACTCTTGTCAATGATGGTCCAGAATTTCCATCAGAGGCAGTGTAGGTAGGGTGTTCCACTTGGGCAGACCTCCTTGCATGTGAGGCTGCTAGTTAGGTGGTAAGCAGTAGACTACGCTTTTCAGTTCAGCAAGGTAACACTACTTGTTCCACAAGCCAGAGGCCGATGTCATGTGGCTCCTACCTCTTGGCTATCTTTGTTTTAATAAATTTAGAGTACCCAATTCATTTTTTCTAACTAAGAGGCAATTTGGCGCGGCCAATCCGCCTACACTGCACATCTTTGGGCTGTGGGGGGGGGGAGAATGTGCAAACTGCACATGGACAGTGACCCAGAGCCGGGATCGAACCTGGGACCTCAGCGCCGTGAGACAGCAACACTAACCACTGTGCCACCGTGCTGCCCGTCTCTCGGCTATCTTTGATATATAATGTGTATCCATTGCTTGGATTCCAAAGACTGTTAAATATCTCAGCCATTGGGAATTGAAGGGAAGGTTGCGGAGGCTTTGTTTCAGCACACAATCCATCTCCTTCCAGCCAGTCTGGATTATAAAATGCAGATGGCCTTTGTATAGCTCTCTTTGAAGTTCAGCTGCCATTCGTGGCTCCTTAGAAATAACATAGTGGGAGTTTTCCCAAAACAACTGCTTTTGTTTGGGAGTTACAGACAGATGTAGGTTCAGACATTTTGCAGGTCTGTGTTCAGTTTTAAAATTTTAGTGATAGCAATGAACATACTTTGTAAAAAAAAAATATATATTTTATTAAAGGTTTCATAGATAACACACACAACCAAAACTACAACACAGCACTGAAAATGGTTCAAACATGGTACATTTGTCATGCTAATAACACAAAAAATAAGGAAAAGAAAAACAAGCCACAAATGCTACATTCAACTGTCCTGTAAACACCCCTAATCCCACAACCAAAGTTACCTCCCCCTAACAGCTGATAGTAATTAACTCTTTGAGGTATGAGATAAATGACTGCCACCTGAGGTAGAATTCCTCCACCAACTCCCGAACAGTGTACTTAACCTTTTCCAGGTATAAAAATTCCATAAGGTCACCCAATCAGGCTGAGGCACGAGGTGGAGAGGAAGCTCTCCATCCCAGAAAAACTGACCTTCGGGCTATCAGTAAAGTAAAGAGGAGAGCATCCGCCTTCACCCTGTCCGCAGTCCCACTGAGTCCGATACCCCGATAATGGCCACCTACAGACAAAGTTCCAGATCGATGTTATGAATCATTGACATGGTGTTAGAGACCCAAAAGCTTACCACCTTTGGACACAACCAGAACATGAAGGTATGATGGCGGGCCCATGAGAGCACATTTCATACCTGTCCTCCACTCTCTCATCCTAGTTTTATTCAGAGCTCTGTGACCCTCCTTAAGTTGGATCAGGCAAGGGCAGCACGGTGGCGCAGTCGTTAGCACAGCTGCCCCACGGTGCCGAGGTCCCAGGCTCGATCCCGGCTCTGACTCACTGTTCGTGTGGAGTTTGCACATTTTCCCCGTGTTTGCGTGGGTTTCACCCCCACAACCCAATGATGTGCAGGGTAGGTGGATTGGCCACGCTAAATTACCCTTTAATTAGAAAAAATGAATTGGGTACTCTAAACTTTTTTTAAAAAGTTGGATCAGGCTGAGCCATGCGCATGAGGAGGTGAATTTACCTGACAAAGGGCCTCATTCCGCACATCCTCACCTAGGATGGGTCCCAACTCCTCCTCCCATTTTTCCTTCACTCGATCAAGCGGCGTAGATTCTGATGAGATGATCCACTCATAGATATTTGAGATCCTCCTTTCCCCCACACCCATCAATCTTCGCCAACCATAAGGTTTCCTCCAACAGGAAAGGTTGCAGTGCTAAAGGGAAAGCAGGGCTAGCCCCATGAACTAAGTCGCAAAATTGCAAGTATCAGAACAGGTGTGCCCCGATAGGTGTAAGTTTGTCGAAAGCCTCGCCCATTTGGTGAACCGTCCCTCCATAAACAGGTCTCTAAAGCACTCTGTCTCCTTCCCTTCCCATACCTTAAAACTGTTCTTCAAACTTTTTCCCCGGGACCCATTTTTGCCAACCGGCCAACCTTCAGGACCCAGCCCGGCCGACCTTCGCGACCCACCATTTTCTCTTACCGTTAATGCGAGAGGTGAGCCTGCTTGGTCCTCATGATCTCACTCCAATCAGGTTCACAGGAAGAGAGGGCTATGCGCATATCGGGTGAAGGATGCAACTGATTCCTTTATGGCGTCTTCATCTTTGTGAGGACGGAAAATCTAACCTCGCACATGTAGGTCGTTGTGAAGGGCAAGAGCAACAAAATGCTTGCTTTACTCAGCTCCGGATACTCCTCAGAGATGCTACTCCAAAATGCTGACAGCCTCATTGACTTGTGCCGTTTTTTTAATATGCTGTCCCAGCTGAGACGCATAAGCTTAATTTCTTCTTTTGGAGTCAGCTGCAAGTTAAGAACTGATTCTGGGGTCTCAAACTCAAAGGGATTTTTCACCCACCTCCTCTCTCTCAGAATCTTAAACTTCTCCTCTGGAATGTAGCGACCAAAATTGTCGATCAGGGCAGCCAGATGCAACTCAATAAGGCTTGCCAATCCATTTACAGTTTTCTTACTAATGCTGTTTTCTTCAATGTGTTGTAGCAGTGTGGGAAACGTGGTAGTTTTGGCTTCGCACTCGCAATTGCCAAACTTTCAATATCTTTTGGAAAGCTTCGATTTCTTCAGAGTGCCGAAAGCAACCATCATCCTTCCCTTGCAATTTGAGGTTCAGTTCATTTAGAATTGAAAAGATGTCTTCCAGGTAAGACATTGCTAGCATCCAAGTTTCATCAGCAAACGAATCAGCCACAGGGGACAATTTCTCGAGGAGGAAAGCGTGGATTTCGTACCTCAGTTCGTAAACTCTGAGTAGCACCCGACCCTTTGACAGCCAACGTACTTCTGTGTGGAACAATAAATGTGTGTGCTCAGCCCCCATATCGGAACACAGAGTGTCAAAAAGTCTGGTATTGAGTGGGCTGCGTTTAATGAAATTCACAACTTTCACTATACCTTTCAACGCCACTTCAAGATTGGATGGAATTCCTTTCGATGCCAGTGCCTCACGGTGAATAAAACAATGATTCCAAACAATGTCCTGTTGCTCGTTTTAGCCTTAGTTTATTTGCTCTAATTCTGTCACCTTTGCTCTTGAGTCGCCAGGTATCTTTCTGATACCGCCACATGGTTCCAGTCCGAGTAATGATTAATAATCCAACACACTGCTTAGTAAGAGTTAAATCAACGCTCATTTATTATATACAGCAATCAATACTTATACAATAATTCTATTTCTAAACTACTACCTACCACTAACAGGCCAATACTTAACTTTGGAAATGGCCCACCAGGTCAGGGAAACGAATGGCCTTTCGAATGGGTTCTGAGCCTGCGGGATTCAAAAGCTGGTACAGGTCGATAGTCAGGTGTGTCTATCTGGTAGCGATCGTTGGAGTAAAACTTACGTTTTCTTTCAGCAAGGGTCTCGAAGGGTGCGGAGAGGAGAAGAAGGGTGCTGCAGCCGGGAGGAGAGGAAGGGTCGATTTGAACTTGGCCCCTATTCTTATAGTCCCCAGGGGCTTCCCGCCTCTCGGGGCGGACCTTGTACCTGGTTCCAAGTGATTGGACTTGGTCCCAATCACTTGGTTCGATATTCTCCAATACTGGAGCGATTCCTTGATCGAGGGGTGGTCGGTTACCTCTCTTTGTGTCAGCTCCTGCTGGCGCCGAAAGGTCTGGGTCGGCTTTGTGTGTCTATTTTGTATCGATTGTTCCCGGGATTGCTACTTACTATGCAGATTGCTGGGGTGTTGTGATGTTGATGGCTGCAGGTATCGGTTTGGTCTGGCTTCTCCAGAGGCGAATACACTGTTTTACCTGCAGCTGTCCGTTTGAGTCCTGTTGGCTGATTTTCCCATCAGCCTCTTCCGTTCGCCATTTTAAATCGGGGTTTGGCCATTCTAATCGGGAGTCAGCCATTTTACATGGCTACAGTCCTGACCAGCTGCCTCCTTAATCCTTACTATAACTCTGCTGTTTTTCCCAGTCATGTTGGCTGCTCCATCGCTTGTGATTCCTCTGCAATTGCCCCAGTCGAGCCAGCACTTTCCAACCACAAAACTATTCAAAACTTCAAAAATTTCTGCGCCAGTCGTGTGGGTTGCGAAAGTCAGGTAGCACCACAAATCTTCAACAAATTCATTGTGCCAAACATACCTAACGTATACTAGCAAGGTTGCACAATCTGAAATGTCTGTACTTTCATCCAGTTGTATTGAGAATGCCTGCGCTGGTTTTAAATGAGAAATAAGCTGGGCTTCTAAATTCTCAGCAATATCACAAATTCGGCGAGCCACTGTGCTATCACTAAGTGGGATGCATTTCACTTTTTCAACGAACCCCTCATCTATGACCGTACAAACTATATTTAATGCTGCAGGGAGAACTAATCTCTGCTATAGTGTGGGGCATTTTCTCTTTAGCTACACGGTAAGCTATCATGTAAGAGGCTAATTGTACTTTGTCGTTCAATATAACATTTCTGCTGAGGACTTCAGCCGACGATTTAAGTTTTCGTTGCATCCTTTGAAAAAAGTCAAGAGGTTTGTCCTCGAACTCACCATGCTTAGTCTTCAAATGCCTTTGAAGTTTTGAGGGTTTTAAACTTTCATTTGCCAGCACTTCCCTGCATATAATCCTGATTTGCATTGGCACAATTAAATCCATACCTTAAAAAATCGTCTTTATACTGCTTTGTGCCTGATTTCAGTTTCTTCTTAATGGGCTGTTCACCAGAGGCCCTGGAGCTCACACCAGCACTGCTTTGTCCTGCTGTGGGTTCTCCTGAGCCACTCTCTTCAGCAGGTTTAGTTGTGAGATACTGGCCTGTTTGTGTCTCTGGTCCTCTCTTCCTTATCACATAATGATCCATTTTTAATTTTACTGTCCTGTTGCTTGTTTGCTGCAAACAAAATGGAGGAATCACAATCGTGCCCAAAGCACGTGACGTCGACGTTCGGGGGGCTTGACCTGCCCTCTGCCTCCCTTTAGGCAGGGAGATTAGATAGATTAGGTAAAAAAAATCTTCTGTATCTCTGCAGCAGCCGGCTTTTAATAACATCGGCTGCAAGCGGCCTTCAAAATGGCCGCGAACATATTTTTAAAAATCGGCCGCATTGCGCAAGAGCGCCCGATCATTGGTGCACATGCACAAAACTATATAGTTTTGCGCATGCACCCCGATGATCGGGCGCACATGCGCAATGCAGCCGATTTTTAAAAATACGTTCGTGGCCATTTTGAAGGCCGCTTGCAGCCGACGTTATTAAAAGCCGGCTGATTCGCGCGATCAGGAGCGCCACGAAGGACGGCTCCGCGACCCTCCCGACACCCGCCCGTGACCCACCCGCGGGTCGCGTCCCCGAGTTTGAAGAACACTGCCTTAAAAGGTGAACCCAAACCCAATGGCGCAGACAAAAGCGGCCAATAATGGTTTGGCACTCAGCTTGTAATTTTTTTTTCAAACTAAGTGGCAATTTAGCATGGCCATTCCACTTACCCTGCACATCTTTGGATTGTGGGGGTGAGACCCACACAGACACGGAGAAAATGTGCAAACTCCACATTGTCAGTGATCCAGGGCCAGGATTGAACCCAGGTCCTCAGTGCCATGAGGCAGCAGTGCTAACCACTGCGCCACCGTGCCACCCAGCTTGCAATGTTGTCTGAACTGCCTCCATATCTTCAAAGTAGAAATCACCACCGGGTTTGCGGTATCCTTCGCTGGAGAGAATGGGAATGGCATCATCTCTATAGCCCAGAGGCTTGAGCTCTTACACAAACATGCCTCCCTGTTGCTGTAAGGTTTTCGGGCAATTCGGCCCTTTTTGGACTGCCCAAGAATAAAACTCAGAGACTGTAAACTGACTTTTCAGCCAAGAGAACGTAACCAGTTTTCCCAGCAGGCTTGGTCCGCTGAGCTGAGTAGGGACATAAGTATTTACAAACCCCCCCCCTAGGAGCTACAAGGAAGAAGGAGCCAGACAACGAGATAAGATCAAAACACAGACAAAGGGGCACGGGAATACACAGGGGGCCTGCCTGCAAGCAGGACAATGGGATGGTCATAGCCCCATGCAGATGTAAATGACTTTGCCTCCACCAGAGCAGAATCCAATCAACACCCCATCAACATAGCAGCTATCTCCGGAGCAGATGGAAGTCTTTGAAAATCTTCAAGGGAGCTCAACCTCGTTATCTCAAAAAAACAGACTGGAGGCGGACCTAGGGGAGGTACTCCCATCTCGACAGGTCTGACCGGCTCAAAGGGGGCAGGACCAGCGGGAACTTTAAACCTTATGGATTCAATGCAAAAGGGGCTGGCCGAACACAGGACAAAGCCAGGTAAAACAATATAAAAGGGGCTGTGTTTCGGTTGAGGGTCTCTTGGCTCTTGGCTCGACCTCCCCACCTTTGACTTGACCTCTGCAGCCTGTGACCGTAAGTACCCTGCAGCAGCTTGCGAAACTCCCTTGACTTTAATAGTGGTTGAGGCTTTGGGGAAGGGGGCTTGATTTGTGTTTTGTGCTATTGCTAAAACTGTGTAACCATAAGATTTTTCGTTGTGTCCGTTATAGTACTTTCTGAATAGACTTAGTTTGTGTTAGAGTTTAAGATTTTATTATATTTTCTTCTGTTGATGATTTTGACCTGGGTTTTGCAATAAACCTTGATTTGCTGATAATTGGAGTCGTTTAAATTCTTCAATCTCTCACCAGCGATCTCTGACCAAGTCATTGTTAAAATATTCCTCACCTTAATTCCGGGTTCAAGAATCAAGGGTCATCTTGAGCGATTCACTCAGGACAGGCTGCTGGTTAGGTAATAAACAGCAGTGTCCTATTCTCTCTCTTGGGAAAGCTACTCCAGCGAAGTAGGAACCGGGTGGGTGTTGCACCACCGGCAAGAGAGAGAATCACCTGGGTATTGGTAGGGGTCTGGAGATCTGTGTGATATAAGCCTCAGGCTTCCGGTTAGGGATAAACGGCAGGCTTGATTCAGTGCTCTCTTCAGTGGAAGTGTCCCAGTGCGGCATCCCCTGGCCTCTGAAGTTTCAGTGCCAGCTGGAGAGAGACACACACAGATACTCAAACCCCAGATATCGGCCCAGTAGTGGAGTAGCAGAGATGGCACCCTCTACAATGGCGACCACGAAGGGACCCCGGTGGTTTGGAGTATGTGACTTGGCAGAGGGGGTGAGGGAACGAAGCAAAATGGAGGAGAGAATATCCTCGTATTTGTGGCAAAAGGTCAACCTCACCAAACATTGGGTCTCAGAACTAATCAATGCGGAGCAACCGGTAATGGCAGCGGCTGCATGGACAGAAAGTAAGGCGCACAAAAAGCACTTGGAGAAGGCAGTTTGGCTGGTTTGCCTGTCCGAGCAGGTAGTCAAAACAGAGCAAAGGGTCGAAGAGTTAGAGCAGGAGTTGAGAGAAGTGAGGGCCAGCGCAGGGGACAGCGCTAGCGCAGCGGAACGACTGCGGGAGGAATTGGCAGAAATTAAACAGGACAGCGCGAGCGCAGCGGAACGACTGCGGGAGGAATTGGCAGAAATGAAACAGGAAAGCGAGTCTAACCGGTGTGAGAAGGACTATCTCCACTGCCAGATAGTGGAGGGTAAAGAAAAGGAACGGAGGCTCCAGGAACTCTATGCTCGGAGTACAGAGCAGTGTAGGAAGCTGGAGGGGAAGTTCCGGGACATCCAGGCAGCGTACCGAGTGGCTCGCGAGGAAGTAGGGGACTGTGCCCATGGGCCGTGCCAGGCACGAATAACGGAGTTGGAGGAGACCTTGTCCAGGTTCAGGGGACAGATACACCTGGTAGGTCCAGGGGGGTTCCCTAGGGGCAAGGTGCTCCTCGCAGCGGATGATTCCCCAAAGGCCAAGGGGAATAGACCGCCTCCTGAGGCACCGGGATTGTGTCCGGGCCGGCAGGGGGGGATCGGACTGCACGTTCAGGGGCAAGTCCAAGGGGGGTCGGCAGGGTACCCCCAGCTGGCGGCGTGTCCGCCTGGTTTCGTATGTGGGTCCCCATGGGATGGGGACAGACCGCTGCCTGGGATGCCGGTGATGGGGCCGGGTCAGCAGGTAGGGTTTGGACCGCCCGGTCAGGGGCAGGTCCAAGGGGGGTCAGTGGTGTATCCCCAGATAGCGGCGTCTCCTATATGGGTAGTTAGCCCGGGGACAGGGGGGCTACCCAACGGGGCAGGAGAGCTGGACAGTGGGGAGGAGGAGCAGGAACCCCAGGTAGGGCGGATGTGCCCTGTCAGACAAAGAAGGTATGGTCCCCCGGCGGGGCTGGCGAATAGGGGACCGGTTGAGGGCGACATTATCATTCCTCATGGGGCACCCGCGCTCAGGGGGATGGTGGCCCACGTTCCCAGGCTAACTCCAAAAGGGGATCCGTCGCTTCATTTTATGGAGGTGGAGCAGGCCGCCAGCATTAATGACTGCGACGAGGGGGAGCAAATAAGGATGCTCCTGATGACCCTAGATGCACAGCTATGCAGGACAGTGACCTCTGGGAATGGGGGAAGACCTGACACATGGGCGGCAGCACAGACTGCTGTTCTGGAGGCGATGGGCTTGAATCTGGGTAGCCCCTTCATGAGGGTGGGGGAAACCAAGCAGCAGCTAGGGGAATCGCCAAATATGTTCGCAGACAGGCTGTGGACTGTCTATGTGGAGGCGTGTGGGACTCCCGCGGATAGGCAGAATTTAGATGAGAGAACAGCCCACTGGCTGAAGACCCTCGTAGCTAACTGTCTCCCTCACATTAGGGCAAAGGCCGAACACTGGTTCGACCCGCAGAGTCCGGACCTTAATGAGGCAGAGGTCCTTAGAAAACTCACCCTTGCATATCGTAATGGGGAGAGGGGTGAGGACAAGCCCCTTAAGGGTAGGGTGCATGAAATCGCGCCAGCAGCCCCTAAGAGAGAGTGGAAGCATGAGGGCACCCGGACCTCCGACGAGAAACCGGTATGCTACGGGTGTGGGAAGGCCGGGCATTTCAAGAGGGAATGTAAAAACCCTAGCAAGCAGGAGAGGGCTCCCGCAGTAGAAAGTCAGACCCCGGCGGCAGGAGCAGCTGCCCCGGGAACCATCGAGATAAGTAAAATTTTAGCCCTTTTGCAAGGCTCAGGACAGGTGGCAATGGCAACGGGCCAGGGCCTGCCCGCACCCACACCACAAGAACCCGTATGACTACCCAGGGAGCAGCCTCAGGAAAAAGGGAGCGCAGGGGTAGTTCTAACCCCAGACCCTGGTCCGGTCCAGGTGCAGGGTCCCATTCTGGAGGCTTCCTCAGCGGCTATTTGCAGTTTAAATCCCTTAAGGTGGGACCCATGCGAACGCCACATCAGTCAATTTAAATTGTTCCACCCCATAAGGGCAAGAAAGAGCAAGGTGGGGGGAAGACGGGGGGTGGTAGTGGAGAAACCCCCCGTAGAATTAACGACGGTGGGGGAGGTCCCTGACTCCACGGTCACACAACCGGTGACAAGGTGCTGTCCCGAAGGGGCAGTCCCAAAGAGACCGACAGTGCTGCAAGCACCCAGCCCAGGGACAGTAACGATTCCCAAGCCCTTACCTGTGGGTCAGGTGGCCTGCCTTAGTATAGAGGCTAAGGAGGCGGAGGAAGTGGAGGTATCACCTTGGGTTTGGGAACCAGTCAGGGGACGAAGGAGCAATCGGGTCTCCAAGCCCCCTCTAAGATGGTCCCCATCACACCTCCCTAGAACCCGGTCCCGCAGTAAGGGGGCCCGAGTAGAAGGGAACGCTGAGGGATCCCCGAACCCTGTTGGGGAAGGAGAGGCAAGGGGCAGCCCGAACCCCCGGGAGGGGACGGTCTGGCCCGAGCCGTTGGACCAAACAGGTGAACTGCCCCAGTTTAGCGGGGCACAGTTTTAATTTGGCCACCCGGAGACGGGTGGCATTGTATATAGCATTCCCCCCCTGTTAGTTCTAATTAGTGTGTAGTGGTGTGTGAATTATTTAGGATCGTGGGAACACAGAAGCGCCTAGTGCAATGGTAAAATGATGAAGCAGCAGGCACTAGGACCCTGGTGCAGCCGGGCTGTGGACACAGAATCACAGACAGGCTGCGGCAACTTCAAAGCGGGAGCTGCTGCTGCCGCCGGATAGCAGCAGGCACTAGGACCCTGGGGAGCCGGGCTGTGGACACAGAATCACAGACAGGCTGCGGCAACTTCAAAGCGGGAGCTGCTGCTGCCGCTGGATAGAACCCATGCACTTTAAGGTAGGTAGGGCTGTAGAGGCAAGGATGTGTTTTGTTTTTTACAGATGGGGCACCCGACGATGTGGAGTTTGATGATCTTGGCGATGGTGGGACCGGGAGAACTCCGCAGAGGCGAGACAGAAGAGTCCTTCGACTGACCGGGTTAGGGTGACTGAGGGCAGGCGGGTGTGTTTAACCTGTGAGGGGGACGTTCCTTTGGGGAGATGGTGGTGGCCCAGGAAGCTGAGGCTGGACATGAGGGATCGGTCCTCGGACTGGGAACGCCTGGACACCAACACCTACCGGACCATCACGGGGTCACCGGGTAGGATCACCGTTTGCTGGGATAAGGGGTGGGCTTCTGACCAGGGCATTTATTTGTGTTCATGGGGATCTACCAAGGCATGTCCACAAGGGGCACTAATCACTTTTGTTAGGAGGTGGCAGAACCCAGGGAACGGGATGAATTGACCGCAGTGGGGAGGGATGTGTAACGCCCAGGGAAGGGATGACTGTAAAAGCTACCGAACTGCTGGTTCAGGTAAAGCGACCCCTGCCCACAGCCCAACCGATCGACCCTCACAACTGTCCGATCACCACCAGGGGGGGCCTGAGAATGGTTTAGTGTTTGCCCCCACAAAGAAAATGTTGTACAGGGGGTACATTATGCTGTCGCCTCAGTTGGACTAAACCTCTCAGCTGCAGGTATCGACGATGGAGGAAAAATGAAGAGCCTTCAACGGGAAGAAGCGAAGTGCAGCCAAGAAAGGAGGATCCTTGGTGAAATAAAGAGATGCAATTGTAAATAGTTGTATGGATTCGCGGGTTTCAGTTACTTGATTGTGATATATGTACAGGGACCCTTACGTTTGGGGTTCCGGTGAAATGTGTATATGTTACTGTGTGTTTGAATTAAGTATGGTCTTGTCTTTCCCTTTCATTGAAATCAGGGGTAGCCTAGATTAAGGGAACTGCCTTGGGACTTGTAGTTTCGCATGTTGTTGGGGGGGGGCCTACGGTCCACACAAAAGGAAATGATTGCCCTTCACCTGTGTCGATACGGTCCAAGCAGGTAGGGACGTATCGAAGGGGCATCTGTAAGGTTTTCGGGCAATTCGGCCCTTTTTGGACTGCCCAAGAATAAAACTCAGAGACTGTAAACTGACTTTTCAGCCAAGAGAACGTAACCAGTTTTCCCAGCAGGCTTGGTCCGCTGAGCTGAGTAGGGACATAAGTATTTACAAACCCCCCCCCTAGGAGCTACAAGGAAGAAGGAGCCAGACAACGAGATAAGATCAAAACACAGACAAAGGGGCACGGGAATACACAGGGGGCCTGCCTGCAAGCAGGACAATGGGATGGTCATAGCCCCATGCAGATGTAAATGACTTTGCCTCCACCAGAGCAGAATCCAATCAACACCCCATCAACATAGCAGCTATCTCCGGAGCAGATGGAAGTCTTTGAAAATCTTCAAGGGAGCTCAACCTCGTTATCTCAAAAAAACAGACTGGAGGCGGACCTAGGGGAGGTACTCCCATCTCGACAGGTCTGACCGGCTCAAAGGGGGCAGGACCAGCGGGAACTTTAAACCTTATGGATTCAATGCAAAAGGGGCTGGCCGAACACAGGACAAAGCCAGGTAAAACAATATAAAAGGGGCTGTGTTTCGGTTGAGGGTCTCTTGGCTCTTGGCTCGACCTCTCCACCTTTGACTTGACCTCTGCAGCCTGTGACCGTAAGTACCCTGCAGCAGCTTGCGAAACTCCCTTGACTTTAATAGTGGTTGAGGCTTTGGGGAAGGGGGCTTGATTTGTGTTTTGTGCTATTGCTAAAACTGTGTAACCATAAGATTTTTCGTTGTGTCCGTTATAGTACTTTCTGAATAGACTTAGTTTGTGTTAGAGTTTAAGATTTTATTATATTTTCTTCTGTTGATGATTTTGACCTGGGTTTTGCAATAAACCTTGATTTGCTGATAATTGGAGTCGTTTAAATTCTTCAATCTCTCACCAGCGATCTCTGACCAAGTCATTGTTAAAATATTCCTCACCTTAATTCCGGGTTCAAGAATCAAGGGTCATCTTGAGCGATTCACTCAGGACAGGCTGCTGGTTAGGTAATAAACAGCAGTGTCCTATTCTCTCTCTTGGGAAAGCTACTCCAGCGAAGTAGGAACCGGGTGGGTGTTGCACCACCGGCAAGAGAGAGAATCACCTGGGTATTGGTAGGGGTCTGGAGATCTGTGTGATATAAGCCTCAGGCTTCCGGTTAGGGATAAACGGCAGGCTTGATTCAGTGCTCTCTTCAGTGGAAGTGTCCCAGTGCGGCATCCCCTGGCCTCTGAAGTTTCAGTGCCAGCTGGAGAGAGACACACACAGATACTCAAACCCCAGATATCGGCCCAGTAGTGGAGTAGCAGAGATGGCACCCTCTACATGCCCCCATATGGATCCGATTCCCTACACCATCCCAACACCTACCCCACATTGGCCATCCAGTAATACATGAGGAAATTGGGTAGTGCCAAACACCCTGACTGCCGGCTGGCCCCTCTGGAGACACACCCTGTGAATTCTTGGTGCCTTACCCGCCCATATGAAAGAATGTGCTAACTTGTTCACCTTCGCAAAACACGATTTAGCAAGAAAAATAGGGAAGCTTTGAAACAAAAATAGGAACCTCAGCAGAATATTAATCTTGATCGTCTAGACTCTGGCTGCCAGGGGCTTCCCCACCACTTCAAATCAGATCCCACCGTACCCAACAGACTTGGAAAGTTCAACTTGTAAAGCCTAGACCAATCATGTACCACTTGGATACCCAGATACCAGAAGCTACCTGTGACCCAGTGGAAGGGTAATACCCCCAGATTGGCTCCCCTCCTCAGGGGATTATCCGGAAAACATTCATTCTTTCCCAAGTTTAACTTAGAGCCTAAGAAGGAGCCAAAGCTCCACAGCAGCTTCATAATCTGGTCTATAGAGGAGACCAGATCAGTAACATATAAGAGCAGGTCATCAGCATATAGAGACAACCCCCTCCCCCCGATTTATCCCCCTCCATCGTTCCGAAGACCTCAGTGCTATCGCCAGGGGTTCTATTGCCAGGGCAAAAGGAGCGCTGAGAATGGGCACCCCTATCATGTACCCCTGTTCAGTGGGAAATATCCCGAACTTGTCGCATCAGTGCGAACACTAGCCATGGGGTCTTATACAAAAGCCGCACCCACAAAATGAACTTCTGCCCAAATCCAAACCTCCCAAGCACCTCAATGAGGTACTCCCACTCCACCCTGTTGAATGCTTTCTCTGTAGCCATAGCCATAATCACCTCTGGCTCAGAGGCCGAAGAAGGCGGAGAGGACAACATTCAGAACCCGCCATATATTAGCCGACAGTTGCCATCCCTTCCCAAATCCTGTCTGGTCTTCTGCAACTATACCCAGGACACATGGCTGAAAACGCAAAGTCAGCACCTCCGCCAATACCTTGGCATCCACATTCAGCAGTGAAATGGGCCTGTAAGAACCACACTCCATGGAGTCCTTATCTTTCTTTAGGATGTGGGCGATGAAGGCCTATGAAAGTGTATCAGGCAGGTAACCTTGAACTAAAGCGTCGTTAAACATGACCACCATTCATGGCACCAGCTGGTCTAAACATTTTTTGTAAAACTCAACAGGGCCCGGATTCTTATCCGTCTGCATTAACCCAAACGCCCTCAGCACCTCCTCCGAGCCTAGCGGGATGTCCTCCCTACTTATCCCCTCTACTTTCGGGAAGGGCAACCTGCCTAGAAACTCCGCCATGTCCGAATCCCCTCCAGAGGCTCTAACCTGTAAAGATCCCTATAGAAAGCCTCGAATGCCATATTGACTTCCCTCAGTTCGGTCGCCAAGCTGCCCCTCGAGTCCCTAACCTGTACAATCACCCGGGAGGATGCCTGCCACCTCAGCTGGTACGCCAACAGACGGCCTGGGTCTGCCTTCTCCCCATGCTCAAACATTGCACCCACACCAGCTGTCCCACAGCTTTTCCAGTGGATACCAAACTGCATTTGGAGCTGTTTCCTATTGTGAGCATCTCCAGGGTAGGATCGCCCGAGCAGCGACGATCGGTTTCCAGGATTGCCCTACCAAACGCTGCCGTTCTGCCCTCACTGCCCTATCTAAGTGCACTTTATACCAGATTACCTCTCCTCTTATAACTGGCTTAAATCTCTCCCATAACATAGAGGGAGACCGATCCATTCCTGTGAAATCCAGTGTACTCTTCAGTAGCCAGGGCTATGCGTTCACTGAACCCCATTCTCCACCAGCTGCGGCATATCTAATCCCAGTGGTACCCACTGAATGGAATCTGTCCCCAGCTTGTTGCTAACTTTTGCCTTAGTTTAATTGCTCTGTTTTATCACCTTTGCTCTTGAGTCGCCAGGTATCTTTATGATACCGCACGTGGTTCAAGTCCGAGTACTGATCAATAATCCAATACACCGCTTAGTAAGATTTAAATCAAAGCACATTTATTATACATTTATTATGCTCATGTACAAATTCTACGTCTAAGCTACTTCTACAGCTAACAGGCCAATATTTAACTTGGAAGTGGCCCACCAGGTCAGGGAAACGAATGGACTTTCGTTCGGGTTCTGAGCCTGCGGGATTCGAAGTTGGTACAGATTGGTAGCTAGGAGCGCCTATCTCGTAGCGAGCGTTGAAGTAAGACTTACTGGATATCGGCGGTGGCTGAACCGGTCACTGTCAAGGGTTGGTTCGCGTTGCTGAGTGACCCGGTCAAGAAGAATGATTTGAACTTGGGCTTAATTCTTATAGTCCCAAGGAGCCTCCCGCCTTTCGGGGCAGATACTGCACCTGGTTCCAAGTGATTGGACTTTGTCCCAATCACTTGGTTCGATTTTCTCCAATGCTGGAGCAGTTCCCTGATCGATGGGCAGTCCTGAGGTGGTCATTCACCTCCCTTTGTGTAGGCTTCTGCTGGCCCCAAAGAGTCTGGTTTTGCTTTATGTGTCTAAACGTTGCTCATTGTTCCTGGGGATTGCTCATTAATATGCAGGTGGCTGGTGTTTTGTTATGCTGATGGTTGCTGGTATCGAGACTTGTCTGGCCTTTCCAGAGGTAAATACACACTCAACCTGCAGCTGCTCATTTGTGTCTTGTTGGCTGACATTCCCATCAGCCTTTGCCGTTCGCCATTTTAAATCGGGAGTTAGCCATTTTAACTGGCTACATGCCCTCCTTGTGATCCTAACGCGAAGCGTGAAGGATCACATAACTATGTTGCTTTCCATTCCCTGACCTGGGGGGGACACTTCCTTCATGGCCTCTGCACTGACCATAGCTATGCAAAAAATGTTTAACTAACAATTCTAAGGGCACTATGTCAAACAGGGACATGCATTACAAAACAATAAACTGGGAACCTCTAACTATTCTTAATACACTACACTCACTTAAACATTTCATCATCCTAACTTCCTCAACCATATAAACAAAATCATAGCATTTTATACATCAGTCTTCCTGGCTTGCCAGTCAAGCTCAGGATCGTACAATTTACTCATGAACAGTTCTTTACATTTCTTTATTTACAATGAACACAAGTGATTTTATTATAGATCGCGGGGGTCGGGGGTCTGGTCGTATACGAAAATAGGGGATCTGATCCTATATACCGGGGTTTGAACGCGGTAGGCTCTCCTTCTCCATTTCCGTAGACGCATAGTCTGCACTATGCAGCAGAGTATCGCTAATACCAGCAATGTTTCTATTACATAGGACAGAGAGTACCAGGTTATAAACCTGGCACACCAAGATGGTGTGGTGTCACTGGTGACTGGGCTCTGGGTACTGCGGGGAAGTGAAACATTAACGGCTGGGGGGCTTGAAATCATGGGGTTCGCGTTCACTCGCAACCAAATGTCCATAAAGATGATGCTGATCCATATGAAGGACGTCCTCATGGATCTCTTTCCTTTTCTTTCTTCTCTTCTTCGGTCCTGGAGCTTCTGGAGTTCTGTGGAAACAAGCATAGTGTCTGTAACTAACTTTGTTTAATATCTCATACGACAGTGTGTCTGTCCTGTGGTGCCAATTACTCCCTTTATAATTGGTCACTATGTGTGACTCCCTCATTTTTTTTCAAAAATCGAATTTTAGGACAAGACACACTTCCCAACAATGAACCAGTGCGAGCCGTCTCGCAGACTGTGCAATTTACCATCCCAATGTTTCAGGATGTAAATAGCATGTGGTTGGCAACCTAAAGGTTACCTAAAACAAAACAAAACTTTTTGAACAAAAAGTGCCAAAATGAGGTGCGTATGGGCCGTGACGGGTAAGAGTTGGATGGAGTCCCCGGGTAGGACGGCTACCAATGCCGTGTCTCCCCTACCCGAGCATAGTTGACCAGAGGTGGGGTTCCCAGGCAGGGCGGGTCCCAAGCCGTTTCTCCACTGCCTGAGCAACCGACAAGAACGGGCAAGAAATGTAGTCATCGTAGTGGGGCTGCCGTAGTGGTTCTACCTTCGAACCAGAAGGGCAGTTACGAACGGGTGTCTGGTTCCTTAACCAGTCTCTGCAGACAAGTCCTCAGAGGTTTCTGCTGAAGTAGTGTCTGGCAATGGTGAGTCTCTGTAGGCAAGTCCTCAGAGGCTTCGGCCAAATAGGCGTGGGGCAGTGAGAAAAAAATTCTCCTGTCGGATGAACAACATTTAACAAACTTACAAACAACATAAAACATTCTGCAGGTTACATCAGAAAGGACAACACTTCTCCCAAGCGGTTCCTTTTAAAACATCATCTGGACACCTCAGTTCTCGGTTGCGAACAGGGTCGCAAAGGGGTTCTCGGTTTGGGAGTCAGACCCAAGGTCGTCCTCTTCTCCCGGGTGCCAAACTCTGGAGTGTATCGGGGCTGAAAGGGCTGCATGGTGTGAGGTGGGGTCGCTCTCGTCTTTGCGGACGAGTCTGAACGAGTTATCTCGGTGCCAGTAGTTGGTGTTTAGTTGTGTGGGGACGGAATCGGGGTCGTCATGGAAGTTCGGTGGTCGGTGGTGGGGTTTATTTAGGAAAGTGATCATGAAGGGATCACTGGGATCGTAGTCGGAATCGCTGGGTGTGGGTCCTGTTGCATGGGGATAGTCGGGAGGCGTGCTGTGGCTATCGTCCGAGTCACAGTCGCTGTCTCTGCTGCTGCAGTCTGTGGGCGTTCCGGGGCGGAATGTATATTTTGGGGGTGGAGTCGAGGTCGAGTCCGTGGCTGGGCTGGACGTGTTGGGGGATGGCAGGGTTACGTTGGCTGTGGGCGGGGCGTGGTGTGTTGCATCGAGCATGACGTGGTGTGCATGGTTAGACTGTGTTCCACATGCCTTCAGCTGGTTTATATGGAACCACGCAGTCTTACCGTTGGGGTACTTTATTTTGTACACGGAAGGGCTTACTTTATCCGCAATGAAGTACGGACCCGAGTATTTTGGTGACAGGAATGTGCTGGTGTTATATACAGAGAGCATAACTTGCTGTCCTATACTGTACTCAGTCGCATGCACTGTCTTGTCGAAACAAGCCTTGCTCTGTTTCTTTCTGGTGCCCAATTTTACTGCGGCTGCTAGCTGAGCCGTTTTAACATTTTCAACTAATTGCTGTACTGCTTTCTCGTGTGTGAGGGCCGTCACGTCGGGGCTGGTCAAGTCCAAACCTAATAAAAATTCTGTGCCTTTCATGGGGCGTCCGGTCATGAGGGTGTGTGGGGTGTAACCTGTGGAAGTAGAAATTGTGTTAGGCAAAAACATCAGCGCAAAAGGGAGGACTGAATCCCTAGTGGTGTTGTTCTGCTGGACCATTTTTCTGAGGGTGGATTTTAGGGTCCGATTCATGCGCTCCACGATACCACTCGACTGTGGGTGGTATGCTATGTGGAATTTTTGGGTGATGCCAAATATCGTGAGGACGTTCTGCATGACACGTCCCATAAAATGGGAGCCTTGGTCAGATTCAATGCTGCGGGGGAGTCCCCATCTTGTAAAGATGTGGTGGGTCAAAATCTTGGCTGTGGTTTTTGCAGTGTTTGTGCGGGCTGGGAATGCTTCCACCCATTTTGTAAATGTGTCAATTACCACAAGTACATATTTATAGCCATTCCTGCAAGGGGGCAATGGTCCTATAAAATCAATCTGGAGGTTAGTCCAGCGGCCATTAACTGGTCGGGTGTGGCTGAGTTGAGCCTTTTTGGCATATCTGTCCGGATTATTCTGGGCACAGATAAGACAATTCTCGATGCAGTGATTTACATCATCCTTTAAATTCGGCCACCAACAAAGCTGCTTGAGATGGGCTGTAGTGGGATCGATTCCCTGATGTCCATGACCGTCATGGAACAAACAAATCAGTTGATTCCTGTCCTGTTCAGGAACCACATAAAGGGTGTCTTTTAACACCACACCGTCCTGTGTGGTCAGTGCATTTTTGAACCTCCCATAGGGAGCTGGATATTTTCCTTTTACAATCTCCCTGAGATTGCTGTCCTGCTTCTGGGCCTCCACTAGATCCTCGATCTTTGTCTGTGAGACCTGAACTGCACTCACTGGTGTGCTTTCAGGGGGTGTCCAAAAATATCCGTGCCTGGAACCTGCTTTTACCAGTGCGTCGGCTTTCACATTTCCAAGGGGGGAGGAGCGATGGTGACTACGAACTTTGACTATCCCAAAAGTCCTGTTCTGTGCTCTCTCTAAAATATGACGGAGCAATGGAGCTGAGGGGTGGGGTTTTCCGTCTGCGGAAACAAATCCTCTTGCTTTCCACAGGGGCAGAAATTCCGTGAGGCTGTTGCAGACATAGAGGCTGTCCGAGTATATGTCTGCTGGGCTGGGGAAGGAATCTGGGTGTTCCACTATATACGCGATGGCCGCGAGCTCTGCTGCCTGCGCGCCTAAGTGGCCTGGAAGTTTGAACGATATTTCCTCAAGGGCGCGTCCCTGCGCGTCCTCGGCATAGATACCACAACCTGTTATGCGCTTCCCATCCAAGGCTGTGGAAGATCCATCCACATAGATCTTTATGGGCTCACACGTGTCCATGTGCTGGGGGCTCTGGGTTGAACTACCTATCTTTCTGGGGGGTGTCTTAGCGATAAACAGGCCTGTGTTATGGTGTGGAGAGATAATCTCACATTCATGGGGGGTTCCGGGGTACTGCTCAGTTGTCAGCTAAAAAGGTGTGCGTCTTTGTCCTTTTAACAGTGATGTCCCGTCCCTGCAAGAGAACGGTCCATCTAGCTGCTCTAATCTGGCTTACTGTACCGTCCTTGAGTCGTCCGTCCAGTAAAGGTTGGGTGGGGGTGTGTTCGGTCAGAATTGTGATGGGGTTCAGTCCGGTAATATATGAAAAATACTGGACTGCCCAAAATACTGTGAGCAGGTGCCTCTCACAGGCTGAAAATCCCTGCTCCACAGCATCTAAAATTCTGGAGGCGTAAGCTATGGGTCTTAACTGGTCGTGCCGTTCCTGGAGGAGCGCGGCCGAAAGGGTGCGGTCTGTGGTCGCTACCTCTATGGCGTAAGGGGAAAGCGGGTCTGGAACTTGTAGTGTGGGGGCTGCTATGAGTACCTGTTTTAAAGAGTCCACAGCATCCGTATGCTGCGGAAGCCATTCCCAGGGGGCTCCTTTCTTTAGGAGGTCTGAGAGGGGTGCTGCCTTGCTGGCGAAACCGTCAATGTGGTTTCGGCAGTAGCCAACCAGTCCTAAAAACGACCGGAGGGATGAAACGTTCTGGGGAAGGGGCAATTTAGCAATCGAGTCAATCCTTTTATGCTCGATCTCGCGTTTACCAAGTTCCCAAATATATCACTTTTTCTTCCAAAATATTGGCCTTTTTGGGGTTGACTTTACAACCGATTGAGTGTAATAGTTCCAGGAGTTCAGACAGAAGCTCAATGTGCTCTTCCTTGGTGTCTGTCTGCAGCAGTAGGTCGTCTACATACTGTACCAGACATTCGGGGCGAGAGAATTTGGCTAAACCATTTGCCAGCTGTCGGTGGAAAATGGAGGGGGAGTTGTGGAAGCCTTGTGGCAGGCATGTCCACGTGTACTGCTGTGTTTTAAAGGTGAAGGCAAATTTATACTGGCACGCCTTTGCCAATGGAATGGACCAGAATCCATTACTGACATCCAAAACTGTAAAGAATCGGGAATTGAGTTCCTGCCTGAGCATGGTCTCAGGACTTGTTGCTACTGTGGGGGCTGCTGCGGGGGTGACTTTGTTGAGTTCCCGGTAATCGATGGTCAGTCGCCATGATCCATTGGGCTTTCTCACTGGCCAAATTGGGGCATTATTAGTGGAGGCTACTGATCGAAGTACGCCCTGCTCTAATAAGCTTTCTATTCATAGATCATAGATCATAGAATTTACAGTGCAGAAGGAGGCCATTCGGCCCATCGAGCCTTGGAGATTTCTCCCTCTGTCTCTTGGGGAAATCCATACTGTTTTGGGGGTCTAGGGTCAGGTCCTGTTACTTGTACGGAGCCAGTCATCCGTCCACAGTCGTGCTTGTGGGTCGCGAATGCTGCCCTGTTCTTTTGCAGAACTGCCCTAACCTGCTTGTCCGTGCTAAGCGTGGTCGGGTTGAACCAAAATTCGCCTACGGCGCTAATTTTATTTGTGTACTCTCCTATGTTGAGCATTGCAGGGGCTCTTGCGGATTTTGCCATCTTCCAGACACACTGGTTGACTGGATCGAATGAAAGATTATGGGAATTGATGAAATCAATTCCCAGAATGTGTTCTGCTGTGTGGGGCAGGTCAACTAAAACCACGGGGTGCTTGGTGGTGATGTTACCGATTTGAATGGGTGCAGGGGCTGTGATGTGTCCCTGCTGTGAGTGGCCTGCAAAGCCGCTGAGGGTGATAGTGGCTGTAATGGGCCACGTGTCTTTTTGAAACAGGGTGGAGGAATTTATTGTGGTGCGGGACCCTCCTGTGTCCCAGAGAAATTCGATGGGCTGTCCCCGAATTCTCGCTGCAACTACCGGTCGTCCGGACCTATCCCAAAGGGTGTCGCAGACCCAACTGGGGGAGTCCGTACACCGTCAGTCCGTTCCGGTCAAGTCAGTCTGATCCGAACGGGCGCCAACGCTATGAATGGGCTCTGTCTTTTTCTTAATCAGAGTGCCCGTCTGCTGGGCTCTCTGTGGCCTTTTAGGGGCATTGCACTCTCTTGCGAAGTGTCCCAACTGTCCGCAGTTGTAACACTCCTGTGACTTGGGTGGGGGGCTGTTCTTTCCCTCATTCACCCATGCGGGGTTCTGGTGTGTTTTTACTGCCTGCATATCTGCGCCGGCCTGCCTTTCCTCAGTATTCTTAACTGCGGGTTTACTTTGAACAGATTGCTCCCAAGCGCGGGACAATCTTTTCACTACCCACTTCTCGTTATGGGCCTCCTCTGAGGGATCATAACTCGTGCAAGCTTTCTGTCCTGTTTCTGAGGCATGGGAGATAAGGGTGCAGGTCCATTTGGCCATGTTGTCTGGGGACAAATGGGCACGGTCTACGTCTCCAAAGACCACTGCAAAGTGGATCCACAGGCGTCCAGCAAACGCTGTGGGGTGCTCGGATTTCTTTTGCCTACATTTGTTGAGGCCATCTACGGGGTCACCCCGGTTATACCCGATCGCATCCAGGATCGCGGTATGCATTTCTGCAAGGCTGCCTCCTCCTACATTCTGTGGGTCGGGAAGGGCTGCTGCTACTGACGGGTCTAAACTTAAAACGGTGAGCTTTACATGCTTCCGCTCATCCAGGACGTACATGGTCGCCTGATGTTTAACTGTGGCAAAGAAATGGTGGGGGTCTGAGGTGGGAGGAACGGTGTGATCTTATCGCACGCGTCCCGTAATTGGGTCACTGTTAAGGGGGTGGAGTATAGAAATTCCACATCGTCCGATGTGGCTGTGCAGTGGGTGGTGACTGGGTTCATTGGAGCCTGAACTACCTGCTGTGTGGGGGGTTGGGGCGCTTTTCTCTTTTGTGGCTTTCCCTGCGCACATGTTCCCTGAACATATCTCTGCGATGTTTCATTCAATTCTTCCCAATCAGGGCCGTCTTCCTGATCTAATCTTTCTCCAAAGGTTTCCTGAAAACCTTTTTGAACTGAAAGCAGCGATTGCAGCTCTGCAATCTGCTTCCGGCACATTGCGTGGTCTAGTGAGCTTTGTCTTTGTTCTGTGGTGGCAGCATGGAGTGCTCTTAATGCTGCCTTGAGGTCACTACACTGTTTCTGTAATGCCACGACCAGTTTTTCCGTTTCTTCTCGTACCAGGACTGCACGTTGCGTGTCCTGATAGGCCTTTTCGTATTGAGACTGGAAGCTGCTTAGGTGCGCCAGACAAGACTGGTGAGCCCTTTATGGCGTCATCCACCTCTCCATCTTTTGCTGCCAATTTCCTTCTCAAGTCTAAATTCTCCTTTTCTACCTCGCTTACATCGACCTTACTCATCCGATGTATGACCTCAACTTCTTTCCGGAGCGTCCTAACGACCTCCTCTGTGCCTCGCAATTGTACCAAGCAGGACACGATTGCCATCGGCTTGCGAGCTTTCCCTAAGCTCTTTTTGTGGATCTCGCTCAGGTTCTCCCACCAAGTATGTCCTATACTCCCGGGACCTGATTCCTCATTGTCACAGAATTCATTCCAAAGGGGCCATCCTTTCCCTTTGAGATATTTCCTGATCTCTTCCTCCCAAATAGGACATTGTCCCACTCTACTGCTGCTGGTCGCTGCGACCACAAATTCCTCAGGGTTCATTAGGCGCTGCATTGCCATCTTTCCTATCCGAATGCTTCTTTTAAATTTGGAACAGGGGAGCTAAGGCGGTGCTGTAAATACGGGTACGACTTTCGCTACTTTCCAATATACAAACTTCCGACAGTTTTGACGCAACAAAAAATCTATCAGTTTTACCTTATCGCCCTGTTAGTTACGCATGCATACACACACTTCCGAATTATGAGTATTGATCAGAACCGCTTGAACACTTGTGGTTTTCTGTTTCCAATTGGATCTCTAATTCAAATTCTGGGTTCTCCCGGAGTGGTTTTCCAATTCTAGATCGGGTCCCGTCAGGATGTCGCCAAATAATGTTGCTAACTTTTGCCTTAGTTTAATTGCTCTGTTTTATCACCATTGCTCTTGAGTTGCCAGGTATCTTTTTGATACCACCACGTGGTTCAAGTCCGAGTACTGATCAATAATCCAATACACCGCTTAGTAATATTTAAATCAAAGCACATTTATGATACACAGTAATCACTACTCATGTACAAATTCTACGTCTAAGCTACTTCTACAGCTAACAGGCCAATACTTAACTTGGAACTGGCCCACCAGGTCAGGGAAATGAATGGCCTTTCGTTCGGGTTCTGAGCCTGCGGGACTCAAAGTTAGTACAGATTGGTAGCTAGGAGCGCCTATCTCGTAGCGAGCGTTGAAGTAAGACTTACTGGATATCGGCGGCGGCTGAACCGGTCACTGTCAAGGGTTGGTTCGCGTTGCTGAGTGACCCGGTCAAGAAGAACGATTTGTACTTGGGGCTCAATTCTTATAGTCCCCAGGGGCTTCCCGCCTTTCAGGGCGGACCCTGCACGTGGTTCCAAGTGATTGGACTTTGTCCCAATCACTTGGTTCGATTTTCTCCAATGCTGGAGCGGTTCCCTGTTCGATGGGCGGTCCTGAGGTGGTCGTTCACCTCCCTTTGTGTCGGCTTCTGCTGGTACCAAAGAGTCTGGTTTTGCTTTATGAGTCTAAATGTTGCTCATTGTTCCCGGGGATTGCTCATTAATATGCAGATGGTTGGTGTTTTGTTATGCTGATTGTTGCTAGTATCGATCTTGCCTGGCCTTTCCAGAGGTAAATACACACTCAACCCGCAGCTGCTTGTTTGTGTCCTGTTGGCTGACTTTCCCATCAGCCTTTGCCGTTCTCCATTTTAAATCGGAAGTTAGCCATTTTAACTGGCTTCAAGCTGAAGATCCACAAAATGTGGAGCATGGTCAGAGGTTATTATCGCCGAATACTCTACCTTTCTGTCCCCCGGGAGCAGACATTTACACAACAAAATATAGTCTATCCTTGAGTAGACCTTGTGCACGTGTGAAAAAAACAAGAATTCCTGATCATGTGGGTGCAGGACTCTCCCGGGTCCACTCCCCCATCTGCTCCATGAAGGTTTGAAGCACCTTCGCCACCACTGAGAAAGCCAGAGATTTAGGCCTTGATCAATTCATTTTGGGTTCCAGCACACAACTGAAGTCTCCTCCAAGACTAACTGGTGTGTATCCAAATCAGGGATAGAGGCCAGCAAACCCTTAATAAATGCCACATCATCCCAGTTAGGGACAAAAACATTTACCATAACTAACAAAGTACCTACCAAAGACCCACTTTTTTTCCCATAAATTTAGAGTATCCAATTCATTTTTCCAATTAAGGGGCAATTTAGCTTGGCCAATCCTCCTAGCCTGCACATCTTTGGGTTGTGGGGGCGAAACCCACGCAAACACGGGGAGAATGTGCAAACTCAACGTGGACAATGACCCAGAGCCGGGATCGAACCTGGGACCTTGGTGCCGTGAGGCAGCAGGGCTAACCCACCGGTCCACCGTGCTGCCCTCACTTACAGTCACATACCTACCACTGGGTTCTGCCACAATTCTGGCGGCCGATTGGGGCACTCGCTTATTAATCAAAATTGCTGCACCTCAGTCTCTACTATTGAAGCCCGAATGGAACACGTGCCCTACCCACCCCCTCCGGAGCCTAGTCTGATCCCTCACCCGCAAATATGTCTACTGCAAAAACATTACATCAGTGTTTAAGTTCTTTAGATGAGAAAAAACTCTTGGGGTGGGATTCTCCGTTGGCCGGATCCTTCGCTTTGCCAGCAGCGCACTCACACCTGCGGATTTCCCGAAGGTGTGGGGTGGCCACAATGGAAAACCCCATTGGCCGGCTGCCGGGACAGACGTTCCCGCTGCCAGCGAGGGTGCGCCGCACCAGAAAACGTGTCTGGCGGGACGGAGGATCCCACCCTAAGTGTTGACGCCAGGACTGAATCAGTGGACTTCCACAACAACAAAATTCAGAAACCATTAATGGGCTGGCACCGGCGCCACGTGGAACATGATCGATTCCAATGCAAAACGGTGTCCGACTCGCCGGGGTCAGGATTGCCACTCAAGAGACTAACAAGCTGCAGCCGTATATAAGCACTCCACTCCCCGCACACCATCCCAGCCAACAAGATGGCAGCACGAAGAGCGGCACCCCGGTTCACTAGCACCAAACTAGAGACCCTACTGGATGCCGGGAAGGGGAGGCAGGCCACTCTGTACCCCGGGGTGGGAAGGTGGTTGCCACCCACCACCATTCACTGGGCCTACGCGCAGGTGGCAGAGGTCGTGAGCGCCGTGGCAACACCGCCAGAACCGTCCAGCAGTGCAGGTAAAAACTACTCAACCTCCTCAGGGCGGCCAGGGTGAGTAGGCAGTACCGTACCCCTGGCAACTACCCCGTCCCTCACACCCGTAATCCCCCCCCCACCCAAAGGCAACCAAACCCCCACCCTGCACCATCTGCAAGCGCCCATGCCGCCTGCCATGGCCAGGTGCCCTGGCCACGAAGGCCACCAGCTACCCACCCCATGTGCTGCATGCGTCAAACTGTCTAACACTGTGCATTTTCTGTCTCCCCACCCCCAGGAGGAGGTGGGCCACAGCTGCCGGGGGAGGGAAAAGAGTTGAGGGGTGCTGCCAAACCTGCGGCCCCTCACTGCAGCAGAGCAGCGGACACTGGACCGGGCCGGTGGGCCTGGAGAGAGGGCAGTGACTGAGGTGGAGGTCGACCCCGGGCGAGCAAGTGAGACCCCGCTGAGTTGCAGTTCCCTGATACACGTGTGTCGCCACCCCCCCCCCCCCCCCCCAAAATCCAACCCCCTGTCCCCAACCACAACCCCAGCCCCAAGTGGATAGCAGCGAGGAAGAGGACACGGACAGGGTAAGGAGCCCTCAACTACAGCCTGAGACACCCCGGACATCAGTCCAGGATGACACTGAATTCCTGACACAGATGTCTCCAACACCCTCCACCATCCCAGGGACACTCACCTCGGTTGGGCACTCTCATGAAGAGGCTCCTGGAGCTCAATGTGGTGTGCACCACACACATTCTGTGGTACAGCAGGTGGAGTTCGGAGCCCCTGAAGGTGACGTGGCCAGAGGAATTAGCTTCCGTCCGGACAGTTTTCGGGCTTCTGGAAAGGGGGTACCATCGATAGTGGAGATGCAGAGCCAGGGACTGCTTGAGGGGGTGTCAGCAACCATCCAGCGCCTGCAGGTTCAGTTGGAGGAGCCAACCGCCTGCAGGAGCAGGAGGCGGTGCCGAGCATGCGTACCACCCAGGCCCAACACCACACGATGGAGGCCTTGGGGGAGAATGTTCCGGCCATGGGTCAAGATGTCCAAGGCCTGGGGCACTCTGTGCGAGCGGTAGTCAAGGCCCAGTCAGGGCTGCCTTGTCACAGGCGACCATATCCCAGGGCTACCTGGACATTACAGCGGCGCTCCAGAGCGTGGCTCAGTCACAGCGGGTCATGGCTGTCGGTGGCATTACCGGGACGCTGGCTGACGTGGCCTAGGCCCAGATGGAGATGGTGCCATCACTGGCTGATGTGACACAGTCACAGCGTGATGTGGCGCAGTCCCAGAGGGAGGTGGTCCACTCCCTGTGCTCCGAGGCCCTGGTCAAGGTGGAAACGGGCCTCCAGGACTGACAGCGCCAGGTAGCGAGGTGCCTCAGGGGCTAGCTCTGCCCGCACCCCTGTCCCATGGAGTAGCCGTGGGGCCATCAGGCACCCTGAGGGAGGATGAGGTGATGGGGCCCATACCGGAGGCTCCTGCAAGGGAGGTGCCGGAACACCACAGCATCATTGACTCTGCCCCCTCCTGTCCCTGGTGCATCACATGGGCAGCAGGCAGAACAGGACGGCACCATGTCATCTGGGACAACCGAGCGGCAGCCGGGCCCGGTGCCCCAGAGGATGGCCGCCAACTGGGAACCAGGTCACAGGGCAGGAATCGCAGCAGGCTGCCTCCACTCCTGCTGTACCGTCTGAAGACCCACCTAGGTGTACCGTTAGGGCCCGTAAGGCCAGAAAGGTAGGCACCAGTTAAGTTGGCACGGTGCAGCACAAAGAATAGCGATAGGGGCAAGGGCAACATATATGTTCACCGTGGCACAATACACACATGTTCACAACATTTCAACCAGCCTCAGTGCTCTGTCAGAAGGGTTTGAGGGATGGGCTGGGCTGGCTGCCTCACCCGCATCCCTTCCCACCCCATTTGTCCCCCCCCCCCCACAATCTTCCTCTACAGTGGGCCCGTGATGGAATGGTCAGCTCGCATGCATAGATCTCTCAGGTGGACGGTGGAGAGTGCTACCATGGGCAGGAGTCAGATGTTGTCAAACAGTGTAAAGCACCAGAGCTCATCGCAGAGCAGGTCATCATCATCCTCCATCCCATGGACCAGACCCGCTGTTACCCGCAATTACTGGTGGACGCCAGTGAGGGCCTGCACCCCATAGTGAGGCAGGTAGTAATCACGGAGGGGGATGCAAGCGGGAGTGGGGGGTGAGGTTGGCTCACGGGTGGTGTTCTTGGGAGGGGGTGGTTGGACGGGGGGTGCAGGGTTGTGGGAGTGAGGCAGGCTGTCCGTGCCAATGACCAAGCCCCCGAGTTGGTGAGCCTGGAGGCGATTACTGCGTCCCGTGCGTGCTGGCCCTGGTGCACACACTGTGCAGCCTCCTGTGCCTGCTCGGGCCCCAGGTTCTGTCCATTCTAGCTCTTCTCTGCATCCTCCTCGCGGATGAGTATTGGTGTTCATCCTCCTCCTCCAGCACATCACCCCTCTGCTGTGCGATGTTGCGGAGGGCGCAGCAGGCCACCGCAATGTGGGAGACTCTCCGAGAGCTATACTGGGGGGGGGAGTTGCGGGGTGGGGGATGGGAAAAGAGCCCATTATAGTTCAACTTCCAAAACATCCGTGCTGGATATTAGGTGGAATTTGGGCCCTCCACTCCCTCCGGCAACCCCACAACCCAGAGGTTCTGCTTTCTTGACATCATATTCCAGGTTGTCCACATTTGCATTCAACCTTTTATTTTCATCGGTCACCACTGCTATCTTGGCCTCTAATGATGCAAACTGCTTATCATGCCTCATGAACGCCTCCTCAACACCTTCCAGAATCTCACCATGTTTTTTCACCATCCTGACGGCTTTATCAAGTTCCACTCGGACTGGGCCCAGCGCTTCGTCAATTGACTTATATAATGTATCCCGAACCAATTTCTACTGCCTCTCAAAGTGTATTTTAAATTGTATATTAAATTCCTTAGCCAGCGCGTCCAATAGCATATTCATTGTAATCGGGACAGCCGATGACTGCAGCTTTTTTGTTTTTTTGCTACTGAGGAGTTCCTCGACGCTCCCGTGTTCGTCGAAGGAATATCCGGGTTTCCTGGTTTCATTCCCCTTCCTTTTTGGGCATGGATTCGGCGCCGGCGGCGGGGGGGGGGACACCTGTTCTACCAGTCTAGAACATTTTCTAACAAAAAATCACCCGAATAAACGGGCAAAAATGCAGATCCCAGCCGGTGCTACTGAAAATGCGATCCCACTCTTACACGCCGCCATCAGAAGCCAGCGATGAGCATAGCTATATATGAGGTTTTAGTCCCTCACACCTTCTCAATTGCTTGCTGTACCTGCATTAAAACATTGTGTTCCTTATACAAACATATCCAGGTCCTTTGCACTCAACTTTTACAAGTTTTGCATGTTTAAAAATATACGCTTTTCTATTCTTACTGTCAAAGTGTATAAACCTCACATTTTCCCCATGGTATTTCCCACCTGCTACTTTTTGCCCACTTACTTAACCTGTCTGTATTTCTTAACAACCTTGTTGTGCCCTCATACAAAGCTAGCTTTGTATCACCAGCAAACTTGAATACATTACTCTTGGTCTCTTTTGTCAAAGTCATTAGTATATAACAGAAATAGATGAGGCTTCAGCATCACCAATCCTTGCAGCAGCACCCAATTCATTTTTCTTTTTCAATTAAGGGGCAATTTAGCGTGGCCAATCCACCTACCCTGCACATTTTTGGGTTGTGGGGGCAAAACCCATGCAAACGTGAGGAGAATGTGCAAACTCCACACGGACAGTGACCCAGAGCTGGGATCGAACCTGGGACCTCGGCACCATGGCTAACCCACTGCGCCACTGTGCTGCCCTCCTTTTATCCATTCTTGCTGCTTCCTGTCTACTAACCAATTCTCTATCCATATTTATCCCAACTCCACCAGCCCTTATATTGCATACTAACTATTTTGTGACACCTTATGAAATATATTTTGGAAATCAAAGTATACTGCAGCTGGTTGCCAGTTTAGCTCAGTTGGCTGGACAGTTGGTTTGTGATGCAGAGCAAGACCAACAGCGTGGATTCAATTGCTGTTCCAGCTGAGGTCCTTCACGAAGGCTCCACCTTGCACCTTGCCTGAGGTCTGGTGATCCTCAGGATACATCATCACCAGTCAACTCTCCCCCTCAAAGAAGAAAGCAGCCAGGGCAGCATGGTGGCGCAGTGGTTAGTACTGGGACTGCAGTATTGAGGACCTGGGTTCGAATCCAGGCCCTGGGTCACTGTTCATGTGGAGTTTGCACATTCTCCCCGTGTCTGCCTGGGTTTCATCCCCACAACCCAAAAGATGTGCAGGGTAGGTGGATTGGCGACGCTAAATTGCCCCTTAATTGGAAAAGAAATAAATGGGTACTCTAAATTTAAAGAAAAAGAGGAAAGCAGCTATGGTCATCGGAGACTATGGCTATTTTATGCTATATCTACTTGCCTCCTTTTATCTATCCTCAAAAAATTAATACATTTTCCCTTTTACTGACGTCAGGATAACTCGCCTGTACTTCTCAGTTTTCTCTCTGCCTCCATTTTTGAATCGCGGGTTCACATTTGCTAACTTTCAATCTGCTGGGACCATTCCACAATTTTAAAAAAATAAATGTTTTTTGTTGGGTTTTTGAATAAAGTATATTTACCGTTATGTATACAACTAGAATACACATATATATATACATATACACAGAAGAGAAGGGAACACGCACAAAAAACAAAACACACACCAACAAAAAAAAGTTAGAATAAAATAACTGGTAGGGTGTTATGTGCTAGCTCAACAACAGCAGCTCTGTACAATTGGCAGTGTTGTTTTTAGCACAGAAGTAGGCATCTGTTTGTGGGGGGGGGGGGTGGAAACTGGGGGGGGTACATATAGATTTGGGCGCCGGGGAAACAAATACAGAATAATTACAGTGGGCAATACGCAAATGGATCTGGTGTTGGTGTTGTCGCTTGCTTCTCCCGGACGGTTTTCGCTGCCGTTGTCGTCTCGCGATCACTTCCGCTTCAGCCATTCGCCCCGTCTTTCACCTGGATTTTCCTTGTTCCCTGCTCCTGTAGACACCAAGTTTGTTATTGTTTCCCGTGCCCTCCTTCCGGCTGTCATTCCCTTGCCTCCCCCCCATCTCACTGGTTCCCCTCTATTGTTCCCTGTCTCCTCCCTCTTCCACGCCCCCCCCCCCCCCCCCCCCCCCCCCCCCCCCCTTCTCCTGTGGTTCGTCTTTTTTAGGTTTAGCTGCTACTTTCCCCTGATTCTTGGCTACCTGGCTATTCTTGTTCGTTGGCCACAAACAGGTCCCGGAACAATTGGGTGAATGGGTGAACACGGTCTGTGGAAGCCGTCATCTGACCCTCGGATGGCGAATTTGATTTTCTCCATTTGGAGAGATTCTGAGAGGTCGGACAGCCAGTCTGCTGCTTTGAGTGGTGCTGCTGACCGCCAGCCGCACAGGATTCTACGGCGGTTGATCAGGGAGGCAAAGGCAAGGGCGACCGCCCTCCTCCCCAGGAATAGATCTGGCTGGTCTGATACCCCAAAGACCGCCATTTTCGGGCTTGGCTCCACCCTCATCTCCACCACTTTGGACATTGCCTCGAAGAAGGCAGTCCAGTACTCCACAAGTCTGGGGCAAGACCAGAACATGTGGGCATGGTTAGCCGGGCCTCCTTGGCACCGTTCACGTCTATCCTCCACCTCCGGGAAGAACCTACTCATATGTGTTCTTGTTAAGTGGGCTCAATGTACCACTTTTAGTTGCGTCAGGCTGAGCCTTGCGCACGTGGAGGTGGAGTTGACCCTATGCAGTGCTTCGCTCCAGAGTCCCCACCCTTTTTCAATCTCCAGGTCCTCCTCCCATTTCTTTCTTGTTGCGTCCTGTATGGTGTTGACCCTTTCTACCAGTCGGTCATACATGTCGCTACAGTTCCCTTTATCGAGGATGCTTGCGTCCAGTAACTCTTCCAGTAATGTCTGTCATGGTGGTTGTGGGTGTGTCCTTGTCTCCTTTCGTAGGAAGTTTTTGAGTTGCAGGTACCTTAGCTCGTTCCCCCGGCTAGCTGGAATTTCTCTGTCAGTTCGTCCATTGTTGCGACCCTGCCGTCCGTGTATAGGTCCCTGACTGTCAGTGTCCCTCCGTCCTGTCCCCACCTTTTGAAGGTGGCGTCAGTCAGCGCTGGTGTGAACCTATGGTTGTTGCACATGGGAGCTTTGTCCGACATTTTGGTCAGGCCAAATTGCTGCCGTAGTTGGTTCCAGGACGGGAGGGTGGCTATCACCACCGGGCTGCTGGAGTGTTTTTTGGGTGGGGATGGGAGTGCCGCCGTGGCAAGGGCCCGGAGGGAGGTCCCCTTACAGGAGGCCTCTTCCGTGTGCACCCACTCGGCTTCTGGCTCCTTGATCCATCCCCTTATTCGCTCGGCTGTCACCGCCCAGTGGTAGAATTGTAGGTTTGGGAGGGCTAGCCCCCCCTGGATTTTGTTTTTTGTAGAGCCCCCCCCCCATACGAACGCCATGATTAGTTTGTCTAGTGCTTTGAAAAGGCCTTGGGGATGCAGATCGGGATGGATCTAAGTACGAAGAGGTACCTGGGCAGCACGTTCATTTTGATCGTCTGGACTCCCCCCGTGAGGGAGAGTGGGAGTGTGTTCCATCTTTGCAGGTCCTTTTTTACTTCCTCTGTCAGACCGGTGAGGTTCCATTTGTGGATCCCTTTCCAATCATGGGCTATTTGGATCCCCAGGTAGCGGAATTTGTGTTGTGCTTGTTTAAACAGCAGCCCTGTTAGTGCTGTCCCCCCCCCCCCCACTACTTGTGGGTGTACCGGGAAGATCTCGCTTTTGCTCATGTTGAGTTTGTAGCTCGAGAAGGCGCCAAACTCTTTCAGGAGCCCGATGATTCCGTCCATGCTGCTTTGTGGGTCCGAAATGTAGAGGAGCAGGTCATCTGCATAGAGTGAGACTCTGTGTTCTCTCCCGCCCCTTCGGATCCCCCTCCAGCTTTTTGCTGCTCTGAGCGCGATTGCTAGTGGTTCGATCGCTAGAGCGAACAGCAGCAGGGACAGTGGGCACCCTTGTCTGGTGCCCCTGTGCAGCTGGAAGTATCGGGAGTTGGTGTTGTTGGGCTGTACGCTCGACATGGGAGCGTTGTATAGGAGTTTTACCCAGGAGGTGAACCCTGTTCCAAGGCTGAACCGCTCCAGTACCTCTATGAGGTATTTCCATTCGACTCTGTCGAAGGCCTTTTCTGCGTCTCGGGAGACGATCACCTCTGGTGTTCTCTCCCCGGATGGGATCATTATCAGGTTTAGCAGACGCCTGATGTTCGAGGTTAGCTGCCTACCTTTGACAAAGCCCGTCTGCTCCTCTGCGACCACTTCTGGTACGCAGCATTCCAGAATCTTGAGAATTTTGGTAAATCATAATCTCTGCAGCTATCTCTTTTAGAACCCTAGGAAGTAGGTCATCAGATAATTTACAAGAGGGAGCACATAGACACGTCTCATGCCGTTTCTAAAAAGGATGAGTAGTGCCACAATGGGATAGGTGGTGGGTGGTACGTTTAGGTAAGTTCTCACTTGGATTGTGGAAAACCCCAGTTAGAGCTTCCTGTGTCGGGCTTTCATTTTGTATTTTTGTAATTTTGAGTCTTGAGAATCCATGCTTATCTCCAACGAAAGCCAGGCAGATCATGTATCCCAGAGATCTATGACGAGGAACCAGGGTCATCTGGTACGCATGTGTTACAGAGCTATGAGTCAAGAATGGTCCTCCTTTGCCACTTCATACAACTTCACACACGTGACGTCCAGTCCCTCGCATCCTCAGTCGAATGGCAAGGCGGAAAAGGGCGTCCACATTGTGAAGCGGCTCCTCTGCAAGGCTGCTGATGCTGGATCTGACTTCTGTTTAGCTCTGCTGGCCTATCGCTCGGACCCATTGTCCATGGGCCTCTCGCCAGCCCAGCTGTTGATGGGTCGCACCCTCAGGACCACTGTGCCGGCCATTCATGTTCCTGACCTCGACCATGCTCCAGTATTGCGAAGGATGCAACAACAGCGTGCTCGGCAGAAGGTGGCACATGACGCTCGAGCGACTGATCTTCCTGCCCTGGCACCTGGTCGGCAACCGCCGAGGTTCTCCGCCACGTGGCTCCCCGCTCATTCCTGGTTCGTATGCCCGATGGCTCCATTCGCCGCCGTAATCGACGGGCCCTTCGTCTGGTTCCGCACTCGCTACGAGATCATGCACCGGTGCCACGCCCTCCTGTTGTCCCTGATGTCGCCTTTGTTGAGCTTCCTGAGACTCTGCCTCTTCCTCTATCGCCCGTGGCCAGGCCCATTCCTCAGCCGGTGCACCCTGACCCACCCTTGAGGCGGTCAACCCGAATTCGTCGCCCACCTGAGAGACTTGACTTATGAGCCTGTTAGTACATTGAACTCACTGAATTGTTTTACAGTACTGTTAACGAGTTTCTTTTCTTGTCGTTCATTGTTCCAGAAGTTTTCTCTCGTCGTTTGCTGATTGCATTTGTTCTGTTATTGGTACAACCTCGTTGTTCTGTTGCACCTGACACCTTCCTCTGTATATAGTTTAGCCTCATGTACATGTTGTAAATATTGCACACACATACTCAGTACACATTTCTATTTATTAGCATGTAGGCACATATCCTTTGTGAAAGGAGAGGATGTCATGATATCCACATCAGCATATCATGGTGCAATCACACACACACTGATGGACAGGCAGTTGGACCAACCAGCACACACATAACATCGCAGCCAATCACCAGTGAGAGCACACGCACTATAAAACAGGGAACACCACAGTTCCCGCTCATTCTACCAGGAGATAGCTCAGAGCACAGAGCTCACAGCGCGCCACTCAGACATAGACCATGTGCTGAGTGCCTCACTAAGATAGTGATAGGGCTGGGTCCACAGGTTAGCTGGTGAAGCACGTACCCAAGCCAGTAGATAAATGTTACAATTGTTTACAGTAGATAAATGTTACAGACAATAAAACTGAGTTGTACCATCTACAGCCGTGTTGGATCATTTGTGCATCAGAACACCCATCACGACAGGGCGCAGGAACTACAGGGCACGCCAATGGAGGTAGATACCTGTGAGAGGGACTACCACAACGGGTCCAGCTACCAGATAGCCACCCTCAGGAAAAGCCTGAGGAATAGCGGGCCAAAGGAAAACCCCAGAACTGCCCCCAAGTCTGCTAGGACAAACTGGAGACAGAGGGAACTACCGGCTGAGGCTCCCCCAACAGAGAAGGGCCTTTTCTGGCACCAGACAGAGTGGGGTAACAGCGACAGAAACCCTAGAAGGAGGTGGCAAAAGAGGAATAGTGTTAAGTAATGGCTCAAGAGACATTGCAATTAGTTGTCTCATTTATGTTAAGTATCCATTAATTGACACTGATATGTAAAGGGGCTTCAGGTGGCCTCTGTCAGGTGGTGTGTTGTTAAGAGCTTTGTGCAGAGGCTGTAGAAGTGAAATAAATGGTGTTTGGTGAAAAGGAACAAGAACTTTAGACTCTTCATTTCACAGCAACTAAATGTCTAACAATGGTAGCAGAGGATGGTTGCTGTGTAAATGTGAAGGTTTGAAAGATACAACTTTTCCTGATCAAACCAAGGAGTGAGTGAGAAGGAAAAAAAAAGATACATGGCTCAACCGAGGATAAAGATGGCAGGATATGACTATCCTCCCTTATTTTCTGAAAGGGAATCGTACGACCAATGGAGAAGTGCAGTAGTTATGTGGACTAAAGTAACTGCTTTGGGAAAGAGAAAACAAGGTATGGCATTGGCTCTTTCTCTACCATATGGCAGTAAAATCCAAAACAAAGTGCTTTCTGAGCTGGAATTGGAAGAGTTAGACTCAGAAGAAGTTCTGGAGACTTTATTACATTATATGGATAAGATTTCTAAGAAAGATGACTTGTTAAGTGCGTATGAAGCATGGTCAGATTTTGATAAGTTCCGGAAAATGGAGGATATCTCCATGGAAGACTATATAATGGAATTTGGCAGACTATATAAAAGACTGCAGAAACACAATCAGGAATTTCCAGTCTGTGTTGGCCTTTAAATTACTTGACTGTGCTAGAGTGAGCAACATGGATAGGCTCCTGGTTTTGACAGGAGTTCAGTTTACTGACAAGGATACCTTATTCGAACAGATGACAAAAGCTTTACAAAAGTTTCTGGGGAAACATTCGATTCCGATGGCTTTGATGACCCAAATAGGTCAGCCTGCAATAAGGCAGAATATGGAAGATACACTAGTAACAGGATGGCAAAATCGTATGGCTACGAACAGGGCTCAAGACGATAGATGGAGATCGAGACAAGGAAATTATGAAGACAGAAACCCAGTTAGAACCTACAATAGGAAGATGAACCCCAGAAATGCACGGGGCATGATAAATCGATGTTTTTGATGTGACTTTCAATACCATTATGCTTTCAACTGTCCAACTCGTTATGATAGAGTGTTTGAAGCGACACATGACACGGAAGAGTCAGAAGAGGAAAAAGATAGTGACCAGAAAGAAAGCATTGACCTCTTGACAAGCAGTTTTACGCCGGTAATGAGGGTGTTGGTTGCAGAATCCTTCAACTGTGCTGTATTGGACAGTGGCTGCACATCTACTGTGTGTGGAATCGGCTGGTTAAAATGTTACCTGGACTCTTTGAATGCTGAAAATCGTAACAAGGTTAAGGAATTTGAAAGTTCCACAAGTTTCAGGTTTGGGGATGATAATACTCTGAAGTCGCTGAAAAGAGTGGTGATCCCTTGCAATATTGCCGGAGTGAATCATTTAATTAGCACGGATGTTGTATCAAGTGAGATCCCTTTGCTTCTGAGCAGACCATCGATGAAGAAAGCACACATGAAACTGGATATGGAACAGGATAAGGCAACAGTTTTTGGAAAGACGGTGGACTTACAATTTACACAGTCGGGACACTATTGTATTCCATTACTGACAAAAAAATTTTCAAGTAGAGTGGTTAAGGATGTGTTAATGGCAGTTGAAAATGGGACTTTAGCTGATAAAAAGCTTGTGGTATTAAAACTGCATAGGCAATTTGCACATCCGTCTCCTCGGAGGCTGAAAAATTTATTAAAGGATGCAGGGGTAAGGGATGACGACTATACGAAACTGATATAACAGGTTAGTGACCGCTGTGACGTTTGTAGGAAGTACAGAAGGACACCAGCACGACCGCTAGTAACCCTACCTTTGACCAGGGATTTTAACAACATTGTGGCCATGGACCTTAAGATCTGGGATAAAGCAAATAATATATTTATTTTGCATTTTGTAGATTTAGCAACCAGATTTAGTCAATCAACGATTGTACGAAGTAAAGAAAAGAGAGTAATTCTGGATCAAATTGTGGAAAAATGGATAGGGACAGGAATAGGTCCTCCGGCAAAATTCCTTACGGACAATGGGGGAGAATTTGCTAATGATGAGTTTAGGGATATGTGTGAAAACATGAATATCAGAGTTATGAATACGGCTGCAGAAAGCCCATTTAGTAACGGTGTCTGTGAAAGAAATCATGCTGTCATCGATGACATGCTTTGGAAGATTTTGGCAGATCGACCAAATTGCAGGCTAAATTCAGCTTTAGCATGGGCAGTACATGCAAAGAATTCATTGCAGATGGTTGGGGGCTATAGTCCTTATCAATTAGTGTTTGGTAGAAATCCTAAAATTCCGTCAATTTTGGATGACCAGCCTCCAGCTTGGGAGGGGACTCCAATTAGCTCTGGTTTTGCTGAACATTTAAATGCATTACATAGCAGTAGAAATGCTTTTTTGGAAGCAGAAGTCTCTGAAAGAATTCGCAGAGCTTTAAGACATAACGTACGGCCATCAGATGCCGTTTTTCAGCAAGGAGACATGGTATACTATAAGAGAGACAATTTTAATGAATGGTAAGGCCCAGGGAAGATCATAGGCATAGATGGAAAAACAATTATTTTGCAACATGGTAATCAAACTGTTAGGGTCCATTCATCAAGGATAATGGGTACAGATTACAAATTTTCTAATTTAGACCGAGCAGACAGACATGACGAGGAACCAGAGTCGTCTGGTACGCTTTTGTTACAGAACTATGAGGACCAATTAACTGATATAGACAGGGTTTCTGTGGAGGAACACAACACTTCTGGTGAATTAAAACAGGCCATTTTTCCGAAAGGGCAACTGCCAAAAGTTGGTCCAAAAGTGACATACTTGCCTGAAGGGTCTAGTCAATGGAAAGATGCAACTGTTATTAGTAGAGCAGGGAAGGCCACTGGAAAGTATAAACATTGGTTGAAAGTACAGCATTCAGGGGAAGGAGTCAAGACAATGGATTGGGAAAACAAAGTTCAAAAATGGAGGGCACAGAAACACAGTGCCAGTTCAGACAGTACATCGGATAGTGAACAGGTCCGCAGGAAAAGGTCGAGAACTATTGAAAGGACATCCCACAGCAGAAGGGAAAGATCAAGCAGTAGCAGTACAGAACGAGATACCAGGCGGGAGAGGGGACGTAGTTTGTCAAGATCTTGGAACATGAGTAAGACTACGAATACTAATAGGAGTAGAAGCCCACGTGCACGTGAGATTTTGGTGGCTTCAAATAAATTAGATGAAAAAGTTATTAAAGAAGCTAAACAGCAAAAATTGCATAGTTGGAGTGAATTTAGGGTATACACTGAAGTACCGGATAGGGGACAAAGAGCACTATCCCACGGATGGATTTGCACGGAAAAGGTTCTTCTGGATGGAACTTATAAGGCAAAGGCCAGGCTCGTGGCAAGGGGATTTGAAGAAAACTTAGAAGATCAGGATTTAAGGGTAGATTCACCTACAGCAGGAAAGGTTATTTTAAAGATCTTCTTGGCTCTATTAGCCACAAAGGCATGGGAATGCAAATCTATAGATATAAAAGCTGCCTTTTTGCAGTGGCATTAGCTCCAGAGAGCCATTTTTCTCCGTCCTCCTAAAGAAGCAGCTAACGTAGAAGGGGTACTCTGGAAGTTGAACAAATGTGTATATGGATTAAATGATGCATCTAGAGTCTGGTATTTTTCGGTAAGGTCAGTTTTGTTAAAGATAGGTTGTTGCCAGTTGAAAGCAGATCCTGCAATGTTTTACTGGCACTATAAAGGAAATCGTTCTGGCATTTTTATGATGCATGTCAATGATTTTTTGTGGGGTGGGACTAGTGATTTTGAAGCTATTGTAATCTCTGGTTTGAGGAAAGAATTCAGAGTTGGAAGTCAGGCTTCCGGTGCGTTTAAATATATTGGACTGGATATTGGACAGACTAAGATAGGGGCAACTTTACATCAGCAATCTTATTTGGAAAGCATCACCCCATTAGCAATTAGTCGTGGCCGAGTTTCACAAAAAGACGCAATGGTTTCAAAGATAGAAAAAGAGCAACTGCGAAGTTTAATTGGGCAACTGAACTGGTTAGGTAGACAGACTAGACCGGACGTGAGTTTTGATGTCTTAGAGTTGAGTACAAAAATGAATGATCCCAAAGTGGAAGACATAATAAGAGCAAATAAAGCTTTGGCCAAACTAAAAATGCAGGAGTGTGTTTTGAAGTTCCCGGTTTTAGGTGACCTTAAGCACTTGAAACTCATAGTTTATAGTGATGCATCCTACGCAAATTTATGTGATGGGGTTTCAAGCGCAGGAGGTTTTATAATTTTCCTTTTGGGGAACAATGGTAAATGTTGCCCACTTGTGTGGGAAACAAAGAAAATAAGGAGAGTGGTAAAAAGCACTTTGGCTGCTGAGACGTTAAGCCTTGTAGAGGCGGTGGATATGGCTTTTTATATAAGTATGATATTGACGGAAATTTTGGGATTAGGGGATTTGGGTAATATACCTATTGACTGTCACATTGACAATAAATCCCTGTGGGAAAATATGCACTCTACAAAAAGTGTTAATGAAAAGAGGTTACGGATAGACATCGCAAGTTTGAAGCAGATGTTGGACAGAGGGGAAATAACAAAACTTAAATGGGTCGACAGGAGCTATCAACTGTCAGACTGTTTTACGAAAAGAGGGGCGAGTTCACAGAAACTTTTGGATATTGTTAATGAAGGGCGCTTGTTTCTGTGAATGTTTTTTTTTCTTTTTCGTCCAAACAAAAAAACAATAGACATCATGTGTGTGTTTTTGAGTTTCTTGAAATTTTGTTTTCACCTAATTATTTTTTTTCTCCAAGGAAGGGGAGACTGTTAAGTAATGGGTTAAGAGACATTGCAATTAGTTGTCTCATTTATGTTAAGTATCCATTAATTGACACTGATATGTAAAGGGGCTTTAGGTGGCTTCTGTCAGGTGGTGTGTTGTTAAGAGTTTTGTGCAGAGGCTGTGGAAGTGAAATAAATGGTGTTTGGTGAAAAGGAACAAGAACTTTAGACTCTTCATTTCACAGCAACTAAAACGTCTAACAATAGCAGGTGGGGACGCAGGGAAGTACACAACCTAGACGCCCCATCCTCCTCCGAAGGGGAATAGTTATATAACATTGCGACGAAGAAAGCAGAACCTATTAAGATTACCCCACGGGTGAACAGTCGGCCGACAATAATGGAAATAGACACGGGTGCAGCCGTATCAGTAATGGGAGTGGCAGCATTTTAAAAAATCAAAGATGGACTCCAGCCACTAACCCTAACAGAAACATCGACAAAACTTAAAACCTACACGGGGGAACCCCTGGAAGTTCTAGGCACCACTCAGGTACCCGTGGAATATGACAAACAATTGCTCAGATTACCGTTGACGATAGTAGAGGGCTCCGGACTGAACTTAATAGGACGGAACTGGCTGAAAGATCTAAAATTAGATTGGATGTAAATTTTCCAGAGTGTAAGCGGGCAGTTGAGTGGAGTACTCCAAAAATACCCAGAGGTCTTCCAAGAAGGTTTGGGGGAAATTATAGGCGCCAAAGCAACTTTGCACGTGGACCCAGAAGCCCTTCTGAAATCTTGTAAGGCCAGGCCGGTACCTTTTGCATAAAGGAAGAAAGTAGATGTTGAAATAGAAAGGTTACGGCGTGACGGCATTATCAGGCCAGTACAGTTCTCGAATGGGCAGCGCCGGTGGTACCAATTTTGAAGACAGACGGCTCGATACGTCTCTGTGGAGATTTCAAACAGACGGTAAACAAATACGCACTGCTGGACAAATACACGATTCCGAAAATAGACGACCTATATGCCAAATTGGCAGGTGGGCTTTTGTTCACAAAACTGGACATGAGCCACGCCTACCTGCAGTTAAAACTGGACAAGGATTCCCAGATGTTCGCTACGATCAACACCCTGAAGGGACTTATTCGTTATACTAGGCTACCTTTCGGAGTGTCATCAGCCTGCGCTATATTCCAGCGTACGATGGAAAATATTCTGCAGGGACTACCGCAGGTGGCGATTTATTTGGACGATGTCTTAATCACGGGTAGGACAAACAGGGAACACTTAAGGAACCTGGAGGAAGTGCTCAGGCGTTTCGCAAAGGCAGGCATACGGCTGAAAAGAGAAAAATGTGTTTTTTTGGCCCCACAAGTGACGTACCTGGGATATAAAGTAGACAAGTCGGGCTTACACCCATTGGAAGACAGAGTAAGGGCAATAAAAGAAGTCTCAGCTCCCACCACGGTCCAGGAGCTACGATCATTTCTAGGATTGGTAACATATTATGGCAAATTTATTGAAAATAGGGCGTCCATCCTAGAACCCCTCCACCAGCTACTAAAAAAGGGACAAGAATGGAAATGGTCTGCCCGCCAAAACCGGGCATTTAGGGACATTAAGGAACAGCTGTCATCCGAAAATGTCCTAGAGCATTATGACCCCCAGGAAGGAGTTGGTGGTCACGTGTGACACATCACCCTACGGGGTAGGAGCCGTCTTAGCCCATAGAGGAAGGAATGGGGAAGAACGGCCAATAGCCTATGCTTCGAGGACCTTGGCGATGGCTGAGAGAAAGTACGCCCAAATCGAGAAGGAATGACTGGCGGTGATATTTGCAGTAAAACAATTTCACCAGTATCTTCACCATAGTGACGGACCATAAGCCGTTATTAGGGTTATCAAAAGAAGACAAGTCAATACCCCCGATTGCATCAGTTAGAATCCAACGCTGGGCGTTGCTACTGGCGGCGTATAGATACGTTCTGGAGCACAGACCGGGAACGCGAATAGCAAATGCAGATGCTTTGAGCAGACTTCCCCTCCCAGACACCCCGCCGCTAATACCGAAAGTAGAGGAGACAGTAATGACTCTAAATTTTTTGGACATCCTACCAGTGAACGCACAACATATTCGGTTGTGGACGCAAAAAGACCCAGTTTTAGCCAAGATGAAGCATTTACTGCTAAGAGGGGAACTGGAGAGACCAGTGGAGCCCCAGATGCACCCATACAGGAGCAGAAGGGACCAAATAACCGTAGAAGACAGTATCCTATTATGGGGAGCCCGGGTAATAGTCCCAGCTCAGGGCCGTCGGGCAATCTTAACCGAGTTACATCACGGACACCCAGGGGTGTCTAAAATGAAGATGCTAGCTCGAAGCTACGTTTGGTGGCCAGGATTGGACACAGACAGCAGCCTTGGTACGTTGGTGCCAGGAGTGCCAACAGGGGCAAAGAGTGCCACCAGCTGCGCCATTGCACCCGTGGGAATGGCCAGGCAGACCGTGGACCCGCCTGCATATTGACCACGCCGGCCCTTTCATGGGCTCAATGTTTTTGGTGATAGTGGACGCCCACTCCAAATGGTTGGACGTCCACCGGGTAAACGCAGCAAGCACAGCATCGACAATTGAAAAGCTCAGGGCCTCGTTTGCAACACATGGACGTCCGGAGGTATTGGTGTCGGACAATGGAACGGCATTCACAAGTGGGGAATTTGGAAAATTCCGAAAGGGAAACAGAGTCCGCCACATCAAAACGGCCCCTTACCGTCCAGCGTCCAACGGCCTGGCAGAGAGAGCGGTCCAGACACTAAAAGCGGGACTCAAGAAGCAGCCGGCAGCGTCAATGGACACAAAGCTCTCCCGCTGGCTGTTTGATTACAGGACCACACCGCATTCCACAACGGGCATACCGCCAGCTGAACTCTTAATGGGAAGGCGGCTGCGAACGAGGCTGAGTCTCCTTTTCGCAAATTTAACGGGGTAAGTGGAGAAACAACAGGAGGTCCAACGCAGGGGGCATGATAATAGTCGGCAGCAGAGACATTTCCAGGTGGGGGCACCGGTTTGGGTCAAGAATTATGGGAATGGACCAACGTGGGTCAAAGGCATGGTAGAGTCCCAAACAGGGCCCATCTCCTATGAAGTTTCGATAGGAGGTAAGGTGCTGAAGAAACACCTAGACCAAATAAGGGCAGCGGAACCACACCTGGAGGCAGGCGAAGCAGGACCGCCTCAAGCTGGGATAGCCCAGACGGAAAAGATACCCACCCCCCAGCCCCGAGCAATTTCTCCAGACCACATCATCCAGTCGTCAGAGTCGGAGATGGACACATTCGACGAGGCCGTCGCGACACCTCTCCCCGAGGAGGAGGAAGTACAACTTCCAAGGAGGTCATCAAGGAAAAGACGGGCACCTATAAGGTACACCCCACCCACGTCGGAGGACGACCCGGCGGATGACACAGAGGTGGCAGACCCGGACATGAGGAGCAGGAAGAAGCTCAGAGGAATGCCAGCTGGCAGGAATTCCTCGGACCTTGAGGGGGGGGGGGGGGGGGGGGGGGGGTGTAATGACCTCCAATTGGCATTATTGGTTGGCCAATTGGAGTATGAGCTCCCTCAATGATAGCTCATTGAGGGGGCCCATATAAGCACCTGTGTAGGCTTTGTGAAGCAGTCTTAAGTTGACTGGAATGCTAGCAGCACTGTTTGGAGCTGCTCTTGTATATAGTTATTGCAAATAAATCCTGGTGTAGTGACAGCACCCCTGCCTCCTGTGGATTATTACATACTGATAAAAATAAGAATAGAATCCCTACAGTGCAGAAGGAGGCCATTCGGCCCATCAAGTCTGCACCGCTCCTTGTAAAGAGCACCTGACTTAAGGCCACACCTCTGTCCTATCCCTGTAGCCCCACCTATGTGCTGGATATCTTGGGGAGTACTGACTCATTTTTATATGAATGTGCCAGACGTGGTTGGTATCCTGTTGCCCTGTTTGGAATGCTCCTTCTTAGCCAGGATGTTATGAGAGGCTGAGTGAGGTCTGAATGCGCAGTTTTTTCTCTTCTTTGGTGGGGGCCATGTGCCAGAGGATCATGTGCTTATGGCTGTGTCCTGGTCCTTTTTATCCTGAGAGCCTCTACTTCTTGTAGTCGTCCTTGATTATCCTGTCTCGGTTAGCTCGTTGGGAGGCGCTGACCGCACTGGCTATAATCCAAACCTAACTTATGAATATTTGCCGGTCCTCTCTATAAATATGTGGAATGATGATCTTTCTGTACCGTGCCTGAGTTTGGGGTTTGTTGCTTCTTGTGGTATGTGTAAAATATCCTCTTAGATCTGGTGTTCTCACGATTTTCATTTTATTTCTGTTAATGTGGGGTTAAAGAATCTGTGATTTGTTCCTTCAGAAGCGTTTTCAGAAACTAAGTATTAAGCTGTCTTTCACGTGAGGTGTTTCCCTTCTTAATTGCGGCTCAGCGAAGACAAAGAATCTCGGAGACAGAACTCTGGTTAAAGATGGCCTTTATTTTCCAAGTTTGGCCAGCTTACGTCGGAGAGCAACCTGGGACAGTACCAGATTGACTCTGAATTTACGTTGTTCTTAGTTCAGTACTTATACAATTTTCAAAAGGCTGATAGCCCACCTTCGCTGGACATGATCCAATCGTTACTGTTATAGATTACATACATTGACCAATGGACTTCACCACTGGGCAACTTGGGACTGTGTGATCAGCTTGTGGGCCTTTAGGGTCTTACTCATGATCTCCTGATGTTTTTTTTCAGATCAGCTGTCCTTGATTCTTTGTATATACAATCCTTTCCATTTTAACCTTGTTCCTGACCAAAGCTATTGTCTATATTTATCAGGACTGTCTGGGGCTGCTAATAAGAGATGCTTTCTGCTGAACAGACTGTATTATATGTGGCTCCTCTTCCCTGAATAATGTGAATAACTTTAGTTGGCTTATTCCCATTATGCCTTGCGAGCATTTTACTATTAACAAAGATTTATGTTTCATTACTACAATGCTTTAAGACTATATGTTTAATTGTTAATAATTGCCGTATGTGCCTATGCTCAGGGAATACATTTTCTATTGTTTATTTCATAGTCTTTGTTTAGTAAAATAGCTGAAGTATGTGCCACATTGCTTAATGCTGTCATCTATGTCTTACTCGTTGTCCCAGCTACTTTGGTCTAACTGTCTTTTGCCCTGAGTCCCCTTTCAGCTCCTGCAAGGGTACAGACAAGTCTGATATCCGAGAGGTGCTGCTGGAGTTGAGGGAGATATGTTCTGGTGCACGGCCAAACATGGCACAAAGATCTTTTTCTGAACTCGCGTGCTCGTTGTGAGCAATCGCCGTGTGGGAGGGTGTGCACCATTTTACCATGTTTCCATGGCTTTATCCATCTCTCCGATATGCTGATGTGGATATCATGGCAGCATAGAAGCACCAAGTAGAGTTTAGTGATTGTATTGGACCAACTGTATTGCTGTTCTTCTGCCCTCCTCTATATCTATGTATGTTGAGACATTTTTGCTGTGTTGCACGATTCCTGTGGTTTTGTTGTGTTATTTGAAAATGGAAAATCTTCAATAAAAAATGAGTCCATCTGTTCAATAAATAGAATATGATTTTGTGGAATTTTGTATAATCCATTTTAGCGAGAGCTGACCAACTGTGGATTTAAATAGTCTGATTGTATGTGTATATTAACCATTTTGGTTTTAAAAAATAAATTTAGAGTACCCAATCATTTTTTCCAATTAAGGGGCAAGTTAGCGTGGCCAATCCACCTACCCTGCACATCTTTGGGTTGTGGGGGCGAACCCCATGCAAGCACGGGGAGAATGCGCAAACTCCACACGGACAGTGACCCAGAGCCAGGATCGAACCTGGACTTCGGTGCCGTGAGGCAGCAGTGCTAACCACTGTGCCACCATGCTGCCTTATTAACCTTTTTGTTATCTGAAGAAATAAAATTGTTTTTCTTTGAATTGATTGCCTTTTGTTTTGTTACCAGGCATCCTTTTCTTACATTAAATCTGATGATTTATCTGTTCAGGAGGCCATTTTAACCAGTTCATCCGCTGTTCTGCATTTCTCTGGTTACTGGTTTGATGCTTTTGGAAGGACCTCATTGTAATTGGTCTTACATAATAATACATTTACAAGATATGGAACTCATGGACTGCCTTATAGCAGGGTGCCAGGTTGGGGTGTATAATGCAATTAACATTCTTTCTACCAACACACTGAGTATAAGGAACAAAATTAGTGAATTGTAGGCGCAAATTAAATGGGAGGATCCGACAACTAACCATGGCTGAGATCTGCTTACAAGATTATAATAACTGGAAACTACACACACAAGGCTATAAACTCTGGAGGAAATACAGGGAAACTGGTAGAGGGAGAGGAGTAGCCTTAATGACGAAGGATGAAATTGCTTCACTGATAGAGGCTAGAGGTTGGGAGCCAATTTAGCTCAGTTGGCTGCATGCAATGATGCAGAGCAAGACCAACAGCATGAGTTCCATTACTGTACTGGCTGAGGTTATTCATGAAGGCTCTGGCTTTTCAACCCTGGCCCTCGCCTGAAGTGTGGTGACCCTCTGTTAAATCACCACCGTGTTAAATCACCACCAGTCAGCTCCCCCCCTCAAAAAGGAAAGCAGCCTATGGTCATCTGGGACTATGGCAACTTTATTTTACTCAAGGACATATCAACACTCTGGGAGGGATTATCATTGATCGGAAACTGAACTGGACTAGCCATGTAAATACCACGGCTACAAGACCAGGTCGGAGGCTAGTAATTCTGTAATGAGTAACTCACCTCCTGACTTCCCAAAGCGTGTCCATCACCTACAAGGCACAAGTCACTTGCCGAGATGAGTGCAGCTCCAACAACAATCAAGAAGCTTGACACCTACTCTGCCATTGCGGTCTCGGACCATGCCCCGCACTGGCTGGACCTGCGGCTGGGGGCAGAGCGGGGTAAGCGCCCTCTCTGGAGACTGGATGTGGGGCTGCTGGCGGATGTAGAGGTGTGTGGGCGGATAAGGAGGAGCATTGAGAACTATGTGGGAGCGAATGACACAGGGGAGGTAACGGTGGCAGTGGTGTGGGAGGCTTTGAAGGCAGTCGTTAGAAGAGAGTTAATCTCCATCAGGTCCCACAGAGAGACGAAGGAGAGGGCGGAGAGGGAGAGGCTGGTGGGAGAGATATTCAGGGTAGACAGGAGATACGCGGAGGCCCCAGAGGGTGGGCTGCTGAACGAACACCGGAAACTGCAGGCGGAGTTCAACTTGCTGACCACGGGGAAGGCGAAGGCAGTTAAGGAAAGTGAAAGGGGCAGTCTACAAGTATGGGGAGAAGGCGAGTAGGATGCTGGCACACCAGCTGCGCAAGAGGGAGGCGGCTAGAGCGATTGGGGGAGTGCGACATAAGGAAGGCAACATTGTGTTGAGCCCAGGGAGGGTCAATGAAGTCTTCAGGGAGTTCTACGTGAAGTTATTGTGGTAAACCACGGTTGTACTTATATTAGAGGATGTAGGTAGAACCTGCAGTACAGGTTCGCCTGGTGGCCCCCGCCTGCTGGCTCCGCCCAGGAGGCGGGGTATAAATATGCGTGTCCTCCAGCTCGCAGCCATTTCGCCAGCTGCTGTGGGAGGCCATGTATCTGATACCAGTAAAGCCTCAGTGTAGCACCATCGATCACACACGAGGCGAGACGTAGAGAACTTCAATCGAGGCTTTATTGAGCAGATTTGTTCAGACTTGTTCCCCAGCAGCTCAGTCACAGAATGCAGCTGCGGGGAGTAAACCGGGTTCTTATACCCCGCCTATATATACCTCCGGATTAAACCAGATTGCCTGCAGCTGGATCCGCACTCAAGCGATGCCAGAAAGGACTTCCAGCACTGGCTAGCTTGCTTTGAAGCTTATATCAACGCGGCACCAACCCCTGTTCCGGAGGCTCAGAAGATCCTATATTCCAGGCTGAGCTCCAAAGTCTTCCCGCTGATCCAGGATGTGCCAAACTACGCCGAAGCCATGACTTGACTCCGGCACACGCTCGCAACTCGTTCTCAACTACCGGGTGAGTCCATAGAAGACTTCTGGAGGGCCCGAATCCCAATAGTCCGGGACTGTGACTGCCAGGACGTTACAGCGAAGGTACACTCAGACCTCCTTATGAGGGATGCCTTTGTGACAGGAATTGGGTCAGATATCATACGTCAGCGGCTCCTAGAAGGGGCCACGCGCGATCTCGCAGAGACTAAAATGCTAGCGCTCTCCATGGTGTTCGCCCTGTGCAACGTCCAGTCCTACGCCCCCAACCGCGTGGCCCACCCCTCCTACACTTCATGGACCTCACAGACAGCCGCCCCTGCGGAGGCACTGCCCACCCAATACACCTGCGCTATACGTCAGCCAGCAAACCCCGGGGGCCCCGATGCTACTTTTGCGGCCAGCAAAAGCACCCCCGCCAATGCTGCCCGGCCCGCCTGCGGGAAGAAGGGCCACTTCGCCGCAGTGTGCCAGGCCCGCTCAGTGGCCGTGATCGCCCCCACACCCTCCAGTCACAGACAATGGGCGCCGCCATCTTCTCCTCCCCCCAGACCATGTGCGATCAGTGGGCGCTGCCATCTTCCCCTCCGCGCAACACATGCGTTTCATGGGTGCTGCCATCTTACTCCACCCCCGCAACGTGCGTTCCATGGGCGCCGCCATTTTGTAACCCCCAAGATCTCCGGGCGCCGCCATCTTGTCTACCCCTCAGCACATGGACGCCACCAGTGTTCCAAGATCGGAACTCAACGGCCGCCCCATTACCCGACAACCAACCAAGGCGCGCCTCCATGTCACTCGACCAGTCTCGCCCGCATAACCTGACCAACGCATCCACCAGCGTGAAAGTCGACGGGCATGTGACCTCCTGCCTGCTGGACTCCGGGAGCACTGAGAGCTTTATACACCCGGATACAGTAAGGCGCTGCTCCCTCACGATACACCCCGCCAATCAAAAAATCCGGATTCAATGGCGTAGCGATCCGGGGGTACTGTACGGTCACGCTCACATTCCAGGGCGTAGATTTCCACGCTTCCGCCTCTACGTTTTCCCTAACCTCTGCGCTGCACTTATCCTCAGCTTGGAATTCAAGTGCAACCTCCAGAGCCTAACCCTTAAATTTGGCGGACCCTTACCACCCCTTACTGTGTGCGGTCTCGCGACCCTAAAGGTCGACCCACCTTCCTTCTTTGCTAATCTAACTCCAGATTGCAAACCCATCGCCACCAGGAGCACCCTGGATAAGTCCGAAGTCCAGCGGTTGCTTCGGGAAGGCATCATCGAGGCCAGCAACAGCCCCTGGAGAGCTCAAGTGGTAGTGGTTAAATCTGGGGAGAAACACCAAATGGTCGTGGACTACAGCCAGACCATCAACAGGTACACGCAGCTCGACGCGTACCCCCTCCCACGCATATCTGACATGGTTAACCAGATTGCACAGTACCGGATCTTCTCAACGGTGGACCTGAAATCTGCCTACCACCAGTTCCCCATCGGACTGTCCATACACCGCCTTCGAGGCAGATGGCCCTCTATATCACTTCCTTAGGGTCCCCTTCGGCGTCACTAACGGGGTCTCGGTCTTCCAAAGGGAGATGGACCGAATGGTCGACCGGTACAGCTTGCGGGCCACGTTTCCGTACCTAGACAATGTGACCATCTGCGGCCATGATCAGCAGGACCACGACGCCAACCTCGCTAAATTTCTCCACACTGCGACTCTCCTAAACCTCACTTACAACAAGGAGAAGTGCGTGTTCAGCACGAACGGCTTAGCCATCCTCGGCTACGTAGTCCAGAACAAAGTTCTGGGGCCCGAATCCGAACGCATGCGCCCCCTCATGGAACTCCCCCTCCCCCACTGCCCCAAGGCCCTCAAACGCTGCCTGGGATTCTTTTCATATTCCGCACAGTGGGTCCCAAACTATGCGGACAAGGCCCGCCCACTCATACAGTCCACCCAGTTTCCCCTGACGGCCAAGGCCCAACAGGCCTTCGCCCGGATCAGAGCTGACATTGTCAAGGCCACATTGCACGCTGTAGATGAAACGCTGCCCTTCCAAGTAGAAAGCAACGCATCAGACATCGCCCTTGCCGCCACCCTCAACCAGGCAGGCAGGCCGGTGGCATTCTTTTCCTGTACCCTTCATGCCTCTGAAATTTGGCACTCATCCGTCGAAAAGGAGGCCCAAGCTATCGTTGAAGCTGTGCGGCATTGGAGGCATTACCTGGCCGGCAGGAGATTCACTCTCCTCACTGACCAACGGTCGGTAGCCTTCATGTTCGATAATGTACAGCGGGGCAAGATCAAAAATGATAAAATCTTGCGATGGAGAATCGACCTCTCCACCTATAATTACGAGATTAGGTATCGCCCCGGCAAACTCAACGAGCCCCCAGACATCCTATCCCGAGGTATGTGTGCCAGCGCAGTACCCTGCACGACAGCCTTTGTCACCCAGGGGTCACACGGTTGTACCACTTCATTAAGGCATGAAATTTGCCCTACTCCGTTGAGGAAGTAAGGACAGTCACCAGGGACTGCCAGGTCTGTGCGGAGTGCAAGCCGCACTTCTACCGGCCGGACCGCGCACGCCTGGTGAAGACCTCCCGCCCCTTTGAACGCCTCAGCATGGACTTCAAAGGCCCCCTCCCCTCCACCCATCGTCACATATATTTCCTCAGTGTGATCGACGAATACTCCCGGTTCCCCTTCGCCATCCCTTGTCCCGACATGGCGTCTGCCACCGTCATTAAAGCCCTCAATTCGATCTTCACTCTGTTCGCTTTCCCCGTCTACATCCACAGTGACAGGGGATCCTCATTCATGAGTGATGAGCTGCGTCAGTTCCTGCTCAGCAGGGGTATCGCCTCCAGCAGAACGACAAGCTACAACACCCGGGGAAACGGACAGGTAGAAAGGGAGAATGGGACTGTATGGAGGGCCGTCCAGCTGGCCCTACGGTCCAGAAATCTCCCGACCTCCCGCTAGCAAGAGGTCCTCCCTGATGCACTACATTCCATTCGCTCATTACTCTGCACTGCTACTAACAGTACACCGCATGAACGTCTTTTTGCCTTCCCCAGGAAGTCCACATCCGGGGTGTCGCTCCCGACTCGGCTCACGGCTCCGGGAACCGTGCTTCTCCGTAAACATGTGCGACTCCACAAGGTGGACCCGTTGGTGGAGAGGGTACACTTGCTCCACGCAAACCCCCAGTACACCTACGTGGCGTTCCCCGACGGCCACCAGGATACTGTCTCCCTCAGGGACCTGGCACCAGCAGGTTCCACCCCCACACCACCCCTGTTGCCCCCGGCGCCACCCTCCCCTTCCCCCGTTGCTCACAACACCACCCCCCCACCCCCCCCCAGGACCGTCCGTCCTCCCCCTGCCCATGCCCATCGACGAAGAGGATTTTGGCACGCTCCCGGAGTCACCTTCGACCAGATTAGCACCAACATCACCGTCGCCACTTTGTCGCTCTCAAAGGACCATCAAAGCCCTGGACCGCGGTGCTGACCCTCTGATCCACCGAACGCCTAAAGACATTTGTTTTGCTCTGTGAATATTAAAATCATGATTGTATATAGTTATCCACAACCCCCGCCGGACTCAATTTTAACAGGGGGTGAATGTGGTAAACCACGGTTGTACTTATTATATTAGAGGATTTACGGTAGAACCTGCACTACAGGTACGCCTGTGGCCCTTGCCTGCTGGCTCCGCCCAGGAGGCGGGGTATAAATATGTGTGTCCTCCAGCTTGCAGCCATTTCGCCAGCTGCTGTGGGAGGCTACACATCTGATACCAATAAAGCCTCAGTTGGTGGTGGCTGCAATGGGCGCGGAGAAGGCCTTTGACAGGGTGGAGTGGGAGTATCTGTGGGAGGCGTTAGGCAGGTTTGGATTCGGTGAGGGATTCATAGGATGGGTCAAGTGGCTGTATCAGGCCCCTGTAGCGAGTGTGTCCACAAACCGGCTAAGGTCGGAGTATTCAGGCTGCACCGGGGGACGAGGCAGGGGTGTCCCCTGTCCCCATTGCTGTTTGCCCTGGCAATCGAGCCGTTGGCCATTGCGCACAGGACTTTGGGGGATTGGAGGGGACTGGTGCGCGGGGGGGAGGAACACCGGGTCTCCCTCTACGCGGATGACCTGTTGTTGTACATTTCGGATGCGCTAGAGGGGATGGGGGAGGGACTTTGGGAGTTTCTCGGAGTATAAATTGAACGTGGGGAAGAGTGAGCTGTTCGTGGTCCACGCTAGGGGCCAGGAGGAGAGACTGAGTGAGCTCCCGCTCAAGATAGTGGAGAGGAGCTTTCGGTACTTGGGGATACAAGTGGCCAGGAACTGGGATGCCCTGCACAGGCTCAACTTAACCCGGCTCGTGGAGCAGATGGAGGGAGAGTTTAAAAGGTGGGTTATGCTCCCGCTTTCCCTGGCGGACGGGTGCAGACTGTGAAGATGACGGTTCTCCCCAGGTCCCTCTTCGTCTTTCAGTGCCTCCCCATTTTCATCTCCAAGTCCTTTTTTAAGTGGGTGAATAGGATTGTTACAGGATTTGTGTGGGCGAATAAAACCCCGCGAGTTAAAAGGGCATCTTGGAGCATAGCCGCGGGCGGGGGGATATTCATTATTCATGGAGCATAGCCGGGGGGTGCTGGCTCTGCCGAACATCTGCAGCTATTATTGGGTGGCCAATGTGGCCATGATTAGGAAGTGGATGATGGAGGAGGCGGCGGCAGGGGGGCGGCTGGAAGCGGCGTCATGCAAAGGCATCAGCCTAGGGGCACTAGTCACGGCTCCGCTGCCGTTCTCACCGGCGCGATATACCACAAGTCCGGTGGTGGCGGCGGCATTGAGGATTTGGGGGCAGTGGAGGAGACACAGGCAGGAGGAGGGGGCCTCTGTGAGGACCCCGATACGGAATAACCATAGATTTGCTCCGGGTAGGATGGATGGGGGCTTCCAAGGCTGGTATAGGGCAGGTATTAGGATGAGGGACCTGTTTATAGACAGGACTTTCCCCAGCATGCAGGCGCTGGAGGAGAGGTTCGGCCTGCCCCCGGGGAATGCGTTCAGGTACCTCCAGGTTCGGGACTTTCTTAGAAAGCTGGTGGGGACATTCCTGCGGCTGCCCCCACGTAGGATCCAGGATAGGGTGGTGTCTGGCATCTGGGTAGGGGAGGGGAGGGTGTCGGACATATATCAGGAGGTGGAGGAAGCCTCAGTGGAGGAATTGAAGGTTAAGTGGGAGGAGGAGCTGGGCGAGGAGCTGGATGAGGGCCTGTGGGCCGACACCCTGGGCAGGGTGAACTCCTCCTCATCATGTGCCAGGCTCAGCTTAATTCAATTTAAGGTGGTGCATTGGGCGCATATAACGGCGGCAAGAATGAGTAAGTTTTTTGGGGTGGAGGACAGGTGCCCGAGGTGTGCAGGGAGTCCGGCAAATCATGCCCATATGTTTTGGGCATGCCCGGCACTTAAAGAATTCTGGCAGGGGTTTGCAAGGGTGATGTATAGGATTTTGGACACTCGGGTGAAGGCGAGTCCAACAGTAGCGATCTTTGGGGTGTCAGAGGATCCGGGAGTGCAGGAAGTGAAAGAGGCCGAGATACTGGCCTTTGCCTCCCTGGTAGCCCGAAAACTCCTTTCCGCCCTCTTCAATGGAAGCTCGTCTATCCCCCTTCCCTGGTCCCCTGGGTGTACCAGGAAGAGCTCACTCTTCCCCAAGTTGAGCTTATACCCGGAAAAGTCCCCAAACTCCCTGAGGATCCGCATCACCTCCGGCATCCCCCCCACTGGGTCCGCAACATACAGTAACAGGTCATCAGCATACAACGATACCCGGTGTTCCTCCCCCCCCCCTCCGGGAGCCCCCTCCAGTTCCTGGACTCCCTCAAAGCCATAGCCAAAGGCTCAATTGCCAATGCAAATAGCAAGGGGGCTAGGGGGCACCCCTGCCTCGTCCCCCGGTACAGCCAAAAGTATTCCGACCTTCTCCGATTCGTGGCCACACTCGCCACCGGGGCTTTGTAAAGTAGCCTAACTCAACTAATGAACCCCTCCCTGAACCCAAACCTCCTCAACACTTCCCAAAGGTACCCCCACTCCATCCTATCGAAGGCCTTCGCCACGTCCATCGCCGCCACTATCTCCGCTTCCCCCTCCACTGCAGGCATCATGATTACGTTAAGGAGCCTCCGCACATTGGTATTCAGCTGCCTTCCCTTCACAAAACCCGTCTGGTCCTCGTGGATCACTCCCGGGACACAGTCCTCAATTCTGGTAGCCAACACCTTCACTAACAGCTTCGCTTCCACGTTGAGGAGCGAGATTGGCCTTTACGACCCACACTGTAATGGGTCCTTGTCCCGCTTCAAGATCAGCGGGATCAGCGCCCTGGACATCGTGGGGGGGCCCTACCTCCCCCCTCCCTCGCCGCATCGAAAGTTCTCACTAATAGAGGGCCCAGCAGGTCCATGTACTTCCGGTAAAATTCCACCGGGAACCCATCTGGCCCCAGTGCCTTCCCCGCCTGCATACTACTCAGCCCCTTAGTCAGCTCCTCCAGCCCTATCGGTGCCCCAAGCCCAGCCACCTGCCTCCTCCTCCACCCTCAGGAACCTCAGCCGATCCAAAATCGACGCATCCCCCCCTCCTCCGTCGGGGCCTCAGACCTATACAGCCCCTCATAACAGTCTCTAAATACCCCTTTATTCCTACCGCACTCCGCACCGTGTTCTCCCCTTTATCCCTAACTCCCCCAATCTCCATCGCTGCCTCCCGCTTCCAAAGCTGGTGTGCCAACATCCGGCTAGCCTTCTCCCCGTATTCATACACCGCCCCTTGCGCTTTCCTCCACTGCACCTCTGCCTTCTTGGTGGTCAACAGGTCGAACTCGGCCTGGAGGCTTTGTCGCTCCTTGAGTTGTCCCTCCTCGGGGACCTCTGCATACCTCCTATCCACCCTTAGAATCTCCCCCACCAACCTCTCCCTCTCCCTCCTCTCCTTCCTCTCCTTGTGGACCTTAGTGGAGATTAGCTCTCCCCTAATCACCGCCTTCAGCGCCTCCCAGACCACACCCACCTGCACCTCCCCATTATCGTTCACCTCTAGGTATCTTTCAATGCACCCCCGGATCCGCCCGCTCACCTCCTCATCCGCCAGCAAGCCCACATCCAGGCGCCACAGCGGGTGCTGGTCCCTCTCCTCCCCTAGCTCCAGCTCCACCCAATGCGGGGCATGGTCTGAGATGGCTATGGCCGAATACGCCGTGTCCTCCACCCTCAGGATTAGTGCCCTGCTCATAACGAAGAAGTCTATCCGGGAGTAGTATTTATGGACGTGGGAAAAAAAAGAACATTTCCTGGCCCCCGGCCTGACAAACCTCCATGGGTCCACTCCTCCCATCTGGTCCATAAACCCCCTCAGCACCTTGGCCGCCGCTGGCCCCTTACCCGTCCTGGACCTGGAGCGGGCCAATGCTGGATCCAGTACCGTATTGAAGTTCCCCCCCCCCATTATCAAGCTCCCTGCCTCCAGGTCCGGAATCCGGCATAACATGCGCCGCATAAATCCGGCATCGTCCCAGTTCGGGGCATACACATTCACCAAGACCACCCGCACCCCCTGCAGCTTACCACTCACCATCACGTACCTACCTCCATTGTCTGCCACAATGTTCATCGCCTCAAACGACACCTGCTTCCCCACCAAAATCGGCACCCCTCGATTCTTTGCGTCCAACCCCGAGTGGAAAACCTGCCCTACCCACCTCTTTCTCAGCCTAACCTGATCTGCCACCCTCAAATGCATCTCCTGGAGCATAACCACATCTGCCTTCAGTCCCTTCAGGTGCGCGAACACACGGGCCCTCTTGACCGGCCCGTTCAGGCCTCTCACATCCCAAGTTACCAGCCGTATCAGGGGACTTCCCCCCCCCACCCCCCTGCCGATTAGCCAGCCCCTTTTCTAGGCCAGCAACGTGCCTGCGCCTCCCGCACTCTCCATTCCCCCCAGCGGCAGACCCCCGCCTGACTCTCTCTCCAAGCTCCAATTCCCCTTTGGCCAATGCAGCAGCAACCCAGTTTACCCCCCCCCCCCCCCCACCTCCCCACCAGCTAGGTCCCCCCCTAGCTGCGTTGCTCCTCCCAAAGCACTCCGGTAAGTCAGCTGACTCCTGCTGACCCCGGCCACTCCCGCCACTCCATCGACCTCCCAGTGTGGTAGTCTCCCCCCTCCTCCTCCTGTACATCAGCGGGCGTTCCTCTCCAACACCGCCCTTCCCCCGGCCCCGCCCCCTTCCTTCCCTAGCGCGGGAAAAAGCCCGCGCTTTCCATCAAACCGGCCCCGCCCTCTCTGGCGCAGCTCCCTTTTGCGGCCTAATCACAGCTCCCCTACCTCAGGCCTCCCGCCTCCCCTCCCCCCCAACCGGACCCCGTCTTTCCAACCACTGACGCCCACACTCCCACAAAACCCCCACTTCGAACCGTTTCACCCTACCCCACCCAGCACCCAAGGAAACAGTACAGAACGGAACCGAACATCCCCCAAAGCACAGTAACCACAGTACCCCTCCCCCCGCGACATCCCCTCACAACCGACCCTCAGTCCGTGTCCAACCTTTCGGCCTGGATAAAGGTCCACGCCTCCTCCGGCGTCTCAAAGTAATAGTGCCGGTCCTTAAACGTGACCCACAGTCGCGCCGGCTGCAGCATCCAAAATTTCACTCTTTTTCGATGCAGAACCGCCTTCGCCCGATTGTACCCGTCCCTCTTCTTGGCCACCTCTGCGCTCCAGTCCTGGTATATACGGACCTTTGCATTCTCCCACCTGCTGCTCCACTCCTTTTTTGCCCATCTTAGGACACACTCCCTGTCCACCAAACGGTGGAATCGCACCAATACCGCCCGTGGCGGCTCGTTAGACTTGGGCCTCCTCGCCAGGACTCGGTGGGCCCCATCCAGCTCCAGGGGCCTCGGGAAGGCACCCGCGCCCATCAACGTGTTCAGCATCGTGACCACGTATGCCCCTCCGGGAGACCCAGAATCCGCAGGTTCTTCCTCCTCGACCGATTCTCCATGTCCTCGAACTTCTCCTGCCACTTCTTATGCAGCGCCTCGTGCGCCTCTACCTTCACCGCCAGGCCCAATATATCGTCCTCATTCTCCGAGGCCTTCTGCCGCACCTCCCGGATCGCTGCCCCTTGGGCCTTCTGAGTCTCGACCAGCTTGTCGATTGAAGCCTTCATCGGCTCCAGCAGCTCTGCTTTCAATTTTGTGAAGCAGCGCTTGAGAAACTCCTGCTGCTCTTGCGACCACTGCGCCCACGCTGCCTGGTCTCCACCCGCCGCCATCTTGGTTTTCCTCCCTCGCACTTTTCGCTGCACCAAAATCACTTTTTTCACCGCTCCGCTCCTGGTCCAATCCATACAGGGCCGGGGAAATTGTACTGTCACCTTCCCACACTGGGAACCGTCGAACAAATGCCGCTGGGGCACCTAACAAGAGCCCAAAAGTCCGTTTCTGGCGGGAGCTGCCGAACGTGCGACTTAGCTCAGCATAGCCGCAACTGGAAGTCTCACTACCACATTCTCAAGGGCAATTAGGCCAAGCCAGTGTTGCCTGCATGCGTCCCTACAATGAATAAAAAAATGTCTATATCGAGAGGTAAATGGAGACTTTAGAGGTAGAATTAAGAAACAGGAAAGGATTTCAGACGATAGTGGGAGCGGATAAACCCACTGGTTGCATCGGTAGTGTCAAATTGTAGAAATACAAAGATTAGTCAAGCATGTAGTCACAGCAGCATGGGTTTTAATGGGGGATTTTAACTTGCATGCAGATTAGGGTGAACACTCTAATAACATGTATCAGAGAAGGAGTGAATTTTTTGAATGTCTTCATGATAGTTTTCTGCAACAAAATGTCCTAAAACTAACATCAAATATAATAATGAGCAATGAGCTAGATTTTACCAGCACCCTTACAGTGTTTGGAAATTGATCAAATAACGATCATAAAAAGACCGAGTTCTTGAAAAGAAAAATTTAAAACACAGAGCCTTGTGACTGGGAGAGATACAATAAAGACCAAAACACAACAAAACAGATAATAACGTTTAGGTCAGTTGGTTGGATAGCTGGTTTGCGATGCAGCGCAAAGCCAACAGTACTGGCTGAGTTTATCCTGAAGGCCCCGCCTTCCTAACCCTGCCCCTCGCCTGAAGTGTGGTAATCCTCAGGTTAAATCATCACCAGTCAGCTCTCCCCCTCAAAGGAGAAAGCAGCCTATGGTAGTCTGGGACTATGGTGACTTTACTAGGAAATAACAAACAGAAAATTCTGAAAATACTCAACAGGTTTGACTGCATCTGCAGCGAGAGCAAAAATAGAGTTCAGGTTGATGATCATTCTCAGCTGAAATGCTGATCCTGTGACCTGCTGAGAATTCCCAGTATTTTCTGTTTTTAATACTTTGCCTTTCATATAATTTTGAAGTGCCATTTAATTTCGACCATGGCTGCTCTTGGGTTCCAATTCCACTTTCCTGCTCACTCCCTATATTCCCTGATTCCTCGAGAGGTGACTGGTATTTTACAGTCCTGCCAGTTGTGGGAATTGTCCCAGGTGGGACTGGAAAATTTGGAGAGTGGCCAAGAGTCCATTGACTTTGGGTGTGAATTTCCAGTCCTGTCAGAATTTCCCACTCCAAAAATCTGTCCATCTCAGCCTGATATATATTCAATGATGGAGCATCCACAACTCTGTAGAGTAGAGAAGTCCAATGATTCACAGTCCTTTGAGTCAGGGGATTTCTCGATTCCCTAGCCAGGGCGAACTACCTTCTAGAATCTTCCCTGCCAAGTCCCTTCACAATCATGAATGTTCCACTGTGATTTTTCTGAACACCATAGAATCTAGATCCAATTTATCCATCATGCCATTATCGAACAATCTTCTCATCCCAGGGACCAATCTAGTGCACCTCCACTGTACTGCCGCCAATGCAAGGATATCCTTCCTTAAATCTGGAGACCAAAATTGCGCACAATATTCCGGGTGTGGTCTCACGAAAGCCTTGCACTACCGCACCAAAACATATTGATTTTTATACTCCCAATATTTTGCAATAAAGGCCAATATGCCATTTGCTTTCCTCATTGCTTGCTGCACCTTTATGTTACCTTTCTGTGTTCCTTGTGTGAGTGCACCTGACATCAACATTTACCGCACGTCTTTAAAAAAAAATTTTGCGTTACTCTTCTTACGACCAAAGTGAATAACCTCGTACTTCCCACATTATACTCCACCTGCCACCTTGTTGTCCATGAATTTACCCTATCTATATCTCTTCTCATTTGACTCTTATTGTTTCACATCAATGTCATGTACCTGATTAACTATTTCTAACTGAGCATTTTACAGATTATTCTAGTGAATATTTTTAAGGCTGTTAGATAGATTCGCAATTGACAAGAGAGCCAATGGTTATAGAGGCTAGACAGGAAAATAGAGTTGAGGCCTCAATCTAATCAGCCATGACCTTGTTTAATGGCAGAGCAGGTTGGCCCTGCTCCTAATTCATATGCTCTTTTCCGACGTGTGTATGTTTGTTTACCCTCTTGTCTTTCTTTGTTCTGCCTTTATTAAATGCTGTTCATCAGTCATACATTTTCTAATATTGTTTTGACAGATGATCCACATCCAAATGATCTGTTCTGGTCACAAATGCTGCAGAGCCTGCTGAGCATTACCAACATTTTCAATTTTAATTTCAGATTTCCAACATTATATTTGCAGCCAATTCCGGGAGTTGTGGTCCTTCGGGGTGACATATATCAATTGATACATGTGCAATATGGGGATCTCCTACAGGATCTCTTCCTTTTCACTCAGAATCCCGAGAAAGCAAGATTATTTGACAAAACTTTCATCGGGTTATTCAAAATGCACAAATCTCAACTCCATTTCTAAGTTTAATGATGTACTTGTGAATTGTTGAATTGATATTTTTCTTCGAAAATCTTTACAATACAAAGACGTGAGGAAGGAGCCGACTAGAGTTGATTGGAAGGGGAGCCTAGCAGGGGAAACAGTGGAATAGCAATGGCAGGAGATTTTGGGGGTTATTTGGGAGGCACAATGTAAATTCATCCCAAGGAGGAAGAAACATGCTAAGGTGAGGACGAGGCAACAATGGCTGATGAGGCAAGTCAGGGACAGCATAAAAGAAAAAGGGCATACAAGGTGGCGAGCATTAGCGGGAAGCCAGAGGATTGGGAAGTCTAATATATGGAACGCGCTGCCTGGGGAAGTGGTGGGGGCACGTACGATAGCGGCATTTAAGCGGCATCTAGACAAATATATGAATAGGGTGGGAATGGAAGGATATGGACTCTTGTTAGTGCCAACGGTTTTAGTTTAGGCAGGTACCATGGTCGGTGCAGCCTTGGAGGGGCCGAAGAGCCTGTTCCTGTGCTGTATTGTTCATTGTACTCTTTTGCAGTTCATGCTGTATCATTTTAGATCTGACATTGATAGTTTTTTGTTACCTAAAGATATTAAGGGATTATGGAGCAAAAGCAGCCATAATCTGACTGATTGCTAGGATGGGATGGAGGGGTTACTACTGTACTGTTTCTATCTTCCACACATTTACTTCACGGAGAAAAGTGAATCAGATGAGGAAGAGTCAGACACCAGACTCACTGCATAATCCACAAGAGGAGCCATTGTCGGAGTCTTGGCAAGCAGGAGGCCACGCGGTACAGTGTGGGATTCCTGGCAAGCAGGAGACCACGCGGTGCCATATGGGAGTCCAGGCAAGCAGGTGCCGTGCCGTGCAGTGTGGGATTCCGAGCAGGCAGGTGCCGCGCGGTGCAGTGTGGGACTCCTGGCAAGCAGGAGCTGCGCGATGCACTGTGGGATTCCTGGCAAGCAGGAGCTGCGCGGTGCAGTGTGGGATTCCAGGCAAGCAGGAGACGACGCGGTGCCATATGGGAGTCCGGGCAAGCAGGTGCCGTGCCGTGCAGTGTGGGATTCCTAGCAGGCAGGCGCCGCGCGGTGCACTGCGGGGGTCCTGGCAAGCAGGAGCCGCGCGGTGCACTGTGGGATTCCTGGCAAGCAGGAGCTGCGCGGTGCAGTGTGGGGCTTTGTCAGGCCTGGCCGCAGCCGCTTGAAAAGGTAGGAAAGTGACTGGAGAGGGGGCTTGAGGGCAGCTTTAAATTCCCGCAGTTTATATCGGGATTGCTGATGCCACCGAAGGGCCAAAGGGAGTGTGTTCGTGTTCTGCCCGATTGACATTAAATGGCGGTTTGTCAGCTGTGGGGCAGAGCCGCCACCATTTTGTATCAATTCCGGAGGAAAAATGAAGGAAGCTAGGGGAGGGCCAATAATACCCCACTGAGGGGAGCAATAATACCTCCATTCAGGGGAGAGTAGTACCCCTGCTCGCGGGGGGTTAATAATACCCCACCAAAGCAGGGAATAATACTCCCAACTGAGGTGGCCCCTTTTATAATATCCCCTTTTATGGGGCAATGATATCCCTACTAAAGAGGGCAGTAATACCCCACTGAAAGGTCATTAATACACCCACTGAAGGGTGGCATCATTGAGGAAAGCAGGACTATCCTGACTGAGGGAGGCAATAGTGCCCCCATTATAGGGTGGCATTCATACCCCCACTGAGAGGAGTACTGACAGACTGCTGAAGGGGCTGTGACAACCTTTTGAGGGGGGCAGTGATGCAGGTACTCCAAGGATACCTTCACTGGAGAGACAAATACACAGTGTGAGGTAGATGCATTATTGGAATACCCCTACTGAGGGAAGGTAGGAATGCGAAGCATTGTTATTGGGACAGATGCTGGTGTAGAGTAAGATTGTGGGACATTGTCAGGGAGACAGGCCCAATGCTTGGTAGAAATTACCAAAAGACTATTTCTGCTCTCTGTTCAGAATGTTAACTCATATTTGCAGTTTTTCTATTAAAAATACTAATTTTTCTTAGAATGCCAATTTTAAATTTAACAAGTTAACATCTATACCGTCCAATGGGTGCCACCTGATCATAGTTGGCCTATGGTGCACTGTATGCTGTATTCACCTGAACATTGTTTAGTTTTTGTTTTACAATAGATCTTGCATTTCGTGTTAGTTATGTCTTAATTTATGTGAAGCAAGTATTTGGGCAATTAGTCTAAACACATAATGTGGGGATATTGTTTTGAAGCCCTAATTTATCTGTAATCCCGAGGCGTTGCAAAGTTTTTTGTTACTTTCCAGAATTTTGTGTTGGCTTGTTTCCCACTTCCTAATTCTTTGTTTATCTTACATTTTGACATTCAGCACAATTGTCCTTTCCCAATGCTGAGGTTCATGAATTTGGGACACAGGTTTCAGGTGATTTTACAGCACAATTATCAAGTGCTTATTTTCTTATCTCCGAGAAGGTGGCTGGCTCAAAACAGTAAGACACGCACAGAGAAAATGAGTTAAGTTACAGGAACAGCAGAAGCAGTGAGGATGAGGACGTCGTACCACAGATCCTTTTTTTTTTGCTTACTCTGAAAAGTAACGATCATTCAAAGAAAGGCTGACTTAGTCGATGCGAATGTTGAAGAATTTCATTGTTCCCCTCAAGTATTCCATTCTCACAAAATAAATCTATTTTATTACAAACCTGTATCAAAACAGGTTACAGTAAATAAACACTCTGGGAAACATACTTCCCAACAATCAACAAATTTAGAGTACCCAATTCTTTTTTTCCCAATTAAGGGGCAATTTAGCATGGCCAATTCACCTACCCTGTACATCTTTTTGGCTTGTAGGGGTGAGACTACGCAGACACAGGGAGAATGTGCAAACTCCACACGGAGAGTGACCTAGGGCCGGGATTGAACCCGGGTCCTTGGCGGCGTGAGGAAGCGGTGCTAACGACTGTGCACTGTGTTGCTCCTGCTTGGAGTGGAACCTCCCGGTGGTGGTGTTCCCATGTGTCTGTTGCCCATGTCCTTCTAGATAGAAGCAGTCTTGATTTAGAACATCACAATAAGTCTCCGTCTGAAAAACAACCTAGATATTCATCATAACGTCCTGATTTCTATCACTTAGCCAATTTTATACTCGTGCTGCACTGTTCCTTTCATCCCTCGTGCTTTAATTTTGCTTCTTTGTAGTAGATAATCAAATGCCTTTTGGGTGTTCATTTACACAACATCAACTGATGACCGCAAAAGCAAAATATGGCAGAAACAGCATTTTTCATTTTTATATCAACTATTCTACCCTCATCCACACTTTTAAAATCTTGTAGATTACAAATTGCCCATATTTTAATGGCTAACTGTCTGTATACATTGAAATTGCTATAAATTAAACCCTTTGAAATGTTATAGTTTTTTATAATATCTATTCAAACTACCGTGTAAATGTTGCAGTTACCTGTTTTTAAAATTTTGAACTTGCATGTGATTTGAAAACTTTGTTCTTGACTTTGTTCTTTTCTTTAACTTTCAGCTTGGCAACATCGGCACATTTTTAAAGTCCTGTTTTCATCAAGCTGGACAACCGTTCTACAATTTTCTGTGATTACTGAAGGTCCGACCTACGTTTAGCAGACTTGATGTAGTCACTCTATCAAAATGTCAAAGGGCCAGAGCATAATTATTGGGTCTAAAAAGGTTCATTTTCAAGAGGCAAATGTTGAATCCGCTATATTTGACCAGTGTCCTGCTCAAGTAGAATTTGAGAGACTGAGCCACATTCCATATGGTACAATACATTTGGGGAGAAATCAAATATCTCAGCGAGCCGCGGGATTCTCTCAGAGCTTTTCCCATCAATCACAATGGCAGTCTTCCGTTGGTAAACCCACTGCTAAAAGCGGTTTGCCTTTCTTTGGACCTCGGCGACAAAACCAGCTGTTGTCACTTGTTAAGAAACCAGTTAGCTCACAGAAGACCAGTAACATTTTAGCTGCACTTGGCCTTTCATCCAAGGATCTGGATGAAGTAAAGAGCTATCCTAAAGACAAACTTACGCTTGACTCCTTGCCAAAGATTCTTAAGCAGATTAAAAAGAAAAGAGCACCTTTTAAACACAACAAAGACGACAATTCCCCACAGCAAAGCCAAGCCACCAGGACCTCTCTTGATGACGCTTTTGAAGAAAATCTACTGAAAAAAAGAAGTTCTCAAAGTCAAGGCAATGTGCTCAAACCTCTGGTCAACTATGGCTATGATCCTTCCTCTGGAGAGTCCAGTCCTGGATCTGAACGGGGAGGAAAAAGTGGCAGCGGGTTTCGTAAAAAGGAGAGGCATTTCACCGAGTCACCAAATTATCGAAGTAAATTTGATTCTGACTCCGAAACTGAATCTGATTATGAAATAGTTGAGCTTCCCTTTCCGTGTGAAGAAGAATCCCTCCTTGAGTCCAAAAGGAAAACCCCTATTCTACAAAACATAAAGGATTTTCTTGGTCACTTGCCTGTAATGCTTCCACACTGTTGTTCACTGTGTGACAAAGTAATTGATACTCTGCAGGTGAGTCAATGATAATACCAATGATTTATGGCATTATCTGTTCTCCTTCATTAGATTCTAACATTTCAGCAAAGAAATACGAGTTTGTTACTGTATCTGGTTCATTATACTAGTGAACAAATCTATACAATTGCATTTAAAATGGCATTGACAAATCTATTACATTTAACTTTGCAAGCTTCCGGTTTGATTGTGAACGGCAGTATTGGACACACTAGCTTGCGCATTGTATATCCAGATTTGTCCAAGTGGAATAAAGAATAAATAAATAACATAGGAATTAGGAGCAGAAGTCGGCAATTCAGCCCTTGAGCCTGCTCTGCCATTCAATCAGATCATGGCTGATCTCAAATCCACCTCCCCACCTGTTGCCCATATCCCTTTAACCCGTTTTTTAAAATCAAGAAATATATCTATCTCCTTCTTGTAATCATTTAATGACTCAAATTCCACTGCACTATGGGGCAGCAAGTTCCATAAATTCCCCGCCGTCTGCGAGATGTAGTTCCTCCTCATCTCAGTTCTAAATCTACTGCCTGTCAACCGATATCTATGACCTCTCGTTCTAGATTGCCCCACAAGGGGGAACATTTGGCCTTCATTTACTTTACCAATCCCATTTAGTATTTTATATACCTCGGTCAGATCCCCTCTCATCCTTTTAAACTCCAGCAAGAATAAACCCAAACTGTATATATCTCTCCTCATACATCAAGCCTTTCATCCCCGAAATCAGTCCGGTGAACCTCCTCTGAACTGCCTCCAATGCCACCGCACCCTTCCTCTAATAAGGAGACCAAAACTAGACACACATTCCAGATGTCGTTTCACCAACAGCCTATACAATTACAACAGCACTTCTCTACTTTTATACTCCTGTTCTTTTGCAATAAATGTTCACATTCCATTTGCCTTTTTAAAAAAATATATATATTTTTATTCAAAAATTTTCAATAATTTTTACAAACCACTACAAAAAGAAAAACAACGAAAAGAAAACATAGCAATAAAACAGAAAACAACTTAACCATTTAACAAAACAAGGTGGGGTATCTTCCCTTTACAAATGAAATCTATCCACCGCCCAAACCCTGCCCCCCTGGTTTGCTGCTGCTGCTGACCTCCACCTAACGTTCCGCGAGAAAGTCAAGGAATGGTTGCCACCGCCTGGAGAACCCCTGCAAGGACCCTCACAAGGCAAACTTTAGCCTCTCCAACCTGAGAAAGCCCGCCATGTCACTGACCCAAGCCTCTACACTTGGGGGTTTCGCGTCCCTCCACATTAACAAGAGCCTTCTCCGGGAGGCTACCAAGGAAGCAAAGGCCAGAACTCCGGCCTCTTTCGACTACTGCACTCCCGGATCGTCTGATTCCCCAAATATCACTATCCCCCAGCTTGGTTTTACCTGAGTATCCAAAACCTTGGACATAGCCTTTGCGAAGCCATTCCAAAATCCTGTAAGTGCCGGGCATGCCCAGAACATATGGACATGATTTGCTGGGCTCTCTGAGCACCTCACACACCTGTCCTCCACCCCAAAGAACTTACTCATTCTCGCCACTGTCATATGTGCCCGGTGCACCACCTGACACTGAATCAGGCTAAGCCTGGCGCAAGATGAGGAGGAATTGACCCTGCCCAGGGCGCAGCCCACAGGCCCTCATCCAGCTCCTCACCCAGCTGCTCCTCCCACTTGCCCTTCAGCTCCTCCACCAAGGCCTCCTCTGCCTCCTGCAGCTCCTGGTACATTTCCGATATCTTGCCATCCCCTACCCACACGCCCGAGACCACCATGTCCTGTATCCTCCGGGCAGGCAGCAGCGGGAATTCCCCCACCTGTTTTTTCACGAATGCCCGAACCTGCATGTACCTAAAGGTATTCCCTGGGGGCAACCCAAATTTCTCCTCCAGCGCCCTCAGACTAGCAAAAGTCCCATCAATGAACAAGTCCCCCATCCTTTTGATATCCGCCCAGTGCCAACTTAGGAACCCCCTGACCAGTGTACCCGGAACAAACCTATGATTGTTCCGTATTGGGGCCCAAACTGAAGCCCTTGCCTCCCCCTGTGCCGTCTCCACTGTCTCCAGATCCTCAATGTCGCTGCCACCGCCGGGCTCCTAGTATACCGCGTCGGCGGGAGCGGCAACGGTGCCGTTATCAGTGCCCCCAAGCTAGTATCTTTACAAGACGCCGCATCCAACCGTTTCCACACTGCCCCCTCTCCCTCCATTACCCATTTCCGAATCATGGATATATTCGCTGCCCACTAATAGCTGCAAAGGTTTGGCAGCCCCCCCCCCCCCCACGCGGGGTCCTGTTTGCACACTCAAATCCCGTAATAATCCTATTTACCCGCTTGAAAAAGGACTTGGGGATGAGAATGGGAAGGCACTGGAAGACGAACAAGAACCTGGGGAGGACCGTCATTTTTACGGACTGCACCCTGCCCGCCAGGGAAAGCGGCAGCATGTCCCACCTCTTAAAGTCCTCCTCCATCTGATCCACCAGCTGCGCTAAATTGAGCTTGTGCAGGACACCCCAGCTCTTAGCCACCTGAATGCCCAAGTAGCAAAAGCTCCTCTCCACCATCTTAACCGGTAGCTCTCCCCGTCTCTTTTCCTGGCCCCTCGCATGTATCACAAAAAGCTCGCTTTTTCCAACATTCAGCTTATACCCCGAAAAGTCTCAAAAATCCCTAAGAATCTGCATGACCTCCCCCATCCCCTCCAGCGGATCCACAATGTACAGGAGCAGGTCATCCGCATACAGTGAAACACGATGGCCCCCCCCCCCCCCCCCCCCCCCCCCGAACCAACCCCGTCCAGTTTCTGGACTCCCTCAACGCCATGGCCAGCGGCTCGATCGCCAGGGCAAACAGCAGGGGGCACCCCAGCCTCATCCCTCGATGTAATCTAAAGTACACCGACCGCAGCTGGTTCGTCGACACACTCGCTACCGGGGCCTGATACAACAATTTAACCCACCCTATACATTCCTCTCTAAACCCAAATCTGCCTAACACTTCCCACAGGTACTCCCACTCCACCCGATTGAAGGCTTTCTCCGCGTCCATTGCCGCTACCACTTCTGCGTCCCCCACCTCCGAAGGCATCATGATCACATTCAGGAGCCTCCGCACATTTGTATTCAACTGCCTGTCCTTCACAAACCCAGTCTGATCCTCATTGATCACTCCCAGGACACAGTCCTCAATCCTAGTGGCCAACAGCTTGGCATCCACATTAAGGAGCGAAATCGGCCTATAGGAGCCACATTGGAACGGGTCCTTATCTCGCTTGAGGATAAGCGAGATCAGAGCCTGCGACATCGTCGGGGGAAGGGTTCCCTTTTCCTTAGCCTCATTGAAAGTCCTCAACAACAGTGGACCCAGCAGCTCCGAGAATTTCCTATAAAACTCTACGGGATACCCATCCGGTCCCGGGGCCTTGCCCGCCTGCATACCCCCTAACCCCTTAACCAGTTCCTCCATCTCAACCGGGGATGCCCCCTAACCCCTTAACCAGTTCCTCCATCTCAACCGGGGCCCCCAATCCTTCTACTCGCCCCTCCTCCACCTGTAGAAACCTCAGTTGGTCCAGGAACTGCCTCATTCCACCCCCCCCCCGGGTTCTGACTCGTACAATTTGCCATAAAAGTCCTTGAAGACCTCGTTAATCGTTGCCGAGCTCAGCACCGTGTTACCCCCCCCCATCTCTAATTCCCCCAATCTCCCTGGCCGCCTCTCTCTTCCGCAGTTGATGCGCCAGCATCCTATTGCCTTCTCCCCATACTCGTACACTGCTCCCTGTACTTTCCTCAACTGAGCCCCAGCCTTCCCCGTGGTAAGCAAGTCATACTCCGCCTGCAGGCTCTAGTGCTCCTTCAACAATCCCTCCTCAGGGGATTCCGCATACCTCCAGTCCACCTTAAGTATCTCCCCCACCAATCTCTCCCTCTCCATCCTATCCCTGTTCTCTCTGTGAGCCCTGACTGAAATTAGCTCCCCTCTGACAACTGCCTTCAGTGCCTCCCAGACCAAACTCACCGAAACCTCCCCATTGTCATTGGTCTCCACATAGCTTTGGATACACCTCCGAACCCGCCCACAGACCTCCTCGTCCGCCAGTAGTCCCACGTCCATTCTCCACAGAGGGTGTTGGCACGCGATCTTCAGGTGCGTTTCTTGTAGCATGGCTACGTCTGCCTTTAGCCCCTTTAAGTGCGAAAACACACGGGCCCTATTGACCGGCCTATTCAGGCCTCTCACGGTACACGTGAGAGTCACGTGAGAGTCAACTGACTCTGGCCGCTCCCTCCTCCACCTCCAATCCCCCTGTGGTAATTACATGCTGTACCTGCTACCAACTTTCTGTGATTCATGAACATTGACACCCAGATCCCCCTGCCCAGGCACATATTGAATTTGCTTTCCATTTAGATTATAATTTGCCTTTCTATTTTGGTTCGGCCAAAATGGATAACCTTACACTTATCTACATTAAACTTTATCTCTTAGCCTATCTATATCTGTCTGTAAAATCTTTATCACCTCTTCACTGCCTGTTATCCCACCTATTTTAGTATCATCCACAAATTCTGCTATGCTACACTCTGTCCCTGCTTGCAGATCATTTATATAAATTGTAAACAAGTGAAGTCTGAGGATTGACCCCTGATCCTGCTAGTTACAGTTCGCCAGCCAGAGAAGGACCCATTTATCCCGACCTGCTTTCTGTCAGTCAGCCAATCCTCAATCCAACCTAGTACTCTACTCTGAATCTCCTGCGATCTCACTTTCTGGATCAGTCTTTTATGTGGCACCTCATCAAATGCCTTCTGGAATACTTTTCCACATCCACAAGTTCCCCATTATCCACCTTGCTGGTTACGTCCTCTGAGAACTTAAGCAAGTTTGTCACACATGACTTAGCCTTCATAAAACCATGCTGACAATGGTGGATTGAGCTTTGTCTTTCCAAATATTCAGTCACCTCCTCCTTAATGATTGATTCCAGCAATTTCCCCACCACAGAGGTCAAACTAACCGGTCTATAGTTTCCCATAACCATAAGTTCCGACATTATAATCAACAGGAACTTCAAATTATGTCTTGTGAAATTGGTTTAATTTTCAAACAACATTCTGATGACTGACTAGTCTCCTGTATTTGAGTCAGCCAGCTGGCTAGCCTCCATTTTCTGTATATATAATATACCCGCCACCCTTCTGCTCCTAAGCTATTTACAATTGTACCATTTTTAGTTATCAATAATTGTACCATTTTTAGTTACTAAAACAATCTAACTTTTTTCTTGTTGTGCAGGATTGGAATGACCATTTGAAGGATTCATTACACAAGCTTCGTTGCCTGCTTCTTCAGAGAGTGTATGTATTAATATTACGAAATGATCGTTGACTTCTGTATTTGCAACAGTATTTTATTGGTTGGGGTGTCAGATAGCGGGATGTTTAAATGAGATACATGGGTCTGACCATATGACTTTCATTTTTGAAATTGTGCTACGAGTACACTTATAGTAGACATCTAGTGCTAGGAAACATATAGTTAACAGTAACTTATTTTTTAACTTTTAAATTTAATTTACTAATTAATTGACACAATGTCAATTAGAGGGGTGCAGTGCTCTGACTGAGATGGCAGGTCCGGGAGGCTTCCAGCGTCCCGGATGGCTTCATCTGCAGAAAGTGCAACTGGAGCTCCTCACAGACCGCATGGTTCGGTTGGAGCAGCAGTTGGATGCACTTAGGAGCATGCAGGTGGCGGAAAGCGTCATAGATAGCAGTTATATAAATGTGGTCACACCCAAGGTGCAGGCAGAGAAATGGGTGACCACCAGAAAGGGCAGGCAGTCAGTGCAGGAATCCCCTGTGGTTGTCCCCCTCTCGAACAGGTATACCCCTTTGGATACTGTCGGGGGGGATAGCCTATCAGGGGAAAACAGCAGCAGCCAGAGCAGTGGCACCACGGCTGGCTCTGATGTTCAGAACGGAGGGTCAAAGCGCAGAAGAGCAATAGTCATAGGGGACTCCATAGTCAGGGGCACAGATAGGCGCTTCTGTGGACGTGAAAGAGACTCCAGGTTGGTATGTTGCCCCCCTGGTGCCAGGGTCCAGGATGTCTCCGAACGGGTAGAGGGCATCCTGAAGGGGGAGTGCAAACAGGCAGATGTCGTTGTACATATTGGTACTAACAACAGAGGCAGGAAGGAGCATGAGGTCCTGCAGCAGGAGTTCAGGGAGCAAGGCAGAAAGTTAAAAGACAGGACCTCTAGGGTTGTAATCTCAGGATTACTCCCTGTGCCAGTGAGGCTAGAAATAGGAAGATAGAGCAGCTAAACACATGGCTAAACAGCTGGTGTAGGAGGGAGGGTTTCCGTCATCTAGACCACTGGGAGCTCTTCAGGGGCAGATGTGACCTATATAAGAAGGACGGGTTGCATCTAAACTGGAGAGGCATAAATATCCTGGCCGCAAGGTTTGCTAGTGTCACACGGGAGGGTTTAAACTAGTATGGCAGGGAGGTGGGCATGGGAGCAATAGGTCAGAAGGTGAGAGCATTGAGGGAGAACTAGGGAATAGGACCAGTATGGCTCTGAGGAAGAGCAGACAGGGTGAAGTTGCTGAACTCAGCGGGTCTGGTGTCCTGAAGTGCATATGTTTTAATGCAAGAAGTATTACGGGTAAGGCAGATGAACTTAGAGCTTGGATTAGTACTTGGAACTATGATGTTGTTGCCATTACAAAGACCTGGTTGAGGGAAGGGCAGGATTGGCAGCTAAACGTTCCAAGATTTAGATATTTCAGGCGGGATTGAGGGGGATGTAAAAGGGGTGGCGGAGTTGCGCTACTGGTTAGGGAGAATATCACAGCTGTACTACGGGAGGACACCTCAGAGGGCAGTGAGGCTATATGGGTAGAGATCAGGAATAAGAAGGGTGCAGTCACAATGTTGGGGGTTTACTACAGGCCTCCCAACAGCCAGCGGGAGATAGAGGAGCAGATAGGTAGACAGAATTTGGAAAAGAGTAAAAACACCAGGGTTGTTGTGATGGGAGACTTCAACTTCCCCAATATTGACTGGGACTCACTTAGTGCCAGGAGCTTAGATGGGGCAGAGTTTGTAAGGAGCATCCAGGAAGGCTTCTTAAAACAATATGTAGACAGTCCAACTAGGGAAGGGGCTGTACTGGACCTGGTATTGGGGAATGAGCCCGGCCAGGTGGTAGAAGTTTCAGTAGGGGAGCATTTCGGGAACAGTGACCACAATTCAGTAAGTTTTAAAGTGCTGGTGGACAAGGATAAGAGTGGTCCTAGGATGAATGTGCTAAATTGGGGGAAGGCTAATTATAACAATATTAGGTGGGAACTGAAGAACATAGATTGGGGGCGGATGTTTGAGGGTGAATCAACATCTGACATGTGGGAGGCTTTCAAGTGTCAGTTGAAAGGAATTCAGGACCGGCATTTTCCTGTGAGGAAGAAGGATAAATACGGCAATTTTCGGGAACCTTGGATAACGAGAGATATTGTAGGCCTCGTCAAAAAGAAAAAGGAGGCATTTGTCAGGGCTAAAAGGCTGGGAACAGACAAAGCCTGTGTGGAATATAAGGAAAATAGGAAGGAACTTAAGCAAGGAGTCAGGAGGGCTAGAAGGGGTCACGAAAAGTCATTGGCAAATCGGGTTAAGGAAAATCCCAAGGCTTTTTACACGTACATGAAAAGCAAGAGGGTAGCCAGGGAAAGGGTTGGCCCACTGAAGGATAATCAAGTGAATCTATGGAGCCAGAGGAAATAGGCGAGGTACTAAATGAATACTTTGCATCAGTATTCATCAAAGAGAAGGAATTGGTGGATGTTGAGTCTGGAGAAGGGCGTGTAGATAGCCTAGATCGCTAGAGAGGAAATTGCTGAGGCCTTGACAGAAATCTTTGGATCCTCACTGTCTTCAGGTGATGTCCCGGAGGACTGCAGAATAGCCAATGTTGTTCCTCTGTTTAAGAAGGGTAGCAAGGATAATCCAGGGAACTACAGGCCGGTGAGCCTTACGTCAGTGGTAGGGAAATTACTGGAGAGAATTCTTCGAGACAGGATCTACTCCCATTTGGAAGCAAATGGATGTATTAGTGAGAGGCAGCATGGTTTTGTGAAGGGGAGGTCGTGTCTCACTAACTTGATAGAGTTTTTCGAAGAGGTCACAAAGATGATTGATGCAGGTAGGGCAGTGGATGTTGTCTATACGGACTTCAGTAAGGCCTTTGACAAGGTCCCTCATGGTAGACTAGTACAAAAGGTGAAGTCACACGGGATCAGGGGTGAGCTGGCAAGGTGGATACAGAACTGGCTAGGTCATCGAAGGCAGAGAGTAGCAATGGAAGGATGCTTTTCTAATTGGAGGGCTGTGACTAGTGGTGTTCCGCAGGGATCAGTGCTGGGACCTTTGCTGTTTGTAGTATATATAAATGATTTGGAGGAAAATGTAACTGGTCTTATTAATAAGTTTGCAGACGTCACAAAGGTTGGTGGAATTGCGGATAACGATGAGGACTGTCCGAGGATACAGCAGGATTTAGATTGTTTGGAGACTTGGGCGGAGAGATGGCAGATGGAGTTTAATCCGGACAAATGTGAGATAATGGATTTTGGAAGGTCTAATGCAGGTAGGGAATATACAGTGAATGGTAGAACCCTCAAGAGTGTTGAAAGTTAAAGAGATCTAGGAGTTCAGGTCCACAGGTCACTGAAAGGGGCAACACAGGTGGAGAAGGTAGTCAAGAAGGCATACGGCATTCTTGCCTTCATTGGCCGGGGCATTGAGTATAAGAATTGGCAAGTCATGTTGCAGCTGTATAGAACCTTAGTTCGGCCACACTTGGAGTATAGTGTTCAATTCTGGTCGCCACACTGCCAGAAGGATGTGGAGGCTTTAGAGAGGGTGCAGAAGAGATTTACCAGAATGTTGCCTGGTATGGAGGGCATTAGATATGAGGAGCGGTTGAATAAACTCGGTTTGTTCTCACTGGAACGACGGAGGTTAAGGGGCGACCTGATAGAGGTCTACAAAATTATGAGGGGCATAGACAGAGTGGATAGTCAGAGGCTTTTCCCCAGGGTAGAGGGGTCAGTTATAGGGGGCATAGGTTCAAGGTGCGAGGGGCAAGGTTTAGAGTAGATGTACGAGGTAAGTTTTTTTTACACAGAGGGTAGTGGGTGCCTGGAACTCACTGCCGGTGGAGGTGGTGGAAGCAGGGACAATAGTGACATTTAAGGGGCATCTTGACAAATACATGAATCGGATGGGAATAGAGGGATACGGACCCAGGAAGTGTAGAAGGTTGTAGTTTAGTCGGGCAGCATGGTCGGCATGGGCTTGGAGGGCCAAAGGGCCTGTTCCTGTGCTGTGGAGCAACGCTCCGAAAGCTAGTGACATCGAAACAAACCTGTTGGACTTTAACCTGGTGTTGTAAAACTTCTTACTGTGCTCACCCCAGTCCAACTCCGGCATATCCACATCAGTACTTTTCTTTGTTCTTTGTTTGAGTACCATTGATGCTTTACACTTTGCAGTGGTGAATTAAACGAGACAAAATGGATTGTTTTTATGCTCACCATGTTGACTAACAATACTATTGCAATGTGGTTATTCAATTTTGACAGGCTGAAGAGATACATTGGTTGTTAAGAAGGAAAAGTAAAAGAAAATTGTTTTCCTATCTTGGGATGCTTCATTAACTGTTATGTATTATTTCTGTAGACAATTGATGGCTTCAGAGTGATTTTTTTCCCCCCTCCTTTTCCATTCAAGTTTTCATTTATCCAGTCAAGTAATCGTTTATTCAATGGTGTTTCATTATAGTGTCTGCTCCATTGTTTTTCAAGTTAACATTTTTTATGTTCATTTCTAGCTACCCTGATTGGACCCCTGGAGAACTGCCAGCTGCAAAGTAAGTGAAACTACATTCAGAAAACGGTGTGGATAGAGCTAGTCCACAATACGTTGTAGGTATTAGAAATGAAATGACATGGTAGTTAAACGACTTTGGGTGGAATGGTGACCATGATTGGATGTATTCTTTGCTCAAAGAATTGTGAAGCATTGGAATTCTTTTTTTAAATTTGCAGTACCCAATTTTTATTCCAATTCAGGGGCAGTCCACCTACCCTGCGCATCTTTTGGGGTTTTTGGGAGTGAGACCCATGCAGACATGGGGAGAATGTGCAAACTCCACATGGACAGTGACTCGGGACCGGGATTGAACCCAGGTCTTCTGCGCCGTGAGGCAGCAGTGCTAACCACAGTGTCGCCCCGAACTATTGGAATTCTTTATTGCAGCAAACAATCATGGTCAGTCGTGGAATATATTCACGTCAGAGATTGACAGACTTCTGGATAGTAAGGAATATGGGGATAGTGTGGGAAAGGAGTAACTGAAGTAGTAGTTCAGCTATAATTGTTTTGAATCGCAGAGCCAACTCATGGGCTACTCTTCGTGTTCTTTGGTTCTTACATATTTTCATGGTTAGTGAAAGGAGGAAGCTTGATGGCTGAACTTTTAATTTCTAGCCTGTGTGCTATAATTTCAATTGGTTCTTGTTGACACTCATGAAACTTGGTTTTACTGATTTTTGTGGGTGAATTCCAGCATTCCTTCAAACTCAGGAACATGCATAAGATCGAAGCACAGGAGAGAACTGTTTGGTTTGTAAACCCATAGTGGGCAAAACGAAACCAGATTCTTGGACCTTCTATTGCTTTTCTAAACTGATTGTGCAGTACGAAATAATTATTGCAAACCAAGGGCTAAATGAAAAACTTAATCTCCCTTTGACAGGTTGTCTCCTGAGAAGTCAACCAAATATGCTGGAAATGAGCGGCATGGTGACATAGTGCTTAGCACTGCTCCCTCAGCGCCAGGCACCCGGGTACAATTCTGGCCTTGGGTCACTGTCTGTGTGGAGCTTGCATTTTCTCCCCATGTCTGCATGGGTTTCCTCCGGGTGCTCCGATTTCCTTCCACAGTCCAAAGATGTGCTGATTAGGTGGATTGGCCATATCTTTTTATTAAAACATTAAAAAGTTATACAAGGCCAAACGGTACAAACACTAATTTTGCGTTGGAGAAACAGGGTACCATCCCCTCTGTACCAACGTACAGGGAGTGGGGGTTAGGATACTCTGATTATTAAAACAGTTCACAACACAGTTGTACAAAAAACAAACGGTACAAGCAGTAAACTTTGTGCTGGAGAGGCCAGATACCCTTGCCTCAGCACCAACAGAAGGGAAAGGAAGGGGGGGGGGTTGATGGGGAGAGAGGGGAAAGGAGGGTGGTGTGGAGGGAGGGAGCCAGGGTGTTGGTGGAGAGGAGCCCAATAGGGCACTGCCTGAACTATCTATGGAGGCAGAATAACAAAATAACCTTCAATTATGATGCGCCAACATCCTGCTCGCCTTCTCCCCATATTCGTAGACCGCCCCCTTCGCCCTCCTCAACTGCCCTACCGCCTTCCCTGTAGATAATAGCCCAAACTCCATCTGCAGTTTCTGCCACTCCCTTAACAGCTCCTGGGCCTCCAAATGCCTCCTGTCCACCTGCAGGATCTCCTCCACTAGTCTCTCCATCTCTGCTCGCTCCGTCTTACCCCTGTGTGTCCGTATCGAAATAAACTCCCCCCTCGCTACTGCCTTCAATGCCTCCCACAACATGGCTGCCGAAACTTCCCCCGTGTCGTTCAGCTCCACATATGGCAGCCCTCACCCGCTCACAAACCTCCTCATCCGCCAATAGCCCCACATCCAGCCTTGACTGCGGGCGAACACCTTTCCAAAGTTCAATGTCCTCCTTCTCCTGCCAGTCCATTGTCCCTGACAAACTCCATAATTTCCTTTGGCCTCCCAAAATAAAGTTCACAACCATTTTAAGTCACCCAAAGGCGGGTCGGGTACAGCATTCTGAATTTCACCCCTTCTTAAAGAGGGCTGCCATCACCTTATTGAGCCCCGCTCTTCTCTTGGCCAGCTCCGCATCTAGGTCCTGGTACACTCTCAGCTCGTTGCCCTCCCAGGTACATCACCTCGTTTGCCTGGCCCACCTCCGGATCCGAAACAAAACAGAAAATTCTGGAAAATCTCAGCAGGTCTGGCAGCATCTTTGGGGAGAGAAAAGAACTAAAGTTTTGAGTCCTGTTGCTCTTTTTAACCGTAGTCTATTAGCTCTGATTACGTCACCTTTGCTCATGAGTCGCCAGGTATCTTTATGATACCGCCAAGTGGTTCAAGTTCAGGTGATGATTAATAATACAGCACACCGCTTAGTAAGGATTAAAACAACGATCATTTATTATATACAACAAGCAATATTAATACCCTACTACTACTTTCTATATAATAAACCTATCACTACTGGCCAATACTTAACTTAGGAAGAGCCCACCAGGTCAGGGAAACGAATGGCTTGTCCAATCAGATCTGGCCCGCGGGATTCAAAAGGCTGCTACAGGTCGGTGGCTAGGTGTCTCTATCGGATAGCGATCGCTGGATTCAAACTTCCTGTTGCCAGTTGCTGTTCTTGCGAAGGTCTCGAGCAGGCGAAGAGGAGAGAGAGAGAGATCTGAACTTGGACCCTCACTTTTATAGGGCCCAGGGGCTTCCCGCCTCCCGGGGCGGCCCTTGACCCAGAGTCCCAAGTGATTGGATCTGTCCCCAATCTCTGGGGTCGATGTGTCCAATGGTGAGGCGATTCCTCGATCGGGGGGTGGTCGCTCACCTGTCTTTGTTTCGGCCACTGCAGGCGCCGACAGGTCTGGCCCGGTATTCAATTGCTAATATGTTGCAATTGTTCCCGGGGATAGCCGATTTAACTGTGGATGTCTGAATAGATGGGCTGCAAACAGTCCTGAATGCAACTGCAAATACCTGGGTTGATGGGCTGTTGATAGCCCTGAGTATCGATCTGGGCTAACTTCCCAGAGCTGAATATGCAATACTGTCTGCAGCTGCCTGCTTGTGCCTTCTTAGCTGCTTTTCCCAGCAGTCTTTCGGGTTACCCATTTTAAACTGGGTTTTGGCCAGATTAATCGGAACACAGCCATTTTCCGTGGCTACAGTCCGATGACTCTTTGTCAAAGCTCAGGATCCGCTCCTTTTCCAGGAACTGGTGCAGCCGCATCACCATCGCTCTCGGTGACTTGTTCCCCTGCGGATTCCTCATCAGTGCCCTGTGCGCCCAGTCCACCTCCAAGCGTCGCTCAATGGTCCCCTTTCCCATCAGCTTGTCAAACATCCGAGCCAGCCTCCACTCCCTCGCTGCCCTCCTCAGGTTCTTCCTCCCGGACCGGTTCTCCAAGTCCTCCACTTTCTCCTGCAGCCGCCTCTGTGTGTCCTGCAACGCCCCCAACTCAGCTGCCATCGAGGTGAGCTGCTCCTCGTGCTCCCCCACCATCTCCTTTATTCTCTGGATCGCCTTGTTCTGTGCCTCGCCTCATTTCTTGGCAACCGATACCCGCCTTAATCGGATCTACCGTCCTCGCCAGGTCCAGCAGAGTCTCCTTCCTCTGCTGGGTGAACCTCTCATTCAAGAGGTCCACCAGCTGTTCCATCAACCACAGAAATGGTCCGGCTGATCCCTGACCCTCCGCCATCTTCCCCTGTGTTGCAGGTACAGCTTCTCGCTCCAACTGCTCCTTTCTTTTAAACCACTTCTGGTCCACAAATCCATCCACCGGTGGGATACCTCTACTTCCACCACTCCTGCACCTTTTTTCCTTAACACATCCTCCCGTTAGCCGGGAAAAAGGTCCAAAAATACCGCCATGAGTGTGAGCTACCAAATGTGCGACCACTCAGGCCATGGCCGCCACTGGAAGTCTTATAGAGTGATACTTTTAACGGATGATGTGTCTGGTACTTACATGTTATACAGTTTTGTTCAAATTTAGAGTACCCAATTATTTTTTTTCAATTAAGGGGCAATTTAGCATGGCCAATCCACCTACTCTGCACATCTTTGGGTTGTGGGGGCGAAACCCATGCAAACACGGTGGAATGTTCAAATTCCACATAGACAGTGACCCAGGGCCGGGATTGAACCTGGGACCTCGGCACCGTGAGACAGCAATGTTTACCATTGCGCCACCGTGCTGCCCTTACAGTTTCTTATTTACATATTTATTTCTTAATTTGGGCAGCACGGTAGCACAAGTGATTAGCACTGTGGCTTCACAGCGCCAGGGTCCCAGGTTCGATTCCCCGCTGGGTCACTGTCTGTGCGGAGTTTGCACGTTCTCCCCGTGTCCGCGTGGGTTTCCTCCGGGTGCTCCGGTTTCCTCCCACAGTCCAAAGACGTGCAGGTTAGGTGGATTGGCCATGCTAAATTACCCGTAGTGTCCATAAGGGTTGGGAGGGGTTATTGGGTGGAAGTGAGGGATTAATGTGGGTCGGTGCAGACTCGATGGGCCGAATGGCCTCCTTCTGCACTGTATGTTCTATGTCTATGTAATCTATACATTCCCCCATACCCCCTCCCTGCCCCCTCATTGGCAGCCCCCTCTTCTGCCCTGGGTGTCCTGCTGGTGGAGCTCCTCTCTTTTCTGTGGCTTTTGTTGTTGACCTTGTGGGTTTGGGGGGTGGGGGCTACCTGCCCCCTCCCCATCTCCCCTTTTCCCCCCCCCATGTTTCTCTCTGTGGCTCCCTTGGGGTCCCTCCTCATATCCTCCCCTCTTTTGTACCTCATTGTATGCGTTCCTGTCTGCTCTACCCCATCTCCCCCTTTTCCCTGGTCGCTGTTGGCTTCGAGCAGTTCTTGGAGCAGTCTGACGAATGGCCCCATGCTTTGTGGAAGCCCTCTCCCGACCCTCGGATGGTGGACTTGATCTTCTCCAGATGGAGAAATTCCGCCAGGTCTGCCAGCCAGTCTGCAGCTGTGGGTGGTGCTGCTGATCGCCAGCCGAGCAGGATTCTCCGGCGTGCGATCAAGGAAACAAAAGCAAGGGCATCAGTCCCCTTCCCCATCTGTAGCTCTGGCTGTTCCGATACCCTGAAGACTGCCATTCTCGGGCACGGCTCCACCCGCACTCCCACAATCTTGACATCGCCTCAAAGAAGGCTGTCCGGAACCTGACAAGTCTGGGGCAGGCCCAGAACATGTGGATGTGGTTGGCTGAGCCTCCCTGGCTCTGGGAAGAACTTGTTCAGCCTGGTCAGGTGCGCTCTATGCACCACTTTAAACTGCATAAGGCTAAGCCTTGCACAGGAGGAGGTGGAGTTGGCCCTACTTAGTGCTTTGCTCCAGAGTCCCAACCCAATTCTGTCCCCAGTTTGTCCTCCCATTTTCATCTAGCTTCGGCCTGTGGTAGTCTTACTTTATTTTTATAAATTTAGAGTACCCAATTATTATTTTCCAATTAAGGGGCAATTTAGCGTGGCCAATCCACCTAGCCTGCACATCGTTAGGTTGTGGGGGTGAAACCCACGCAGGCACAGGGAGAATGTGCAAACTCCACACAGACAGTGACCTAGGGCCGGGATTCAAACCTGGGTCCTCAGCGCCGTGAGGCAGCAATGCTAACCACTGTGCCACCATGCCGCCCAGTAGTCTTGCCCTGTCCAGCAACTGCCAATAGATGTTCCCACAGTTATCCCCCTCCTTACTGTCCTTGTTTATCAGGTCCTCTAATAGTGTGTCTCTCGGGGCCCTGGGGTATCTTGCCGTCTCCTTGCGGAGAAAGTATTTAATTTGGAGGTGTCTGAGCCTGTCGTGTCGGTAGTTCCAGGCCTTCGCCCAAGGTCGCTAGTCCGTCCCCCATTTAGAAATCTCTGACTGTTATGGTCCCCCGTCCTGTCTCCATTTGCTAAAGGGAGTGTCGAGCATGGCTAGTGGGAATTTGTGGTTTCCAGAGATGGGGGTTAGAACAAAATGTTGTCTTATCTGGTTCCATGCCTTTACTGTGGCTACCACCACTGGGCAGGATGTGCATTTCGTTGTGGATGGGAGCGCTGCCATGGTGAGGGCCCGGATTGTCGTTCCTTTGCAGGAAGACTCCTCCATCCTCACCCATTCCATATTGGGTTCACGAATCCATCCCCTCACCCATTGGTAATTTTGTAGATTCGGCAGGGCCAGACTGCCCAATGTTTTTCCTTCTTTGCAGTGTCGATTTAGAAATCCTTGGGTTGTTTTGGGCTAGTTTGAATGGAAGTCCCTCCAGCTCTGTCCCTCCCACGTTTGGATTAACTGGGAAAGCTTCGCTCTTGCCCAGGTTGAGTTTGTAGCCCGAGAAGGCTCCGAACTCTTCCAGGAACTGCATGATTGCATCAGGCCTTTCTGTGGGTCTGAGATGTAGAGGAGCAGGTCATCCAAATAGAGTGAGACTCTGTGCTCTCTGCCTCCTCTTTCGATGCCCTTCCAGCTTTTTGCGTCTCACAGAACAATCAGCGGGGGTTCAATTGCTAGGATGAACAGGAGCGGGGACGGTGGCATCGCTGCCGTGTGCCTCTGTGCAGCTGGGAGTATTCCGAGCTGGTGGTGTTGGTCCGAACGCTCGCCTTGGGGACGTTGTACAGGAGTTTCACACAGGTAGAATCATAGCATTTACAGTGCAGAAGGAGGCCATTCAGCCCATCGAGTCTGCACCAGCCCTTGGAAAGAACACCCTACTTGAGCCCCAAGCCTCCACCCTGTCCCCTTTATCCCCATAACCCAGTAACCCCACCTACCCTTTTTGGACACCTAAGGGCAATTAAGAATGACCAATCCACCTAACCTGCACATCTTTGGACTGTGGGAGGAAACCGGAGCACCCGGAGGAAACCCACACGGGGAGAACGTGCAGACTCCGAACAGACAGTGACCCAAGCCGGGAATCGAACTTGGGACCCTGGAGCTGTGAAGCAACTGTGCTAACCACTATGCTACCGTGCTGCCCAAGGTGTTTCAACCAGGAGGTGAACCCTGCTCCTCTCCCAAACTGCTCCAGTATCTCAGAGGTATTTCCACTCGACTATGTCGAAGGCCTTTTCTGCATCCAGGGAGATGCTCACCTCTGGTATTCTCTCCCCTGGCGGGTTCATTATTACATTCATCCGCCACCTGATGTTCGCAGTTAGCTGCCTACCCATGTCAAAGCCCATCTGGTCCTCTGCAGTTCTCCAGTCTCTTGGCCAGGACTTTCGTGAGTATCTTCATGTCTACATTAAGCAGCAAAATGGGTCTGTATGATCCGCATTCCGTCGATCCTGGCGCCTTCCCCGCCTGCATGGAGCTGATGCTCCCCATGATCTCTCCTAGACCTATTGGTGCTTCCAGTTCGCTCCATGTATCGTCCTCGGAGGTGTACAGCCCTCGGTAGAAGGTCTCAAATGCCCGGTTGACCTCTTTTGGTTCAGTTACCAGTCTGCCTTTGGTATTCTTTACCTGTACTATCTCCCTCGTGGCTTCTTGTTTTCTCAGCTGGTGAGCCAGTAGGCGGCTAGCCTTTTCTCCATGCTCACAGAAAGTCCCGTGTGCCTGGCGGAGTTGGTGTCCTGTTTTCCTGGTGGATAGCAGGTTAAAGTCTATTTGCAGCTTTTTCCTCTCCGCCAGAAGTTTTACGTTCGGGATTCGGAGTACTTTCTGTCAACCTCCAGGATGGAGTCAATCTGTTGTTGCCTGGCCATCCTCTCAGCCTGAAGTGGCCTGAAGTGCATATGTTTTAATGCAAGAAGTATTACGGGTAAGGCAGATGAACTTAGAGCTTGAATTATTACTTGGAACTATAATGTTGTTGCCATTACAGAGACCTGGTTGAGGGAAGGGCAGGATTGGCAGCTAAACGTTCCAGGATTTAGATGTTTCAGGCGGGATAGAGGGGGATGTAAAAGGGGTGGCGGAGTTGCGCTACTGGTTAGGGAGAATATCACAGCTGTATTGCGGGAGGACACCTCAGAGGGCAGTGAGGCTATATATGCAGAGATCAGGAATAAGAAGGGTGCAGTCACAATGTTGGGGGTTTACTACAGGCCTCCCAACAGCCAGCGGGAGATAGAGGAGCAGATAGGTAGACAGATTTTGGAAAAGAGTAAAAACAACAGGGTTGTGGTGATGGGAGACTTCAACTTCCCCAATATTGACTGGGACTCACTTAGTGCCAGGGGCCTAGACGGGGCGGAGTTTGTAAGGAGCATCCAGGAGGGCTTCTTAAAACAATATGTAGACAGTCCAACTAGGGAAGGGGCGGTACTGGACCTGGGATTGGGGAATGAGCCCGGCCAGGTGGTAGATGTTTCAGTGGGGGAGCATTTCGGGAACAGTGACCACAATTCAGTAAGTTTTAAAGTGCTGGTGGACAAGGATAAGAGTGGTCCTAGGATGAATGTGCTAAATTGGGGGAAGGCTAATTATAACAATATTAGGCAAGAACTGAAGAACATAGATTGGGGGCGGATGTTTGAGGGCAAATCAACATCTGACATGTGGGAGGCTTTCAAGTGTCAGTTGAAAGGAATTCAGGACCGGCATGTTCCTGTGAGGAAGAAGGATAAATACGGCAATTTTCGGGAACCTTGGATAACGAGAGATATTGTAGGCCTCGTCAAAAAGAAAAAGGAGGCATTTGTCAGGGCTGGGAACAGACGAAGCCTGTGTGGAATATAAGGAAAGTAGGAAGGAACTTAAGCAAGGAGTCAGGAGGGCTAGAAGGGGTCACGAAAAGTCATTGGCAAATAGGGTTAAGGAAAATCCCAAGGCTTTTTACACGTACATAAAAAGCAAGAGGGTAGCCAGGGAAAGGGTTGGCCCACTGAAGGATAGGCAAGGGAATCTATGTGTGGAGCCAGAGGAAATGGGCGAGGTACTAAATGAATACTTTGCATCAGTATTCACCAAAGAGAAGAAATTGGCAGATGTTGAGTCTGGAGAAGGGTGTGTAGATAGCCTGGGTCACATTGAGATCCAAAAAGACGAGGTGTTGGGTGTCTTAAAAAATATTAAGGTAGATAAGTCCCCAGGGCCTGATGGGATCTACCCCAGAATACTGAAGGAGGCTGGAGAGGAAATTGCTGAGGCCTTGACAGAAATCTTTGGATCCTCACTGTCTTCAGGTGATGTCCCGGAGGACTGGCGAATAGCCAATGTTGTTCCTCTGTTGAAGAAGGGTAGCAAGGATAATCCAGGGAACTACAGGCCGGTGAGCCTTACTTCCGTGGCAGGGAAATTACTGGAGAGAATTCTTCGAGACAGGATCTACTCCCATTTGGAAGCAAATGGACGTATTAGTGAGAGGCAGCATGGTTTTGTGAAGGGGAGGTCATGTCTCACTAACTTGATAGAGTTTTTCGAGGACGTCACTAAGATGATTGATGCAGGTAGGGCAGTGGATGTTGTCTATATGGACTTCAGTAAGGCCTTTGACAAGGTCCCTCATGGTAGACTAGTACAAAAGGTGAAGTCACACGGGATCAGGGGTGAGCTGGCAAGGTGGATACAGAACTGGCTAGGGCTCAATTTCTGCACCACCACCAAAATGGACCCCATCAGTCTTGTGGCAGACACTGAGGAATTCATCAGGCGAATGAGGCTCCGGGAATTCTTCCACAGACCCCAAGAGGCCAACAGCGAACCCAAGCAGACTATCAATGAACCGGAACAGCAGACCGCGAGATCTGCGGTGCGGCAACCGAAGAGGAAAGAGTCGAATTGGCCCCCTCCGGAAGGCCGCTGCCTTAGACTCGACATGTATGCTCAAGCCGTCAGGAGTCGCGTCAATGCCAGATTCATCAGTCGCATTCACAAGACAGCCCCGAACGTCACCCAAGCACAACGCAATGCCATCCGCGCTCTCAAGACCAACCGCGCTCTCAAGACCAACCGCAGCATCGTCATCAAACCAGCAGACAAAGGAGGGGCCACTGTCGTACTGAACAGAACGGACGACTGCAAAGAAGTATACCGACAACTGAACAACCAAGAACACGACAGACAGTTACCCGCAGATCCGACCAAGGAACACATCCGCCAACTTAACAGACTGATCTAGACCTTGGATCCAGATCTTCAGAGCACCCTACGTGCTCTCATCCCACGTACTCCCCGCATTGGAGATCTCTACTGCCTCCCGAAAATACATAAGGCCAACACACCAGGCCGCCCTATCGTTTCAGGCAATGGGACCTTGTGTGAGAACCTCTCTGGCTACATCGAGGGCATCGTGAAACCCATCGTACAAGGTACGCCCAGCTTCTGTCGCGACATGACGGACTTCCTACAGAAACTCAGCAACCATGGACCAGTTGAACTAGGAATATTCCTCGTCACAATGGACGTCTCGGCATTCTACACCAGCATCCCCCATGACAACGGCATTGCTGCAACAGCCTCAGTACTCAACACCGACAACTGCCAATCTCCAGACGCAATTCTGCAACTCATCCGCTTCATTCTGGATCACAACGTCTTCACCTTCGACAACAAGTTCTTCATCCAGACGCACGGAACAGCCATGGGGACCAAATTCGCACCCCAATACGCCAACATCTTCATGCACAAGTTTGAACAGGACCTACTCATCGCACAGGACCTTCAACCGACCTTATACACCAGATACATCGATGACATTTTTTTCCTTTGGACCCACGGCGAAGAATCACTGAAACGACTACACGATGACATTAATAAGTTCCATCCAACCATCAGACTCACCATGGACTACTCTCCAAAATCAGTTGCATTCTTGGACACACTCGTCTCCATCAAGGACGGTCACCTCAGCACTTCGCTTTACCGCAAACCCACGGATAACCTCATGATGCTCCACTTCTCCAGCTTCCACCCTAAACACATTAAAGAAGCCATCCCCTATGGACAAGCTCTCCGTATACACAGGATCTGCTCAGACGAGGAGGAGCGTAACAGACATCTACAGACGTTGAAAGATGCCCTCGTACGAACGGGATATGGCACTCGACTCATCGATCGACAGTTCCAACGCGCCACAGAGAAAAACCGCACCGACCTCCTCAGAAGACAAACATGGGACACAACCGACAGAATACCCTTCGTCGTCCAGTACTTCCCCGGAGCGGAGAAACTACGTCATCTTCTTCACAGCCTTCAACACGTCATTGATGACGATGAACATCTTGCCAAGGTCATCCCCACACCCCCACTACTTGCCTTCAAACAACCGCGCAACCTCAAACAAACCATTGTTTGCAGCAAACGACCCAGTCTTCAGAACAGTGACCACGACACCACACAACCCTGCCATGGTAATCTCTGCAAGACGTGCCAGATCATCGACATGGATACCACTATTACACGTGAGAACACCACCCACCAGGTACGCGGTACATACTCGTGCGACTCGGCCAACGTTGTCTACCTCATACGCTGCAGGAAAGGATGTCCCGAAGCGTGGTACATTGGCGAGACCATGCAGATGCTGCGACAACGAATGAACGGACATCGCGCAACAATCACCAGGCAGGAATGTTCCCTTCCAGTCGGGGAACACTTAAGCAGTCAAGGGCATTCAGCCTCTGATCTCCGGGTAAGTGTTCTCCAAGGCGGCCTTCAGGACGCGTGACAACGCAGAATCGCTGAGCAAAATCTTATAGCCAAATCCCGCACACATGAGTGCGGCCTCAACCGGGACCTGGGATTCATGTCGCATTACATTCATCCCCCACCATCTGACCTGCAAAATCCTACCAACTGTCCTGGCTTGATACAATTCATACCTCTTTAACCTGGGGTTACCCCATCTCTGGATCTGTAAAGATTTAATGACCTGCTAATGGTCGCATTCCAAGCATTGTTTGGCATCTTTGAATTTGTCTATATATATGTTTCTGGAACATACCTCTTCATTCACCTGAGGAAGGAGCAGCGCTCCGAAAGCTAGTGACATCGAAACAAACCTGTTGGACTTTAACCTGGTGTTGTAAGACTTCGTACTAGGTCATAGAAGGCAGAGAGTAGCAATGGAAGGATGCTTTTCTAATTGGAGGGCTGTGACCAGTGGTGTTCCACAGGGATCAGTGCTGGGACCTTTGCTGTTTGTAGTATATATAAATGATTTGGAGGAAAATGTAACTGGTCTGATTAGTAAGTTTGCAGACGACACAAAGGTTGGTGGAATTGCGAATAGCAATGAGGACTGTCAGAGGATACAGCAGGATTTAGATTGTTTGGAGACTTGGGCGGAGAGATGGCAGATGGAGTTTAATCCGGACAAATGGGAGGTAATGCATTTTGGAAGGTCTAATGCAGGTAGGGAATATACAGTGAATGGTAGAACCCTCAAGAGTATTGAAAGTCAAAGAGATCTAGGAGTACAGGTCCACAGGTCACTGAAAGGGGCAACACAGGTGGAGAAGGTAGTCAAGAAGGCATACGGCATGCTTGCCTTCATTGGCCGGGGCATTGAGTATAAGAATTGGCAAGTCATGTTGCAGCTGTATAGAACCTTAGTTCGGCCACACTTGGAGTATAGTGTTCAATTCTGGTCGCCACACTACCAGAAGGATGTGGAGGCTTTAGAGAGGGTGCAGAAGAGATTTACCAGAATGTTGCCTGGTATGGAGGGCATTAGCTATGAGGAGTGGTTGAATAAACTCGGTTTGTTCTCACTGGAACGACAGAGGTTGAAGGGCGACCTGATAGAGGTCTACAAAATTATGAGGGGCATAGACAGAGTGGATAGTCAGAGGCTTTTCCCCGGGGTAGAGGGGTCAATTACTAGGGGGCATAGGTTTAAGGTGAGAGGGGCAAGGTTTAGAGTAGATGTACGAGGCAAGTTTTTTACGCAGAGGGTAGTGGGTGCCTGGAACGCGCCACCGGAGGAGGTGGTGGAAGCAGGGACGATAGTGACATTAAAGGGGCATCTTGACAAATACATGAATAGGATGGGAATAGAGGGATACGGACCCAGGAAGTGTAGAAGATTGTAGTTTAGTCGGGCAGCATGGTCGGCACGGGCTTGGAGGGCTGAAGGGCCTGTTCCTGTGCTGTACATTTCTTTGTTCTTTGTTTGTTTGTTCATCCCTGTCTGTACATGCCTTATAGGCTACAATTTCTCCCCTGATCACAGCCTTCACTGCCTCCTAGAACGTGGAAGCTGAGACTTTCCTGTTCTGGTTAATAGTAATATGTGACCTGTCATGTTTTTTGGCAGAAGGTCTTGTCGGCCAAGAGGTCCGTGACCAGCCTCCACGTGGGCCGCACATCAATGTAGTGTGCAGCATGGTTGGAGATAACTATCGCGGAATATTCCGCCCTTGCTATTTCTGGAAGCACCGATTTCCCCACTGCAAAGAAGTTGATCCAGGTGTATACCTTATACACCGGCGAAAAGAACAAGAATTCCTCTCACCTGGGCGTAGAAACCACCATGGGTCCACCGCTCCCATCTGCTCCACGAATGCTCCCAGTTCCCAAGCCATACCTGTCTTTTTCCCCATTCTTCAATTTGATTGGTCCATTAGAGGGTCCTGTACTCAGTTGAAGTCACCCACCATGATCAGTAGGTGTGTGTTAATGTTGGCTATTTCCACCATGGTCTTCTTTAAGTCTGTGTCGTCCCAGTTGGCCGCTTACACATTTACCAGCACCACTGGTGCCCCGTCCAGGTCACCGCTGATCATGATGTACCGTCCCCTTTGGTCCGTAACCGTCCTTCAGTGAACCTCGTCCTCTTGCTAATCAATATAGCTACTCACCTAGTCTTCGTCCCTTAGCGTGAATGGTATGTCTGTCCCACCCAGCCCTTTCTCCCTCAGGTGTGTCTCCTGCAGAAAAATTATGTCGGCTTTCAGACTTGTTAAGTGGGCAAAGACTCTGGACTTTTCACCGGGCCATCGAGTCCCCTGACATTCCAGGTGATAGTCCTGGTGGGGTGTTTCTGGCCCCCCATTCCTGCGGGATTAACTATACTTACCTGGTGGACAGGCTCCTGCACTGCGGGGTTTCCCTTTGTTAGGGGGCCATCCAAAATGGTCGTCGTTCTCACCATGAGGCTGGGCCCCTGCGCTCCGGGGTTTCCCTTTGTCTCGGGGGCACCCAACATAGTCGCCAACTTTGTGGACACCACGTGGGTGTGCCCCTGCACTCCGGGGTTCCCTTTGTTTAATGACCCTCCAAAGTGGCAGCTTGCAGAATCACCTTGTTTCCTTGGCCTGCTCCCTACCTGCCGAAGCCAATCCGAGAACCAACTCTTTTTTCCCATCCTCCCTACGTGTGCCCCTCCACCCCCTCTACCTCCCCCCTCGCATTCCCCCTCCCTGTCCCTGTGCGGCCCACCCCGGCCAGGTACTCCCTCCATGCCGAGAGGTGCCCCACGGTCCCCCTTACTGTTTGTCTTCCCGTGCCAGCTATCCCTGCTAGTACAGTGGCTCCCCTCCCATGGCTGGTCTAGCCCCTTACTTATGCTTGCTGACTGTCTGCTTTCTCTGCCTGCAACCTCACCTGCATTTCCTTGTCCTCGATCGCTCCTGTGACCCGGTCTTTTTTTTGATCAGAACAAGGCAGTGCAGTCCTGCGCAAACATGGTAACTGTTCAATAAGTCTCAGTTTCTTTAACGATCTTCCTTCATCGCTGCCTCGCCTGCCCTCTGTCTAGGCTGTTGGCCCGCATAAAATTGTTTGCCTCCGCCAGGGGATTGAAATAGTGTTCTTTGTTCTGGTGTGTGACCCAGAGCCTGGCTGGGAATAGCATGCCAAATTGCACCCCATTTTTGTATAGCGCCGACTTTGCCTGGTAGAACTCGGCCCTTCATTTTGCCAGATGTGACCTAATGTAATAATAATAATCTTTATTGTCACAAGTAGGCTTGCATTAACGCTGCATTGACGGTACTGTGAAAAGCCCCTAGTAGCCACATTCCGGCACCTGTTCGGGTACACAGAGGGAGAATTCAGAATGTCCAAATTACCTAACAGCACGTCTTTCGGGACTTGTGGGAGGAAACCGGAGCACCCGAAGGAAACCCATGCAGACACAGGGAGAACGTGCAGACTCCACACAGAGAGTGACCCAAGTCGGGAATCGAACCTGGGACCCTGGCGCTGTGAAGCCATAGTGCTAACTACTATGCTACCATGCTGCCCATCCAATACGGATTCTGTGTCCCTCCCATGTATTCACTCTAGTCTGTCTTGCCCACCACAGGATATTTTCTCGGTCCTGATATCGGTGCAGCTTCGCGATGATTGCTCTCGGCTGTTCCCCTGCCTTGGGCTTTGGTCTGAGCGACCTGTGTGCCCTGACGAGTTTTGGGGGTTGGGGAAGCTGTCTCTCCCGACTAGTTTGCCCAGCACGTGGGCTATGTAGCCTGTCGGGTCTCTACCCTTAATGCCTCCTGGCAGGCCCATAATCCGAACATTCTATCATAGGGACCTGTTCTCCTGGTCCTCTACCTTCCCCTTTAAGCTCCCTTGGGCCGCAAACAACCTTTTCACTTCTGCTTCCAGAGCACCGATCCTATCGCTCGGGTCCATCGAGGCTCTCGCCAGGTCATGGATCGTCCTCTTCTGCGCCTTCACTTTCTTCCCCAATACGTTGATTGATTTTTGTAGGGCTTCCATCGCCTTCGTCACCACCACCTTGACTGCCACCTGGATTTCAATTCTGATCGATTCTTTCATGGCGGCCAGCTCCTTCTTGAGGAAGGTCTTCCATCCGTCTCCAGGTGATGAGGGGGAGGCTGATGCTCGGGTCGATGGTCTCCCTTTCTTTTGGGCACCTGGGGCCCCCTCGCCTTGTGGGTCCGCCGGTTCGTCCATTTGCTGTTCGTGGCCCTTTTCGCCACTTCTACAGTCCCTTCGGCCCCTCGAGCTCCCGTTTGCTGGTATTTCATTTGCCGTTGTTTTCTTTCGTCTGTTGAGGTTACTTTGCTATCGACCTTTCGGGCAAAATTTGCCTAAAAATGCCTATTTTATTCTAGTTGGGAGGAGAGCCACCTGATGTGCGTCCGCTCAGCACATCACCGTCACTGGAAGTGGTTTTTGGTGTTATCATAACGGGAAACTATTCGAGATATTGATATGTTTAATGCAAAAACAAATGTGGAAAAAGCAGTGAGGGAATGAAGGAGGCAAGAACAAAGGGAACGAAAGAGAAAATGCTAGAAAATTTCAGTAGGTCTGGCAGCATCTGTAGGGAGAGAAAAGAGCTAACGTTTCGAGTCCAATGACTCTTTGTCAAAGCTAACAGACAGAGAAAGTGGGGAATATTTATACTGTGGAGTGAGAATGAAAGATGAGTCATAGGCACAGAAACCAAGGGGAAAGAGTGCTAATGGCAGTCCCCAGAGAGAACAAAAGGTGAGAGGCCAAACAGCAGAGAAACTAACATCAGAGGGTAAACTGTGACAGATGGAGATGTGGGGGAAGGGGAAAGCAAAGTGGAGAAGGGGTAAGGAAAGGTGGATAAGATTGGGGGGGGGGGGGGGGGAATAAATATATATAAAGAAAGACAAGAAAGAAAGTAATGGTAAAAGACAGTTAAAATGAAATGGGATGAAAACAAATGGGTCGAGATGGGGGTCGAGCTAATCATCTGAAGTTGTTGAATTCGATGTTGAGACCAGAAGGCTGTAATGTGCCTAACTGGAAGATGAGATGTTGTTCCTCCAGTTTGTGTTGAGGTTCACTGGAACATTGTAGCAGGCCAAGGACAGACATGTGGGCATGGGAGCAGGGTCTTGTGTTAAAATGGCAAGCAACGGGAAGGTCAGGTCCTGAATGCGCAAAGATCGAAGGTGCTCAGCAAAGCGGACCACCCAGTCTGCGTTTGGTCTCTCCGATATAGAAGAGACCACATTGAGAGCAGCGAATGCAGTAGACAGATTGGAAGAGGTGCAGCTGCTTAACCTGGAATGGGTGTTTTGGGCCTGGGATGTTAAGCATGGAAGAGGCAAAGGGGCAGGTGTTACACCTTCTGCGGTTGCATGGGAAGGTGCCATGGGTGATGGGAGAGGTACTGGGTTTGCTGGAGGAGTGGACGAGATTATCTCTGAGGGAACGGTCTTTGTGGAATGCTGAAAGAGGGAGTGAAGGGAAGATGTGTTTGGTGGTGGCATCACGCTGAAGTTGGCGAAAATGGCAGAGGATTATGCTTTGCATGCGGAGGCTGGAGGGACGAACTGTGAGAACGAGGGGGACTCTATTCCTTGTTCTGGGAAGGACAGGAGGGGGCGAGGGTAGTGGCGCGGTAGATAGGCTGCACACTGTTGAGGGCCCTGTCTACAACTGTAGGTGGGAAATCACGGTTGAGGAAGAAGGAACACATTTTCGAAGCATCGTTTTGGAAATTGGCATCATCGGAACAAATGCGATGGAGGCGAAGGAGTTGAGAGAAAGGGATGGAGTCCTTACAGGGTGTAGGGTGCGAAGAGCTGTAGTCCAGATAGCTGTGGGAGTCAGTGGGCTTGTAGTGGATATTAGTCGATAGTCTATTGCTGGAAATGGAGACAGAAAGATCAAGGAAGGGAAGGGAAGTGTCTTTAGATGGACCAGGTGAAAGTGATGGAGGGGTGGAAACTGGAAGTGAAATTGATGAATTTTTACAGGTCCCGACGAGAGCATGAAGCGGCACCAAAATAGTCAATCATTGTATCGGTAAAGGAGTTGTGGCAGGGAACCCGGGTAGGCCTGGAACAAGGAATGCTCCACATACCCCATAAAAAGACGAGCGTAGGTAGGACCCATGCGGGTGCCCATTGCTACACCTTTGATTTGGAGAAAATGGGATAAGTTAAAGGAGAAGTTGTTGAGAGATACAACGAGTTCAGCCAGGTGGAAGAGAGTGGTGGTGGATGGGAATTGTCCAGGCCTCTCTTCGAGAAAGAAGCAACGAGCTCTCAGGCCATCCTCGTGTGGGATGGAGGTGTAAAGAGATTGCACATCCATGAATGTGCAAACTCCACACGGACAGTGACCCAGAGCCGGGATTCGAACCCGAGTCCTCAGCGACGTAGTCCCAGTGCTAACCACTGTGCCACATGCCACCCCAACAAGATCAAAGGGAAGGTCTGTTTTGTTCTTGCCTCCTCCAACATCATTCACCCAAACATGTGCAGGTTAGATGGACTGACCATGCTAAATTGCCCCTTAATTGGAAAAAAAAATAATTGGGTACTCTAATCTATTTTTTTCTTCTGATCCCTACGGGTCATCTCCTTCTGATGCAAGTTGGAGGTTATGGCCCAATGTTTCTAAATTTATGCAAATTATTGACTTTTGTCGTCATTGTATTTTAATTATGATAGTTGCAACTTTCTTTCTAATTGAAGGCTCTGCTGCTCGCTTAGTAAAGTGTATTGAAACTCATTTTTGGTTGCATGCAGGAATAATCTGGTTGAGACGCCTAAAACTTCAGTTGTTGTACTCAAAAAAAAGGTGAAGATCAAAAGAATTCCAGGTAACAATAAACTCACTTACACTACTAATGTTTTGTTTCATTTTAAATTTTGGGAGTCATTTAGTTTACCCCTTAATTCAATCATTTTACTAATGAAGTATTAACCCCTCCCCATCCAATCCAGCAGTGATTTGTCTTTCATCTCAACTTTCCCAGCTCAATATTTTCTTTTGCCTTTCGCTCATGCTCTTAATTTCGCTGGTAATCTTTCCTCTTCTGCCTCTTTTCTCTTTTTGTCTCTTTTCCTCATAATGAAATGAGGATAGCAGCCATGAATCCAAATTCTACCACTTCAATCATAGGGAGTCTACTAATCCGTTTTGTTGCCATTTGAAGAATATTTATGAATTTAGCTGGGGTTTATGGTAATAAATTAAGGTGTCAAGATGTCCTTCAGTGGTTCAGCCTCCACAGAAAAATAATACAGGTACTGCCATCATTCCAGGAGAGAGAAGGGGATGAGGGGGGGGAGAGAAATATTATCCAGGGATCTTTTGGAATGCTTGAGGAAATTCACGTCACAGTGCTACCATCTTGGTCAGATTAGTTGAATATGAGGTCCCCCCCGAATCATTGTTGTCCATAACAGGAAAAAGATTTCAAATTTTATAGGAGCTCCAAACCTTTACTCCAGTGACAGTGAAGGAATGACAGTGTAGTAAGTAAGGATGGTGTGCGACTAAGAGCGGAAGATAGAGGTGATGTGTTCCCATGCACCTACTGTTCTTTTTAAAGAATTTTTATTGACACGTTTCATTTATAACAAACAATAGAAACATGTTACACAGATATTTACAAAGTACAGTGTTAGAATCCCGACAGTGCAGGAGGCCATTCTGCCCATCGAGTCTGCACCAACCCTTCGAAAGACCACCTCTCTACGCTCAATCCCCCACCCTATTCCTGAAACGCCATCCTAAGGGGCAATTTAGCTTGGCCAAGCCACCTAACCTGCCCATCTTTGGACTGTGGGAGGAAATTGGAGCACCCGGAGGAAACCCACGCAGACACAAGGAGAATATGCAAACTCTGAGGTCATAATCGAACCCGGGTCCCTGGTGCTGTGATGTAGCAGTACTAACCAATATGCCCATGGTGAGACTGAAAAACAAATTCAACAAGTTTCAGGGCAACATCACAGTAATACAGCTTGTACGCTCCCGTGCCACGGGTGTAGTGCAAACAATTTGTGTTTTTTGTAGTGGTGTGGAACAGGTCTTTGAAGATGGTCGTGAAATGCTTCCACCTGGACTGAAGCCCTTCATCCGACCCCGAATAGCAAATTTGATTTTCTCAAGCTTCAGGAATTTCACCAGGTCGGCCAGCCAGCCTGGGGCCTTGGATGGCACTGCTGATCTCCATCCGAATATGAGTCGTTGCCGGGCTATCAGGGAGGTGAAGGTCAGGGTGTTGCCCCCCACCCCAAACAGTTCTTGCTGTTCTGACATCCTGATGACCGCCAGTAATGGGCATGGCTTCACCCTAACACCCCACAACCTCGGACATGGCCTCAAAGAAGATCGCCCAGATCAGCCTTGGACAGGACCAGAACATGTGGGAGTGGTTGGCCAAGCCCACTAACACTGTTCACATCTGTCTTTCACACAGGGAAGAACTCGCTCATGCGTGTCCTGGTCAGGTGAGCCCTGTGTATCCCCTTCAGCGGCGTCAGGCTCAGCCTATCGCATGAGAAGGTGGAGTTCAGGCTGTGTCGTATCTCGCTCTACAGTCATCCCACCTATCTCAATGCACAGTTCTTCCTCCTACCTCTCTCTTGTCTCATCCAGTAGGACCCTCACCTCCTCCAGCAGTATCTATATGTCCATGCTCTTTCCCTCCCTAATCAGGCAACACAGTGACACAGTGGTTAGCATCGCTGTCTCACGGCACTGAGGACCCAGGTGCGATCCAGCCCCGGGTCTGCATGAGTCTCACCCCCACAACCCAAAAAGATGCTCAAGGTAGGTGGATTGGCCACATTAAATTGCCCCTTAATTGGAAAAACATTATTGGGCACTCTAAATTGATACAAAAGAACTTTCCCTCCCTAATTTATCCTGTGCTAACAGTCTGCCCAGCAGGGTGTGTCCGGGTAGATGAGTGAATGATGGGGCCTCCATGCGGAGGAAGTCCCGTATTTGAAAATACCGGAGATCATTCACTTTTGGAAGTTTCTCCGTTACTTCCCCCAAGGTTGGCATTCTGCTGTTTATGTATGAGCCTCTGACCCTCAACCCTCCTTCCTCCCTTCAGGTTTTATACATGAGGGATGAACCTGTGGTATTTGCATATCAGGGCTGTGACGGGCATATCTTTAAGTTTAAAGTTGTGTCTGAACTGGTTCCAGGCTCTTTTTTAAAAAAATATATTTTATTCAAAATTTTTGGCCAACCATAACAGTACATTGTGTATCTTTTACACAGTAATATAACAATATAAATAACAATGGCCAGTTTTTTAAACAAGAAATAAATAATATATAAACAACATCAAAATTAAAAAACAAAACTAAATGGCAACTGCCTTGTCCCAAATAAATACTCTCCAAAAATACAATTCAGCAGTCCAGTATACAATTACCTATAACTACAACCTATACATATTATACTTATACACTAACATCCCTGAGAGTCCTTCTGGTTCCTCTCCCCACCCCCCCCTGGGTTGCTGCTGCTGTCTTCTTCTTTTCCATTCCCTCTATCTTTCTGTGAGGTATTCGACGAACGGTTGCCACCGCCTGGTGAACCCTTGAGCCGATCCCCTTAGGACAAACTTAATCCGTTCCAGCTTTATAAACCCTGCCATGTCATTTATCCAGGTCTCCACACCCGGGGGCTTGGCTTCCTTCCACATCAACAGTATCCTGCGCCGGGCTACTAGGGACGCAAAGGCCAAAACATCAGCCTCTTTCGCCTCCTGCACTCCCGGCTCTTCTGCAACCCCGAATATAGCCAACCCCCAGCTTGGTTCGACCTGGACCCCCACCACCTTCGAAAGCACCTTTGTCACCCCCACCTAAAACCCCTGTAGTGCCGGACATGACCAGAACATGTGGGTGTGATTCGCTGGGCTTCTCGAGCATCTCGCACACCTATCCTCTACTCCAAAAAATTTACTGAGCCGTGCTCCAGTCATATGCGCCCTGTGTAACACCTTAAATTGTATCAGGCTTAGCCTGGCACACGAGGACGATGAGTTTACCCTACTTAGGGCATCAGCCCACAGCCCCTCCTCAATCTCCTCCCCCAGCCCTTCTTCCCATTTCCCTTTCAGCTCATCTACCATAATCTCCCCCTCGTCCCTCATTTCCCTATATATGTCTGATACCTTACCGTCCCCCACCCATGTCTTTGAGATCACTCTGTCCTGCACCTCCTGCGTCGGGAGCTGCGGGAATTCCCTCACCTGTTGCCTCGCAAAAGCCCTCAGTTGCATATACCGGAATGCATTCCCTTGGGGCAACCCATATTTTTCGGTCAGCGCTCCCAGACTTGCAAACGTCCCATCTACAAACAGATCTCTCAATTGTGTTACTCCTGCTCTTTGCCATGTTCCAAATCCCCCATCCATTCTTCCCGGAGCAAACCTATGGTTATTTCTTATCGGGGACCACACCGAGGCTCCCGTCTTTCCCCTATGCCGTCTCCACTGCCCCCAAACTTTCAGAGTAGCCACCACCACCGGGCTTGTGGTGTATTTCTTCGGTGAGAACGGCAACGGCGCCGTCACCATAGCTTGTAGGCTAGTCCCCCTGCAGGACGCCCTCTCCAATCTCTTCCACGCCGCTCCCTCCTCTTCTCCCATCCACTTACATACCATTGAGATATTGGCGGCCCAGTAGTACTCACTTAGGCTCGGTAGTGCCAGCCCCCCCCTATCCCTACTACGCTGCAAAAACCCCTTCCTCACCCTCGGGGTCTTCCCGGCCCACACAAAACTCATGATACTCTTCTCAATCCTTTTGAAAAAAGCCTTCGTGATCACCACCGGGAGGCACTGAAACACAAAGAGGAATCTCGGGAGGACCACCATTTTAACCGCCTGCACCCTCCCTGCCAGTGACAGGGATACCATGTCCCATCTCTTGAAGTCCTCCTCCATCTGTTCCACCAACCGCGTTAAATTTAACCTATGCAATGTACCCCAATTCTTGGCTATCTGGATCCCCAAGTAGCGAAAGTCCCTTGTTACCTTCCTCAGCGGTAAGTCCTCTATTTCTCTGCTCTGCTCCCCTGGATGCACCACAAACAACTCACTTTTCCCCATGTTCAGTTTATATCCTGAAAATTCTCCAAACTCCCCAAGTATCCGCATTATCTCTGGCATCCCCTCCGCCGGGTCCGCCACATACAACAACAAATCGTCCGCATACAGAGATACCCGGTGTTCTTCTCCTCCCCTGAGTACTCCCCTCCACTTCCTGGAACCCCTCGATGCTATTGCCAGGGGCTCAATCGCCAGTGCAAACAATAATGGGGACAGAGGACATCCCTGCCTCGTCCCTCTATGGAGCCGAAAATACGCAGACCCCCGTCCATTCGTGACCATGCTCGCCATCGGGGCCCTATACAGCAGCTGTACCCATCTAATATACTCATCTCCAAAGCCAAATCTCCTCAACACCTCTCACAAATAATCCCATTCCACTCTATCAAATGCTTTCTCGGCATCCATCGCCACCACTATCTCCGCTTCCCCCTCTGGTGGGGGCATCATCATTACCCCTAGCAGCCTCCGTATATTCGTATTCAGCTGTCTCCCCTTCACAAACCCAGTTTGGTCCTCATGGACCACCCCCGGGACACAATCCTCTATCCTCATTGCCATTACCTTGGCCAGAATCTTAGCGTCTACGTTCAGGAGGGAAATAGGCCTATAGGACCCGCATTGCAGCGGGTCTTTTTCCTTCTTTAGGAGAAGCGATATTGTTGCCTCTGACATAGTCGGGGGCAGCTGTCCCCTTTCCCTCGCCTCATTAAAGGTTCTCATCAGTAGCGGGGCGAGCAAGTCCACATATTTCCTGTAAAATTCAACCGGGAATCCATCCGGTCCCGGGGCCTTCCCCGCCTGCATGCTCCTAATTCCTTTCACTACTTCCTCCATTTCGATCTGTGCTCCCAGTCCCACCCTCTCCTGCTCCTCCACCTTAGGAAATTCCAGCTGGTCCAGAAAACACATCATTCTCTCCTTCCCATCTGGGGGCTGAGCTTCATATAATCTTTCATAGAATGCCTTGAACACTCCATTCACTCTCTCCGCTCCCCGCTCCATCTCTCCCTCCTCATCCCTCACTCCCCCTATTTCCCTCGCTGCTCCCCTTTTCCTCAATTGGTGGGCCAGCAACCTTCTCCCCATACTCGTACTGTACACCCTGTGCCTTCCTCCACTGTGCCTCTGCAGGTACCCGTTGTCAGCAAATCAAATTCTACGTTTAGCCTTTGCCTTTCCCTGTACAGTCCCTCCTCCGGTGCCTCCGCATATTGCCTGTCCACCCTCAGAAGTTCTTGCAGCAACCACTCCCGTTCCCTACTCTCCTGCTTTCCTTTATGTGCCCTGATTGATATCAGCTCCCCTCTAACCACTGCCTTCAGCGCCTCCCAGACCACTCCCACCTGGACCTCCCCATTATCATTGAGTTCCAAGTACTTTTCAATACACCCCCTCACCCTTAGACACACCCCCTCATCCGCCATTAGTCCCATGTCCATTCTCCAGGGTGGACGCCGTTCTTTTTCCTCCCCTATCTCCAAGTCCACCCAGTGTGGAGCGTGATCCGAAATAGCTATAGCCGTATACGCCGTCCCCCTCACTTTCGGGATCAACGCCCTTCCTAAAACAAAAAAGTCTATTCGCGAATAAACTTTGTGGACATAGGAGAAAAACAAAAACTCCTTACTCCTAGGTCTGCTAAATCTCCATGGGTCTACTCCTCCCATCTGCCCCATAAAGTCTTTAAGCACCTTGGCTGCTGCCGGCCTCCTTCCAGTCCTGGACCTCGATCTCTCCAGCTCTGGTTCCAGCACCGTGTTAAAATCTCCACCCATTACCAACTTCCCCACCTCTAGGTCCGGGATACGTCCTAACATGCGCCTCATAAAGTTGGCATCATCCCAGTTCGGGGCATATACGTTCACTAAGACCACCGCCTCCCCCTGTAATTTGCCACTCACCATCACGTATCTGCCCCCACTATCCGCCACTGTGGTCTTTGCCTCAAACATTACCCGCTTCCCCACTAGTATAGCCACCCCTCTGTTTTTCGCATCTAGCCCCGAATGAAACACCTGCCCCACCCATCCTTTGCGTAGTCTAACCTGGTCTATCAGTTTCAAATGCGTCTCCTGCAACATAACCACATCTGCCTTAAGTTTCTTAAGGTGTGCGAGTACCCGTGCCCTCTTTATCGGCCCGTTCAGCCCTCTCACATTCCACGTGATCAGCCGGGTTGGGGGGCTCTTTACCCCCCCCACCCTTGTCGATTAGCCATCCCCTTTTATCCAGCTCCTCACCCGGTTCCCACGCAGCTGTGTCCCCCCCAGGCGGTGCCCTCCCACCCCCCCCCCCCCCACCCCACCCCATACCAGCTCCCCCTTCTCCCCAGCAGCAGCAACCCAGTAAATCCCCCCTCCCAACCCCCCGCTAGATCCCCCACTAGCGTAGTTACACCCCCCATGTTGCTCCCAGAAGTCAGCAAACTCTGGCCGACCTCGGCTTCCCCCCGTGACCTCGGCTCGCACCGTGCGACGCCCCCCCCCTTCCTGCTTCCCTATTCCTGCCATAATTATCATAGCGCGGGAACAAAGCCCTTTTGGCCCCGCCCCCAATGGCCAACGCCCCCAGCTCCTCCACCTCCCTTCCTCCCTCCCCCACAACCTGTGGAAGAGAGAAAAGTTACCGGGTCGCAGGATTAACAACATAAAAATCATCTCTCCCCCCTTTTTCCCTCCTCTTTGCCCCCCATATTCGCCCCACCACTTTGTCTCAAACGTTCTTTTTTAATAACCCGCTTATTCCAATTTCTCTTCAACAATAAATGTCCACGCCTCATCCGCCGTTTCAAAGTAGTGGTGCTTCCCTTGATATGTGACCCACAGTCTTGCCGGCTGCAGCATTCCAAATTTAATCTTTTTATGAAACACCGCCTTGGCCCGATTAAAGCTCGCCCTCCTTCTCGCCACCTCCGCACTCCAGTCTTGATATACGCGGATCACCGCGTTCTCCCACCTACTGCTCCGAGTTTTCTTTGCCCATCTGAAGACCATCTCTCTGTCCTTAAAACGGAGGAATCTCACCACTATGGGAATTTCTCCTGCTCTCGGTCCTCGCGCCATCACTCGGTATGCTCCCTCCACCTCCAACGGACCCGTCGGGGCCTCCGCTCCCATTAACCAGTGCAGCATCGTGCTCACATATGCCCCGACGTCCGCCCCTTCTGCACCTTCAGGAAGACCAAGAATCCTTAAATTCTTCCTCCTCGCATTATTCTCCAGCACCTCCAGCCTTTCCACACATCGTTTATGGTGTGCCTCGTGCATCTCCGTCTTCACCACCAGGCCCTGTATATCGTCCTCGTTCTCGGCAGCCTTTGCCTTCACGACCCGAAGCTCCCGCTCCTGGGTCTTTTGCTCATCTTTTAGTCCTTCAATCGCCTGTAATATCGGGGCCAACAGCTCCTTCTTCATCTCCTTTTTAAGCTCTTCTACGCAGCGTTTCAAAAACTCGTGTTGTTCAGGGCCCCATATTAAACTGCCACCTTCCGACGCCATCTTGGTTTTTGCTTGCCTTCCTTGCCGCTGCTTTAAAGGATCCACCGCAATCCGGCCACTTTCCTCTCCTTTTTCCATCCGTATCCAGGGGGGATTCCCTTCTGGTTCACCGCACAGTACTTTTAGCCGTTAAAATTGCCATTGGGGCTCTTATTAAGAGCCCAAAAGTCCGTTCCACCGGGAGCTACCGAAACGTGCGACTCAGCTGGTCATCGCCGCACCCGGAAGTCCTGGTTCCAGGCTCTTAGTGTGGCGACAACCACCGGCATCGCTGCGTACTTGGCTGGGGGAAATGGGAGTGGGGCAGTTGCCAGTGCCTGCAAGGACGTTCCAATAGAGGTCACTTCCATCTGTACCCATTCCGGCTCCCACAGATAACCCCGCACCCTAGGGGGGACGTTCACTTTTATTTTTTTTATAAATGTTTTTTATTGGGTTTTTGAACAAAGTATATTTACCGTTATGTACACAGGATAAGAAACATACATATATAGAAGAGAAGGGCACACCCAAACATATCAAAGAAAATAATAAATAATTAAAAAAATACAATAACAAATAAAATAGAGTAACTGGTAGGGTATTGTGCACCAGCTCAACGGCAGCAACTCTGTACACCTGGCAAAATTATTTACAGCACATAAGTAGGCAACTGTTTGTGGGGGGGAAGGGAGGGAGGGGGTGGAGACCGGGGAGGTAAATATACATTCGGGTGCCGGAGAAACAATTACAGTGGGCAATACTCGAATGGGTTTGGTGTTGGTGTTGTCGCTTGCTTCTCTCGGATGGATCTCGCTGCCTTCTCGCGCTCACCTCCGCTTCTGCCGTTCCTCCCGTCTTTCGTTTTTATTCTTCTCGTTCCCTGCACCTGGAGATGCCAAGTTCGTTATTGTATCCCGTGCCTTCCTTCCGGCTCTCATTTCGCTGCCTCCCCCCCCCCCACCTCCCTGGTTCTCCTCTCTTGTTCCATGCCCCCCCCCCTCCTTCCCCCTCCTGTCCCTTCTTTCCTCTTAGGTTTAGCTGTGTCGTCGTCGTCTCCCCCCCCCCCCCCCCTCTCCTGGTCTATCTCTCCCTCTCATGCTTTGGCTACTTTCCCCTGATTCTTGGCTACCTGGCTATTCTTCTGCTTGTTTGTAGGCCACAAACAGGTCCCGGAACACTTGGGTGAATGGCTCCCACGTTCTGTGGAAGCCGTCGTCTGACACTCGGATGGCAAATTTGATTTTCTCCATTTGAAGAGATTCCGAGAGGTCAGACAGCCAGTCTGCAGCTTTGGGTGGTGCTGCTGACCGCCAGCTGAACAGGATTCTACGGCAGGCGATCAGGGAGGCAAAGGCAAGGGCATCTGCCTTCCTCCCCAGGAATAGATCTGGCTGTTCTGAAACCCCGAAGACCGCCACTTTCGGGCATGGCTCCACCCTCATCCCCACCACTTTGGTCATTGCCTCGAAGAAGGCTGTCCAGTACTCCACAAGTCTGGGGCAAGACCAGAACATGTGGGCGTGGTTGGCTGGGCCTCCTTGGCACCGTTCACATCTAACCTCCACCTCCAGGAAGAACCTACTCATACGGGTTCTTGTTAAGTGGGCTCTATGTACCACTTTTAGCTGCATCAGGCTGAGCCTTGCGCACGTGGAGGTGGAGCTGACCCTATGTAGTGCTTCGCTCCAGAGTCCCCACCCTAGCTCAATCCCCAGGTCCTCCCATATCTTTCTTGTTGCGTCCAGTACGGTGTCGGCCCTTTCTACCAGACGGTCATACATGTCGCTACAGTTCCCTTTATCTAGTATGCTTGCGTCCAGTAGTTCTTCCAGTAATGTCTGTCATGGCGGTTGTGGATACGTCCTTGTCTCCTTTTGTAGGAAGTTTTTGAGTTGCAGGTACCTTAGCTCGTTCCCCCTGGCTGGCTGGAATTTCTCTGTCAGTTCATCCAGTGTTGCGATCCTACCGTCCGTTTATAGGTCCCTGACTATCAGTGTCCCTCCATCCTGCCCCCACCTTTTGAAGGTGGCATCAGTCAGTGCTGGTGTGAACCTATGGTCGTTGCAGATGGGAGCTTTGTCCGACATTTGATCAGGCCAAATTGCTGTAGTTGGTTCCAGGATTGGAGGGTGCCCCCCCCCCCACTTGTGGGTGTGCTGGGAAGATCTTGCTGTTGCTCATGTTGAGTTTGTAGCCCCAGAAGGTTCCAAACTCTTTCAGGAGCGCAATGATTCCATTCATGCTGCTCTGTGGGTCCAAAATGTAGAGGAGCAGGTCATCGGCATAGAGTGAGACTCTGTCCTCTCTGCTGCCCCTTTGGATCCCCCTACAGCTTTTTGCTGCTCTGAGAGCAATTGCTAATGGCTCGATCGCTAGAGCAAACAGCAGCGGGGTCAGTGGGCATCCTTGTCTGGTGCCCCTGTGCAGCTGGAAGTATCGGGTGTTGGTCTTGGTCCGTGCGATCGCCATGGGATAGTTGTATAAGAGTTTTATCCAGGAGGTGAACCCTGTTCCAAGCCCGAACCGCTCCAGTACCTCTGAGGTATTTCCATTCGACCCTGTCAAAGGCCTTTTCTGCATCTAGGGAGACGATCACCTCTGGTGTTCTATCCCCAGAGGGGGTCATTATCACGTTCAGCAGGCGCCTGATGTTCGAGGTAAGCTGTTTACCTTTGACAAAGCCCGTCTGGTCCTCTGCGACCACCTCAGGTACACAGTCTTCTAGCCTTTTGGCTAGGCTTTCGGCCAGTATTTTGGCATCCGTGTTCAGCAGTGAGATGGGTCTGTATGACCCACATTCCGTTGGGTCTTTGACTTTCTTAGGTATCAGCGAGATTGAGGCCTGTGCTAGTGTGGGTGGCAGTGTGCCCCTAGCTAGCGAGTCTATGAACATCTCCCGCAGGTGTGGGGCCAGTTCTGTCGCACATTTTTGTAGAAGTCCGCTGGGAACCCGTCTGGTCCCGGCGCCTTCCCCGCTTGCATGGAGCTAATGCTGTCCATGATCTCTCCCTATGCTAGTGGTGCTTCCAAGCCTCGTTTTCTGCCCTCCCCCACGACTGGAATGTCCAGCTCATCAAGGAACCGTTCCATCCCGGACTCCCCCATTGGGGGCTCTGAGGTGTACAGCCCTTGGTCGAAGGCCTTGAAGGTTTTGTTGATCTTTTCTGTTTCTGTTTCTAACGTGCCTCTGATATCCCTGATTTGTGCAATTTCTCTGGTGGCTGCCTGCTTTCTCAGCTGGTGTGCCAACAGGCGGCTGGCTTTGTCTCCGTGTTCGTATAGGGTCCCCCGTGCCTGGCGGAGTTGATGCAATGCTTTCCCGGTGGAGAGCAGATCAAAGTTCCTTTGTAGCTCTTTCCTCTCCGCCCAGAGCTCTATGATCAGGGCCTCAGAGTGTTTACGGTCTGCCTCCAGTATGGAGTCGACCCGCTACTGCCTAGCCGCCCTTTCCTCCCTATCTCTTCGCGCTTTGAAAGCGATGATTTCCCCTCTTAGTACGGCCTTTAGCGCTTCCCAGAACATGGAGGGTGAGACCTCCCTGTTCTGGTTGTTCTCTGTGTACTCTGCTATGGCCCACTTTATCCTTTCGTTGAAGGCCTTGTCAGCTAGTAGGGCAACGTCCAACCTCCATGTGGGGCGTTGGGCCCTGCCCGTCTCCAGCCTCACGTCCATGTAGTGTGGAGCGTGGTCGGATATCACAATTGCGGAGTATTCCACTTTGTCTATCCCCGGAAGCACCGTTTTCCCCACCACAAAGAAGTCATTTCTGGTGTATACGTTGTGTACTGGGGAGAAGAAGGAGAATTCCTCTCCCCTGGGTGGGCGAACCTCCAGGGGTCCACCGCTCCCATCTGCTCCATAAAGTGACTGAGTTCCCTTGCCATGCTTGAGGTTTTCCCCGTTTTGGGGTTTGATCTGTCTGTCTTTGGATCCTGTACACAGTTGAAGTCTCCCCCCCCCCCATGATTAGTCGATGCGTCGCTATGTCAGGGATTTCTGCCATGGTGTTCTTGATGAAGCTCGTGTCGTCCCAGTTGGGTGCGTACACATTTAACTAGTACTGCCGGTGCCCCATCCAGGGCTCCACTGACCATGATGTACCGTCCCCCTGGGTCCGTAACCGTCTTTGTCGTCCTAAACATCGTCTTCTTGCCGATCAGTATTGCCACCCCCCTGGTACTTGTCCCATAGCAGGAATGGTAGGTTTGCCCCACCCGGCCCTTTCTTCCCCGCAGTCGGTCCTGCTCTCTCAGGTGTGTCTCTTGGAGGAAGACTATGTCAGCCCTCATATTTCTTAGGTGGGTGAGGACTCTGGATCTCTTCACTGGGCCGTTGAGTCCCCTTACGTTCCAGGTGACTATCCTGGTGGGGGGCTTCTGCTCCCTCACTCCTTCGGGATTAACCATATTTACCTGGTGGACACGCCCCTGCCCTCCGGGGTTTCCCTTTGTTAGGGGGTCATCCAGGATGGCCGCTGTCACTGCTCTCTCCATGCGGTCGGGTCCGTGCGCTCCGGGGTTTCCCTTTGTCCCGGGGGCACCAGACATGGCCGCCCACTGTGCGTCTGCCACGCGGGTAGTCCCCTGAACTCTGGGGTCTCCCTTCGCCCAGAGATCGTACTGGGTGGGTACTTGCAGCGATTCCTTGTTTCGAGCCCTTGGTTGTGGCACTTTGTAGCCCTATCCCTTTTCTAGCCTTGTTTGTCCCTCCTTCCCTGTGCCCCCCCCCCCCTCCCCCTTCCCACGGTCTCTCCCTATCCCCCCCTCTCCAGTGTACCCCTCCATTGTCCCTCTTTCCCCCTGTTCCTATCCCCGTTTGCTCTCCCGCCTCTGTTGGGTAGTCCCCCGCACCCCCTGCCTGGCGCCTTCCCCCCCCTGTTGGGGGCGCTGCTTTGTTGCATGCCCCCGGCGCTAGCTTTCCTGCTAGTGCGGTGGCCCCCCTCTCATAGAACATAGAACATTACAGCGCAGTACAGGCCCTTCAGCCCTCGATGTTGCGCCGACCTGTGAAACCACTCTAAAGCCCATCCACACTATTCCCTTATTGTCCGTATGTTTATCCAATGACCATTTGAATGCCCTTAGTGTTGGCGAGTCCACTACTGTTGCAGGCAGGGCATTCCACGCCCTTACTACTCTCTATGAGTAAAGAACCTACCTCTGATGTCTGTCTTATATCTATCTCCCCTCAATTTAAAGCTATGTCCCCTCGTGCTAGACATCACCATCCGAGGAAAAAGGCTCTCACTGTCCACCCGATCCAATCCTCTGATCATCTTGTATGCCTCAATTAAGTCACCTCTTAACCTTCTCTCTAACGAAAACAGCCTCAAGTCCCTCAGCCTTTCCTCATAAGATCTTCCCTCCATACCAGGCAACATTCTGGTAAATCTCCTCTGCATCCTTTCCAATGCTTCCACATCCTTCCTATAATGCGGCGACCAGAATTGCACGCAATACTCCAAATGCGGCCGCACCAGAGTTTTGTACAGCTGCAACATGACCTCATGGCTCCGAAACTCAATCCCTCTACCAATAAAAGCTAACACACCGTACGCCTTCTCAACCCGAGTGGCAACTTTCAGGGATCTATGTACATGGACACCGAGATCTCTCTGCTCATCCACACTGCCAAGAATCTTACCATTAGCCCAGTACTCTGTCTTCCTGTTATTCCTTCCAAAATGAATCACCTCACACTTTTCTGCATTAAACTCCATTTGCCACCTCTCAGCCCAGAGCTGCAGCTTATCTATGTCCCTCTGTAACTTGTAACATCCTTCCGCACTGTCCACAACTCCACCGACTTTAGTGTCATCTGCAAATTTACTCACCCATCCTTCTACACCCTCCTCCAGGTCATTTATAAAAATGACAAACAGCAGTGGCCCGAAAACAGATCCTTGTGGTACACCACTAGTAATTGGACTCCAGTCTGAACACTTCCCATCAACCACCACCCTTTGTCTTCTTCCAGCTAGCCAATTTATGATCGAAACTGCTAAATCACCCTGAATCCCATGCCTCTGTATTTTCTGCAGTAGCCTACCATGGGGAACCTTATCAAACGCTTTACTGAAATCCATATACACCACATCAACTGCTTTACCCTCATCCACCTGTTTGGTCACCTTCTCAAAGAACTCAATAAGGTTTGTGAGGCACGACCTACCCTTCACGAAACTGTGTTGACTATGTCTAATCAAATTCTTCCCTTCCAGATGATTATACACCCTATCTCTTATAAACCTTTCCAAGATTTTGCCCACAACAGAAGTAAGGCTCACTGGTCTATAGTTACCGGGGTTGTCTCTACTCCCCTTCTTGAACAAGGGGACACCATTTGCTATCCTCCAGTCTTCTGGCACTATTCCTGTTGACAAAGATGACTTAAAGATCAAAGCCAAAGGCTCAGCAATCTCCTCCCTAGCTTCCCAAAGAATCCTAGGATAAATCCCATCCGGCCCAGGGGACTTATCTATTTTCACCCTTTCCAGAATTGTTAACACCTCCTCCTTATGAACCTCAGGCCCTTCTAGTCTAGTAGCCTGAATCTCAGTATTCTCCTCGACAACATTGTCTTTTTCCTGTGTGAATACTGACGAAAAATGTTCATTTAGCACCTCTCCTATCTCCTCAGACTCCAAGCACAACTTCCTACTACTGTCCTTGACTGGCCCTACTCTTACCCTAGTCATTCTTTTATTCCTGACATATCTATAGAAAGCTTTAGGGTTATCCTTGATCCTACCTGCCAAAGACTTCTCATGTCCCCTCCTGGCTCTTCTTAGCTCTCTCTTTAGGTCCTTCCTAGCTAACTTGTAACTCTCGAGCGCCCTTACTGAACCTTCATGTCTCATCTTTACATAAGCCTCCTTCTTCCTCTTGACAAGTGTTTCGACTGCCTTAGTAAACCACGGTTCCCTTGCTCGACCACTTCCTCCCTGCCTGACAGGCACATACTTATCAAGGACACGCAGTAGCTGTTCCTTGAACAAGCTCCACATTTCCATTGTGCCCATCCCCTGCAGTTTTCCTCTCCATCCGATGCATCCTAAGTCTTGCCTTATCGCATCATAATTGCCTTTCCCCCAGATATAACTCTTGCCCTGCGCTATGTACCTATCCCTTTCCATCAGTAAAGTAAACTTAATCGAATTGTGGTCACTATCACCAAAATGCTCACCTACCTCCAAATCTAACACCTGTCCTGGTTCATTACCCAGTACCAAATCCAATACGGCCTCGCCTCTCGTTGGTCTATCTACATACTGTGTCAGGAAACCCTCCTGCACACATTGGACAAAAATGGACCCATCTAAAGTACTCGGAACTTTAGCGTTTCCAGTCAATATTTGGAAAGTTAAAGTCCCCCAGAACAACTACCCTGTTGCGTTCGCTCCTATCCAGAATCATCTTTGCAATCCTTTCCTCTACATCTCTGGAACTTTTCGGAGGCCTATAGAAAACCCCTAACAGGGTGACCTCTCCTTTCCTGTTTCTAACCTCAGCCCATACTACCTCAATTGACGAGCCCTCATCAAACTTCCTTTCTGCCACCGTAATACTGTCCTTGACTAACAATGCCACCCCTCCCCCTCTTTTACCACCTTCCCTGAGCTTACTGAAATATCTAAACCCCGGCACCTGCAACAACCATTCCTGTCCCTGCTCTATCCATGTCTCCGAAATGTTGCCTGGTATGGAGGGCATAAGCTATGAGGAGCGATTGAATAAACTCGGTTTGTTCTCACTGGAACGAAGGAGGTTGAGGGGCGACCTGATAGAGGTATACAAAATTATGAGGGGCATAGACAGAGTGGATAGTCAGAGGCTTTTCCCCAGGGTAGAGGGGTCAATTACTAGGGGGCATAGGTTTAAGGTGAGAGGGGCAAAGTTTAGAGTAGATGTACGAGGCAAGTTTTTTATGCAGAGGGTAGTGGGTGCCTGGAACTCACTACCGGAGGAGGTAGTGGAGGCAGGGACGATAGGGACATTTAAGGGGCATCTTGACAAATATATGAATAGGATGGGAATAGAAGGATACGGACCCAGGAAGTGTAGAAGATTGTAGTTTAGTCGGGCAGTATGGTCGGCACGGGCTTGGAGGGCCGAAGGGCCTGTCCCTGTGCTGTACATTTCTTTGTTCTTTGTTTGTTTGAAATGGCCACAACATCGAAGTCCCAGGTACCAACCCATGTCGCAAGTTCACCCACCTTATTCCGGATGCTCCTGGCATTGAAGAAGACACACTTTAAACCACCTTCCTGCCTGCCGGTACACTCCTGCAACTTTGAAACCTTACTCCTGACCTCACTACTCTCAACCTCCTGTATACTGGAGCTACAATTCAGGTTCCCAAGCCCCTGCTGAACTAGTTTAAACCCTCCCGAAGAGCATTAGCAAATTTCCCCCCCAGGATATCGGCACCCCTCTGGTCCAGGTGTAGACCATCCCGTTTGTAGAGGTCCCACCGACCCCAGAATGAGCCCCAGTTATCCAGAAATCTGAAACCCTCCCTCCTGCACCATCCCTGTAGCCACGCGTTCAACTCCTCTCTTTCCCTATTCCTCATCTCGCTATCACGTGGCACGGGTAACTCTCGGGAGTTACTGTCTCGCTTCTCCCGTGCCCGGCCTCTGCGGTTTTCTGCCTGCTCTTCCCCTATCCTACCCTGCACTCCTCTTGCTTGCTGTCCCTTCTCCGCTACACTCATTCCCTTGTGCTGGGCCCTGGTCTCCCACCTGAAGCGGTCCCTTGGGCAGTGGTTTGCTCTTTGTTCAGGGTGCACTCGCCGGGGGGGGGGCTTGGCGTTGCCCCGTGCCAGGGGCCTCTTATTTCTACCCTAGCCTGTGTTCCTCGACAAACTTGTTTGCTTCGGCGGGGGCTGTAAAGTATTTTCTTTCTTGGTGCGTGACCCAGAGTTTTGCTGGGCACAGCAAACCAAAACTCACGTTGCTCTTGTGAAGAGCTGCTTTCACACTATTGAATTCGGCCCGTCTCCTGGCTAGGTCGTCCCCAATGTCCTCGTAAATTCTAATGGAGTGTCCTTCCCATTTGCAGGTTCTGTTTTTCCTGGCCCAGCGCAGGATTGTTTCCCTGTCTTGGTACCGGTGCAGTTTAGCTATAACTGCTCTCGGGTGGTCCCCTATCTTTGGCTTCGGGCGCAGCGACCGGTGTGCTCTGTCCATTTCTGGTGGGTTGGGAAAGGTTTTCCTCCCCACTAAGTTGCCCAGCATCTCGGCCACGTATGTCGTGGGGTTTCTATCCTCGATCCCCTCTGGTAGGCCCACTATCCTGACATTTTGCCTTCTCGAGCGGTTTTCCTGGTTGTCCACTCTGCCCTTCAGGCTCCCTGTGTTGTGCCCAGTCTCGCCACCTGCCTCTCCAGGGCTCATGTCAGTCGCTGCTTTCTCCATCTCCTTAATGGTCGCCTCTTGGGCTTCCATTTTCTCCCCTTGGGCTTCCAGTTTCTTCTCTGCTCTGCCCAGGGCATGCTGCACCTCCGTCAATGGCCTTGCCATTGCTGCCTGCATTGCGGCCTCTATGTCTGCCCTAGCCTCTGCCTTGTTTACCTGCTGATGTTCCCTCAGCGCCTCGGCAAAGGCTGCCTTCCAGTTCCCCCCTGGCCCCGGGGAGAATGCACCTGTCTGCCCAGTTCTTTTTGATGCGGTGATACTTCTGTTCCGCCGCTTCGTGCGCTGATTAGCTCGTCTGAACTGGCTCGCCTATTGCCCCGTCTGCCTTTGGTGCCCCTTCTCCCTCTGCTTTGGCTCCCTTCAGGCATTTTATTTTTCCCCCTTCCCTTTCTTGTTTTTCTTCTTTTGTTCCTTTTCCCCCCTTTCCTTTCCCGCCCCCTTTTTTGGTTTCTTCCCTTTTTTGTTTGCCTTCCCTTCTCTCCTTTACCACTTTATTTTTCCTCTTTTATAAAATTCTTTTCAGGAGAACTTGTTTTGGGTGAGGAAAAAAAAGTGAAAAAAGAATTTTTTCCCCCCTCCCCCTCTATTTAAAAGTTTTCTTTTCAAAGTTTTGTTTTTGCAAAAGTAATTTTTTCCTTCCTTTACCCTCACTCACCCAGGGTCGAGAGAGAGAGAGGCTTCTGGTCGGGAGTCCCTCTTTGTTCCTGCCTCGTGGTGGTCACTGCCCGGGGGTGGGGTTCGGCGGGGTCGGTCCCCGCTGCTTGGTCCGGGCCCCGCTGCTTGGTCCGGGCCCCGCTGCTTGGTCCGGGCCCCGCTGCTTGGTCCGGGCCCCGCTGCTTGGTCCGGGCCCCGCTGCTTGGTCCGGGCCCCGCTGCTTGGTCCGGGCCCCGCTGCTTGGTCCGGGCCCCGCTGCTTGGTCCGGGCCCCGCTGCTTGGTCCGGGCCCCGCTGCTTGGTCCGGGCCCCGCTGCTTGGTCCGGGCCCCGCTGCTTGGTCCGGGCCCCGCTGCTTGGTCCGGGCCCCGCTGCTTGGTCCGGGCCCCGCTGCTTGGTCCGGGCCCCGCTGCTTGGTCCGGGCCCCGCTGCTTGGTCCGGGCTGCCACTCGTCGCACCCTGCGCTATCCTGCTGAGGGGGGGGTCGTCGGTCGCTCCTCCGTTCTTTCCTTCCTGCAGGTTCGGCCCCCACTTCGGGGGGGGGGGGGGGGTTGTGTGTGTGTGTGTGTGTGTGTGTGTGTGTAACTCTTCATATCTCCTAGCAACATCCATATGTTAAACCCTTTTCAAAGAAAGACAGCAGGTTTAAATTCTGTACAGAAACAGGTATTACTTGGAAATCCTCAAATGAGCTGAAGACAGTCTGTAGCTTGTAGAGAGAGATCATTATACAGCTGCTTGCTTTGCCTGTAGCTATCCAATTCTGAAAACAAAACCAAAAACACACTGCATCTGCCAGCTCCAAAACGAAAGTGACAGACAGCCCAGCTCCACCCACACACTGACAGCACTGCAGCTATTTGATTAACACTCATTTCTTAAACGTACATCCACCTGACAAAGGAATCTGAGTTGCTGCAGTGTATCTTGTAGATCACAGAATATTTACAGTGCAGACGGAGGCCATTTGGCCCATCAAGTTTGTACTGGCTCTCTGAAAGAACATTCTACCGAGTCCCCACTCCCTTGTCTTATCGCTGTAACCGTACACATTCTTTCTCTTCACATAGATAGTTCACAGTAGAGCCACGGTGTGCCGGTGGAGGGCAGCATGAATGTTTAAACTGGTGAGTGGGCTGCCAGTCAAATAAGCTACTTTGTTCTAGTTGATGCCAAACTTCTTTTTTTTAAATAAATTTAGATTACCCAATTCATTTTTTCCAATTAAGGGGCAATTTAGCGTGGCCAATCCATCTACCCTGCACATCTTTGGGTTGTGGGGGGTGAAACCCACGCAAACACAGGGAGAATGTGCAAACTCCACACGCACAGTGACCCAGAGCCAGGATCGAACCTAGGATCTCGGCGCCATGAGGCGGCAAAGCTAACCACTGCGCCACCGTGCTGCCCTAGTGCCAAACGTCTTGAGCGTTGTTGGAGCTGTACTCCACCAAGCAAGTAGGGAGCATCTTATCATGGTCTTGACTTGCACTTAAAGTGGACAAACTTTAGTAAGTCCGAAGCTCGAGATGCTTACTGCAGAATTTCCAGCATCTAACCTGCTCTTGTAATTGGCGTATTTATTTTGCTGGCCCAGGAAAGTTACTAGAGGGTGGTAACTTTTAAGATGTTAATGCCTTTGAATGTAATGGGGAAATGGTTTGATTACCTTGTTGGAGGTGAGCATTGCCTGGCACCTTCAGCCTGAGCTTGAATCTTGTCCAGATCTTGCGGCATGTCAGCACACTGCTTTGTTATCTGAAGAGTTGGGAAAGGAGCAATTATCAGCAGACATGTCCACTTCTAACCATATGATGAAAGGAAGGTCATCGGTTATGTAGCTGAAGATGGTTGGATCTAGAACACTACCCTGAGGAACCCCTGCATCCATTACCTGGGTAGTGAATGTCACATTTTGATGGTTGTTGCAGATTACTTTGATTGGCATGTGGCTGAGAAGATGATGTCTGCTGTATCTGCCTCTTAAATTGTGTAAGCTTAATTTATTTCCGTGGTACTAAAGCTCTGCCTGCCATCCAATGTTGCGTCTGGTTGAAAGCATGTGCTGTCATGTCAGGATCCTTTGCTACTGATACTACTCTGAAAATGTGGAAGTGCTAAGTTTGTTTTGGCAAGCAGCCCTGTTGGGGCAATATAAGGCCCAGATACCACAGTCAGTGGTGAAGCAATGGTGCCACTGACCTCAAAGAAAGCTGTCGAGAAAGATTTAATGATCTCTTGTGTTGTGGATTTCTCCTTTCCCAATGTCACTTTAAATCAACAACCAAGTCCAGGCATCCGGCAGCAGTGATGCGATCAAGTAAGGAAAGCAGCCTGAAGTATTCTCAGACAGTGAATTGGGGAATAACATGCATAGCATTCTTCACTTTCAGTTCAAATTTTATAGGGAGTTAAATAAATGATTGAGACATATCTGAGGGATTAAGCTAGGAGCGGAAATATTTTAAACAGCATTTTAACATTGCTGAAAATGGAGACATGTCAAAGCTTTTCCTCTTACACTTTCGGGACACTTGCACAAATCCCAGTATTAGGGGAAATCAAGAATTTGTACTGTATGAGAAGAGAATGCTGATTGGATGGAAAGTGGAGTCTGGTGGATTGAGACATTGCAATGCAGAATGCATCACTTCATGGGGACCGACATACAACTTCCAAGTATTGTTTGAAGTTTAAACCAAGCAGCTTGCCCCTGATTGATTAAAGCATTTTCCTGGGAAATGAATCAATGGCATGGTGGTGGCTTCACAGCGCCGGTGAGCTGGGTTCAATTCCAGCCTTGGGTGATTGTGTGGAGTTTGCACGTTCTCCCCGTGTCTATGTGAGTGACCTCCAGGTGCTCTGGTTTCCTCCCACAATCCAAAAATGTAGTTTAGGTGGATTGCCTGTGCTAAATTACCCCTTCGTGTCCAAAGATGTACAGGTTAGGTGAGGTTACGGGAAAAGGGTGGGGGAATGGACCTAGCTAGGGTGCTCTTTTGGAGGGTTGATGCACACTGGATGTGCCGAATGGCCTCCTTCTGCACTGCAGGGATTCTTTGAATGCCACTCATTTGTTTTGTTAAACTGAAACAGGCACAGTCTGTGTACATGTTTTTCCTGTGTGCAAAGAACTGTATTAAAATATATGGAGTTTTTAGTACATGAAAATACACCACACTCCGACTGACAATCTTGAATTAGTTGTTAGCATATTTTTTAGCACACTGAGGATTATTTAGTAAATGTTGTCCAATCGTGCAATCACATTTAACATTGGACACTGTGTTTGTGTTTCATCAGCACAGGCTGGTTGTGTGTGGTCTGTACATTGCTCATTGAGAACAGTGGCTGGGACATGCTGTTTGATATGTCTTTGGGACGTACGGCCTATTGATCTAGCATCACACTGCCACTGAAGTTCATATACAACATTGCTCATTTTGTGTGATAGGCAGAATGTCTTTGGCTTGATGACAGCATCCTGTTAGTGGATTGAAAGGTTAGGGAAAAGAAATCCGACCAAGTTATTTGAGAGAACATGGACTGTAACTCAATTATTGACTGGCAATATTAATCCATCAAATCTTTATGTTAATCTCTTCAAGACAACTGTATTGAACGCAAATCTCATTTTATTTTAATTTCAGTGATTCCTGAACCAAGCAAACAAGAAAACCTGGTCAGTGTTAATTTTATCATAATTCTTCAAAAGTACAATGTTTTCTTATGCCATTAGAATTAAGCATATTTAATACAGAAGAGCACGGATGTATTGGCATTGAAAAGACTGACTGGAGACTTTTTTGACAGAATAGATTTCATGAATTTCATCTCTGATGAAATGCAGGCCAAATGGAAAGCAGTTTAACTGACCTCTGCTGTGATAGCTTCCCACAGTTTTTAAATAGTATTTATTTTTGCCTTGTTGATAAGCTTTAATGTCAAATCACATTTTTCAAAACACAGCCCCCCCCCTGCCATTTTTTTGCTTAATGCTGAAGAAAGTAGTTCCCTTTCAGCATATGTCACTAGCATTTGAGTGTTTCTAACCCAATCGTAAATAACAGGATACCAAGATGGTCTCTTTAATTACCCCGGACCACTTATTTCCTGGCAAAGCAGGGAAGAGTGGTGAAACCAAAGAGAAAATGCTGGAAAATCTCATCAGGTCTGGCAGCATCTGCAGGGAGAGAAAAGAGCTAACGTTTCGAGTCCAGATGTTCCTTTGTCAAAGCCCAGTTCTTGTTGATTACCACCTATTTCCCTCCCTCAGCTGATGAATTGGTACTCCTTGATATTTTACACCACTTATTATCAAGTGCACAGGATGAACTCTTGGTGGGGATTTCAATGTCTGTGATTTCACTGACTGTGCTGACTGAGTGCTGAAGGGATTATCTGTCACTTTGGGTCTTATGAGAGAACCAACATGAAGGAGAAACCTACTTGACGTGGGCCTCACCTATCAGATTCATCGAGCCATGGCAGGATTGATGGAAGTGACCATCTCATAGTTCCTGTGGAAGCCAAAGGAAATTTGATATATCCTCAGAAAGGAGTAACTTCCTGGGCCATGGGGAAAGTGCTGACAAATAGAACTAATTGGATAACTTTCAATGAGTCATCACAAACAGGATGCTTGATTCACCTTACTTCATCTCATTGTGTCAGAGAATCATTACAGTGCTAAAGGAGGCCATTCGGCCCACCGCACCTGCCCCGATCGTCTGAAAGAGCACCCTATCCAAGCTCCTGCCCTATCCCTGCAATCCCATAACCCCACCTAACCTGCACACCACTGGAAACTAAGGGGCAATTTAGCATGGCCAATCCACCTAACCTGCACATCTTTGGACTGTGGGAGGAAACATGAGCACCCAGAGGAATCCCATGCCGACACTGGGAGAACGTACAAACTCCACAGGAGGAAACCCACATGAATTCCACATGGACAGTCACCCAAGGTTGGAATTGAACCAGAGTCCTGGCACTGTGATGCTGCAATGCGAACCATTGTGCCACTGCCCACCCCAATATCATTATTTTTCCTTTGCGGTGGCACAGTGGTTAGCACTGCAGCCTCACTGCGCCAGGGACCCAGGTTCAATTCCAACCTTGGGTGACTGTCCATGTGAAATTTAGGTGGGTTTCCTCCGGGAGCTCTGGTTTCCTCCCACGACCCAAAAGACGTGTAGGTTAGGTGAATTGTCCATGCTAAATTGGCCCTTAGTGTCTAAAGGGTTAGGTGGGGTTATGGGGATAGGGTAGAGGGTGTCTATATGGGGTGCTCTTTCAGAGGGTCGATACAGATTCCATGGGCCAAATAGCCATCTTCTGCACTGCAGGGATTCTACGATTCTAAGTACTTCCCTAGCTTTCCTTTAAAAGCCCCATTTTTAACCATAATGATTTGGTTTCTCACTGTACTCCCTTAACAGAGAGATCAATAACCTGAGGGCATAAATTCAATGTAATTGGTGGAAGGATTAGAATGATTGAGAATAATATTTTCCAAGAGGATGGTTGGGATCTGTCATGCACTGTCCGAAAGAATGGTACAGGCAGAAACCCTCATGTATAAAAAATATTTGCAAATGTTTTACTGAAAAAATTGTGGGTGCTGTAATCTATAAGTCTATAGACCAAGAGCTGGAAAGTGGGAATAGGCTGGATAGCTGTTCTGTGGCTGGCATAGATATACAGTGAGCTTGAATGGTTCTTCTGTGCTGTATATGTGTAGAATTTTCATGATTCACACTGAAAACGTCCTCCATCACATTGAATGACACTGCCACTGTTTTAAATAGGATAGATTCAGAACAGTTTCAAGTTGGACATCCATGAAGCACTTTGGACCATTAACAGCAGCAGAATTGTATCCCACTGCAATTTGCAGCTTTATGGCCTGGCACATCCCTCACTCTGTCATTACTATCAAGTTAGGGGAAGAACCCTAGTTCAGTGAAGAGTGTGGCAGAGCATGCCAGTAGCAGCACAGGCATACTTTAAATGAGGTGCCAACCTGGTGAAGCTTCAACACAGGGCTTGCATGTATGCTGGACATGGAAGCAGCATAATATGGACGGAACCAGTGATCCCAAAGTCAGTGAATCAGATCACAGTGGTCCATTTATGAATGATGGTGGATGGACTTCGGTAGTGGCCATGGAGTGAGTGGTCGCACATTTGTCAGCTCCTGCTCAAGGCGGCCTTTTCGGACCTTTTCCCCACTTGTTGGATGGATGTTTCGATGAAAAAAGATGTAGGGGTGACTGAAGAAAGTTGAACTGGTGTAGCTGGTGGATGGATCGATTGACCAGAAGTGGGTCGAGAAGAAGGGAGCAGTTGGAGCAAGAGGATCTTTGTGTGCCACAGTTCAAGATGGCAGAGAGTAAAGGGCCCACCCTGCTTGCCCAGTGGTCAATGGAGCAGCTGGTGGACTTCTTAAAGGAGAATTTCAGCCGACAGAGGATGGAAGCCTAGGAAGACCTAGCCAAGGCAGTGGAACCATTAAAAGTGGGAATTGACTATGTGGAACAGAGGCTGGAGTCCCAGAGCCAGGCTATTCGGAAAGTAGAGGCGGCGGTGGGGGAGCATGAGGAACAGCTTGTCTCATTGGCGGCCGAAATAGGAATGTGCGGGAGACCCAGAAGCGATTAAAAGAGAAGGTGGAGAACTTGGAGAATCGCTCCTGGAGACAAAATCTAAGAATCATGGGGATGCTTGAAGGGGGGGAAGTTCATATCAATCCAGGCGCACAGGGAGAATGAGGAGCGAGCAGAGATGACAAGGCTGGTGGATGAGATTCTGCGGGTGGACAAGGAGGTATTCGGAGGCCCCAGTGGCAGGGTTGTTGAAGGAGAGGCAGAAGCTCCAGATGGAGTTTGGGAAGGCAGTAGGGCAGTTGTTTAGGGCCAGAGGGGCAGTGTATGAGTATGGGGAGAAGGCTAGTAGGATGCTGGCCCACCGATTCAGGAAGCAGGAGGCAGCAAGGGAGATTGGAAGGGCGAAAGACAGGAGGGGAAGAGTGGTACTGGACCTGGTAGGGGTGAATGGGGTTTTTGAGGAGTTCTACAAGAGGCTTTATGAATCGTAGCCCTTGTCCTGCTCCTCTACGTTGCAGACCCACAAAGCAGCATGGAGGGCCTACCTCCAGCCCATGCTCCGTGCCTCCACTGGTCAGCCCCCAGGCAGCCTCGGCCCCCAACCTCCTCTCTGTCCCTTAGCCAAGCTCCTCCCTCGTCAGCAGAACATTTACCCCCCTCCCTCCCCCAAGTAACAACACTCTGTAACCCAACCTCTTTAATAAACCGAACATATGCACACCTCACCACTGCGCTTCCGAGAGCTAGCCCGCCGAGCTAGCTTGGTGGCCCCCATTCCTGGCGCCGGATAGTCTCCCACCTATTGTTCCCTCCCCACCCTCATACAAACATACTCCAACATCAGACAATTGCCTGACAGAAAAACACCAAGATCTAAACAAACACACCTCCATCCTCCAACTGTGCAAATGAAAACCGTAACTCACTCAGCTCTACCGCTGGTCCCAAGTCAATGCAAAAGGCATTACAAACAGCTTCCACAGAACGAAAAACGAGAAACTTTTTTAAAAAATGAACAGAAAAACAAAAAAATACAACCATGAACGTTGCAGCAAAGTTCAAAAGTTCTCAGTCCACCACCAATCCTTTCCTTTTTGCCCAGTGTGTCCTCGGGCGACTCAAAATGAAAGTGCTGTTCCTCATGCGTGACCCAGAGTCGGGCCGGTTACAACAGTCCGAACTTCACCTTTTTCTTAAAAAGGATCGACCTAATGTGGTTGAAGCCTGCTCTTCTCCTGGCCACCTCCACACTCAGGTCTTGGTAAATCTGCAGGATACTGTTGTCCCACTTACAGCTCCGTGTCTGCTTGGCCCACTGTAGAATGTGCTCCTTCTCCAAGTACCTGTGGAATCTCACCACCATTGCCCTCGGCGGCAGGGTGGGTCTCCCATTCACGGCTTCCTCGCGAGTGGAAAATGTTTTCACTACTGAATCATACCGAGCACAAAGGTAGATGGTTTGCTTATAGGTGACCAATATAGTGGACAGCATGGTAGCACAATGGCTTCACAGCGCCAGGGTCCCAGGTTCGATTCCCGGCTTGGGTCACTGTCTGTGCGGAGTCTGCACGTTCTCCCCGTGTCTACGTGGGTTTCCTCCCACAGTCCAAAGATGTGCAGGGGTAGGTGGATTGGCTATACTAGATTGCCCTTGGTGTTCAAATAAAAGGTAAAGTCAGGTGGGGTTACAGGGATAGGGTGGAAGTGTGGGAAAAGGGTGGAGGTGTGGGCTTAGGTAGGATGCTCTTTCCAAGAGCCGGTGCAGACTCGATGGGCCGAATGGCCCCTTTCTGCACTGAATTCTGTGATTCAATCATCTTAGCCCCATAACATTACAGCAGGAATTCCTCGGGGCAGTGTCCATGCCCAACCACCTTCAGCTGCTTCATCAATGACATTTTCTCCCATCAAAGGTCAAAGGTGGAGATTTTTACTGATGACTTCAAAGTCTTTATTTCTGTTTGCAATTCCTCCAATAATGAAACCTTCCGTGTTTGCATGGAGCAAGTCCTGAGCACATACAGACTTGGACTGGTAAACGGCAAGTAATATTTGCATAAGTGTCAGTTAATGACCATCTCCATCAAAGGAGAGTTTAACTACCTCTCCTTGACATTCAATGACATGATCAGAGTTCAGTCCCTCAACCTCATCTAGGAGAGTGTCACCATTGACCAGCAATGTATATAGAGTAGCCACACAAATACTGTGGCCACAAGGGCAGGTCAAGAGGCTGGAAATTCTACAATGACTAATTCACCTGACTCCCCAAAGCTTGTCCACCACCTACAAGACACAAGTCAGGACTGAATATCTTCCACTTGCCTGGATGAGTGCAGCTGCAACAACACTCCAGAAACTTAACACTAAAAAAGACAAAGCAGTCCAATTAATAGGTACCCCATCGACTGGCTTTAAAAAGTCACTCCCTCCACCATCTGTGTACCGAAGCTGCATTGTGTACTTTCTACAAGATGCACTGAAGCAACTTGCTACGGTTTCTTCAGCAGCACCTTCTAAACCTGCAACCTGTGCTGCCCAGAAGAACAAGGACATTAGGCACATACGAACATGACCAACTCCCAAGTTCCCGCAAGGTCACACACTATCATGGAAATATATAACCATACTGTCCTTGTCACTGGGTCAAGATTGTGGAATTCCCAACCTAACAGCATTGTCGGTTTACCTACACCACACAGACTCCAGCAGTTCAATAAAGTGACTCACCATCAATGTTACTAAAGCAATTTTAGTTATGGAAATAAATTCTGGCCGTACCGGTGATCCCATGAATTAATTAAAATAAAGTTAAGTTTCCTTGCCCTTTGAGTTCCCCCCATCTTTCTCCCTTTGAGGAAACACTTTGTATTTCCTTGGTGCCTGGGAAAAAATGATGCATTGTCGTGTTTATCTAATCTTAATTTCAGCTGTGATTTGATTCAAGCTTTTGGTTGTAAGACTCAAAGAAAAATTCAACATTTAATATATGTTGCCTCTCATTGTAATATTCTTTGCATTGCTTCCTCTAGAAAGAACCCCCGAGTAGGGTTGTGGTCATCAGCAATCTGCCTTCCTCTGGTTTTTCAGATTTTGATACTGTGAGGCTTGGCAGTGCTTTTGGAAAGGTGCTCAAGTACTTAAAAGTGGGGGAAAAGGTAATATTGATAACTGTCTGTTTTTTAAAATAACTATTTCAAAGAAAGAATTATGTCTGCTGCGCCACTTGGCAATATGTAACTGCCAGATCAGATCCACCTGGATTTGAACCTATTAACATGCAGTTCCACATATTGAAAAATAATAATTTTCCCCACTTTGCTCAGTTCTTTATTTGAATTGTGTCATAGGGCAAGTGCCAAAGAATTGTGCTCGCAGGAGGTGAGGGATCCTTGTTGCTGGTGTAACCAGTTACGGTATTTTTTAGACAACACTGAAACATATGTTGAATATAAATTATGTTTTTCACCTTCCAAGTTCTGTGAAACAAAACAACTGCAACCGTAATTCTGTCACCTCCATTTGGCATTGCTTTTGGCTCTGGTTGAAAACTGTTCTTCAACAACAATGGCTTGCACTTTACATTGCGCCTTGTACATAGAATGAGGTTTGCAAGGCACTTCACAGAAGCATATTAAGAAGTCATACAACACCAGTTGAAAGTCCAATAGGTTTGTTTCGAATCACTAGCTTTCGGAGCACAGCTCCTTCCTCAGGTGAATGAAGAGGTGGGTTCCAGAAATATTTCTGGAACCCACCTCTTCATTCACCCGAGGAAGGAGCTGTGCTCCGAAAGCTAGTGATTCGAAACAAACGTGTTGGACTTTAACCTGGTGTTGTCAGACTTGTTACTGTGCTCATCCCAGTCCAACTCTGGCATCGCCACATCATGGCACAGAAGCATCATCAGACAAAACTTGGCACTGAACCAAAGAAGTAGCTATGAGAAAGAAAATAGAGTTGGTTTAAAGAGTTGGGGCTTAAGCATGGTCTTCAAGGAGACAAATAAGATAGAGCAATTTAGCAGAAGATTTCCAGAATTAAGGACATAGGTGGCTAAAATCACAACCATCAAGTGTCAGTGCTACCCCTCAGCAACATCATCAACAATCACAAGGTTAGCTTTCACTTGAACTCCAACAAATATACCGTTGACCTACAAGACCATTGTGCTCAACTGTATGTCTAGCATCTAATTATTGATGAATTAAAATTTTCTAGATTAACTATGGCGAATAAATCTTTTTTTATTCCATACGGTATGTTTGTGCCAACTACCTGTTAAGTACATGCAACCATGGATTGTGCTTGACACATGAGCATACATCCATTCAGTCACCAAAAGATGTTTTTGCATTTGTAGGAGATTGCGAGCATTGTCTCTATCTCTTATTCGCACCACTGAAATCTATTTCTCAGCTCTGTTATTTCCAGGATTCATTTCTTAAATGCTGGGTTCACTGGCCTCTCCTCTAGCATCCTTCACAAGTTTCAAATATTTCTCAGCATTGTGGCGGAGTCATTTCTGACAGTGTGCCAAAAGCCCTATCGCTACATTCCGTCACTACCCCCACTTTGTTGATTTTTAAACGTGATGGTTCCAGTGCTGCTATGTTCTTGCTGCTGAATGTTTTTAAGTTATGTGCCTCCAACTACCACCTTCAACTCCACCAGCTCTGGATTTCTTCTTCATAGAATCTCTACAGTACAAAAGGAGGCAATTCAGCCCATTGAGTCTGCCCCGACTCTCTGAAAGAGCACTCCACCCTCACCCACTTCCCTGTCCTATGCCAATGACCCCTTAACCTACCCTACACACCCCTGGATACTAAGGGGCAATTTAGCATGGCCATCCCACCTAACCACATCTTTGGACCGTGGGAGGAAACGAGCATCCAGAGCACAGATGCGGAGAGAACATGTAAACTCCACACAGACCTTCACCCAAGGCCTGAATTGAACCCGGGTCCCTGGTGCTGTGAGGCAGCAGTGCTAACCACTGTACCACCGTGTTCAATGGTTACATGGCTACACATCTGCCACTAACTTCAGTTTGGGACTATCTCCCAAAACTAATTTGCACTGATATATCTCTCCAATCAAAAGGCAGCTGAAAATAGTATTTCCAAGGCAGTCTAATGAAAATAAAATTTCCATAGCCCGTATCCCAGTTTAACATTTGTATCTCCTGCTTGCCATACTTCTCTGTTACCTGCACAGAGTTCTTTGGTATGAGGGTTGTCTCTTAAATGCATGTTGTTGTTGGTAGAGGGAAGAAACCAAAATGTACAGTACCTTTAAGAATTGATGTTGCTTTTTTGACAGTTCCTTTCACTCTTATTTAAGATATTATTCTCCTTATTTTATTCTAGTCATTCACAGCAGTATTGCCGATCACATACATCAGGAAAAAATACTTTTACACTTACTGCTTTTCATTTTACTGCAGTTCACATCATATAATAAGCTATTCTGCAACAAACCCTGAGGGCTTTGTCCATTTTAGTAGATTATTGGTGAATTTCCACTTTTGTTTTGTCATGCCTATGCTCAAGGGCCCTGCCCTATTTATAGATGAGCTTTTTGCTCGAAGGCCTTTGTCATAGTTACTCTTCGTTGACAGTAAGAGGCATGTAACAGTAATTTGATGACCTTTTTTTTGTCTTGCCCTTTCTTTGAAGACAAGTATGCAGCCCCTTTTTGTGGCCCCCATATATCTTAGCATATCAGCATGGGGAATTAAACCTGTTTCCCCACCTATGGAATCTAATTTCCTTCATGAGGGTGTAGGCGTAGGGTGGCATGTGGCGCAGTGGATAGCACTGGGACTACGGCGCTGAGGACCCGGGTTTGAATCACGGCCCTGGGTCACTGTCTGTGTGGAGTTTGCACATTCTCCCCATGTCTGCGTGGGTTCTACCCCCACAACCCAAAGATGTGCAGGTTAGGTGGATTGGCCATGCTAAATTGGCCCTTAATTGGAAAAAATATATATAATTGGGTACTCTAAATTTGTATTGAAAAAAAAAAAGAGGGTGTAGGCCTGAGCTCCAGATATCCCTAAAAATATATCTGCACTAGTTCATATAAAGTTTGAAGATCATGCAACAATTGCGCTTGGAGTCCTATCACAACAAATTACATTGAGGGAAATAGTGCCATTTTGGTTCACTGCATCTACCTTGTAGGTTATCTGATCCATCTCAACAGCTGATCATGGATTACTCATCGTTGATATCTAACTGCCCCAACAGACCACCATTGACCATGGGCGCGATTCTCCAATGCCGCGCCGTTTGGGAGAATCGCCTGGAACGCCATTTTTTCACGTGACGCCGGTCCGACGCCCTCCCGCGATGCACCCAAGTGGCGAGATCGGCACTATCTAGTTCTGTGCGGCACAGTCTGGTGAATCGCCCGAGACACCCAAAATGGTGATTCTCCGCCACCCCCGCTATTCTCAGGCCCGGATGGGCCGAGTGGCCTGCCCAAAACGACGGCTTCCCGCCGGCGCCATCCACACCTGGTCACTGCCGGCGGGGACAGCGTGGGAACGCTGGGGGGGGGGCGGCCTGTGGGGGGGCGAGGGGGGTGCTTTCACTGGGGTAGGACTCAAAAGGGGTCTGGCCCGCGATCGGTGCCCACCGATCGGCGGGCCGGCCTCTCTGAAGGAGGACCTCCTTTCCTCCGCGCCCTGCAAGATCCATCCGACATCTTCTTGCGGGGCGGCCTCGGGGAGGACGGCAACCACGTATGTGCGGGTTGGCGCCGGCCACCCCGCGCATGCGCGGTTGACGCCAGTTAGGCGGTGGATGATGCGGCGCCGCTTTTATGCGGCGCCAATGCCCGGTGCGTGCTGACGATGCTGCTTTAGCGACACGCCCTCCGAGTTTCTCGCAGCCCCGATCCTAGCCCATTGTCGGGCCCTGAATCGGTCGAGACCAGGGCAGTTTCGCGCCGTCGTGAACCTCGACAGCGTTCCCGACGGCGTGGGCACTTAGTCGCGGGAGCGGAGAATCGCACCCCATAAGTTTCAGTTTTTGAACAATCAATATAAAAGAAACTTCCTCAAAAGTCTTTCTTGTTAAACATGTGGGTGATAGAAACCATGTGGAAAAGCTATTTCCTTCATTTTCAGTCCGTTTTTCCTAAGTTCACGCAACCAGACCAGCTCCCATTTGTGCAGCATATGTTGCTTCTAAGCCTGAGCTACAGCAAGATTTATGATAGTGTTTAATTTGTTTGATTATTATTATTTTTTCTTTCCCTTATTTCCCCATAAATTTAGAGTACCCAATTCATATTTTCCAATTAAGGGGGAATTTAAAGTGGCCAATCCACCTACCCTGCACATCTTTGGGTTGTGGGGGTGAAACCCATGCAGGCACTAGGAGAATGTGCAAACTCCACATGGACAGTGACCCAGAGCCGAGATCAAACCTGGGACCTCGGCGCCGTGAGGCAGCAGTGCTAACTCACTGCGCCACCGTGCTGCCCTTGTTTGATTATTAAAGATTTAAGATAAAAATTAGATTCTCTGACAATTACTGTGAATATAGCACGCATTAGAATGTTTCAATTAAACATGTTCTCTTGTGGTATTAATGTTAGTGACATGAAAATGTCTGTACTTTTGTTTCTTGCATGAATTAATAATTAAGATATTTCATTTAAAAACTAAATCAGATAAACTTATTGCATTCAGAAGTGTAAGAAACGGAAAAATAATTATATTTTTCATATTTTCCCAGTAATCCTGATTAATTGTTTTGCAGTGGTAAGTGAAAGCAGTAGGAGGTCCTTGCGGTCTTTTGCCCTGCCTAAGTGATCCTTGGACAAAACTGTTTGCAAAATACTGCCATATAATGCTAAATGTTAGGTAGAAAATCCAAAAAGGAGTAACTCCATTGGCCAACAAAAGCCTGTTTTTTGGAATAAGCTTCAATTGGAATAAACTACTGCATCTCCTAGAGCAGCCAAGAGTTTCCAATAGATGCTGCTCCTATTGTGAAAGAAAAAGCAGGTGAAGCATTTCTTCTCTTCTGTGGTGTCAAGCTTTCCTAGTGGGTAGAAAATTCTCTCTTCTCCAAGTACTGCAGTGAACAGTTTATGTTTAACTGCATCTTTCATGATTGACAAACTATAATTCCAAGCATATCCCAAATAAGTAGTGTGTAATAGAGTTAACAAATGTACACATTTAATAGATGTGTACATGGAGCACTCTTTAAGTTCACTGACCAAAGAGTTAAATAAAGTACTGAAATTATTTGAGTCCAGTAAGATAGAAAAAGAATCAATGGCTCAGTGGAAACATTTCTGCTTCTGAATCAGAAGGTTAAGCTTTTGAGCCCACTTCAGCGAAGCTAAGAGCTCTGACTAAATATTACACTAACATCCAGCAGAATGCTCAAGCTCTATGGGAGTGTAATGGTGAACTCCCATCGCATTGAGAATTATAAATTGGCTCGTGACCTGCCCCATCTTTGTGATGGAAAGTATCTAGAATTTGACCTGTTGGATATAAAAGCAGCGGGAGAAATGGGTTGACTCTTACCACTAGGCATGGAAGAGCAATATGATAGTAAAAAAAACCTTAATTTAAACTTATTATAGTGGTGTCTTGCTAAATAGAAGATGATGACGATAATTTAATAATGTGTGTGAGGGTACCATATTGAAGAGTCTTGAGTAACTAAGCTGCTGTGATTGCTATTGGGGAAATAGGTAATTTGTTTCAGGTGTGAGAAGGACAAACTGCAGTGAATGAGGACTCCAAGCTGGTGAAAAAATGTTTGTGTTTTTGCTTTATAAGTGGTAAATAATTGTAGTACTTCTGTGAAGTGTTTAATGATTATGTTCCTACTGTAATGAATAGGCTTTCCTGAAAATGGATTCCAAGATTGCAACCAATAAATTAATTGAACACTTCAAGAGGAAACCTTTGTTTTATGGTAGATTACTGACTGTAAGTCTATCCTCTGCTCAAATACAACCATTGCTAAAGGTAAGGAAATGTAGGCATATTTGTGTCTAATGTTTTGAGTATTTGAACATATTTTCAATTTTTATATGTGTAACCAAATATTAGAAAATACTGTTTAGATCCATTGAACAAGTTTTTTTACAATTATTTATTCTGCACAAAATTACTTGTTGTTTACTGAACATACTTAGCATACTGTTTATTCAGTCGATGTTAACTTAATAATTGCATTTTCTTTTAGCCTTGGAAGTCTACACATTAGCACCAGAATTAAGCATTGTAGTTACATGTGTTATGTCCTTGACCAGACTCCATGTTGTGTTGGCAGTTCCAGTTTGGGCCCAATAACATTTTGTTCAAAGTAGACAAAGTTTGTGTTTCAAGAGCCTCGTTAAGTGAATAAAGCCGTACGATTCCACGGATTTGGAATAAAAATAAAATTTTGCAAGTTCAGAAAGATAAAACAAATAATATCTATTCTATGGTCTTAATATTCAGGCTAAGTATGAGGTACATGAGAATTAATAGGTGAACTGTGGTTGAACACACACAAACTACGGGGAAAATGACAGATGTGACCAAACCCAATTCCGTGGATTTCTCAACAACCCAAACCGATGTTTATCACATTGTGAGCCAACCAATCTCACTGAAGCTTTGTCTTTCTGACGAAGGTTTCAAATCTCCACCTTTGAAGATCTCTATAAAAGTCACTCCTCCTCTGATGGCTTCAGCAGCGGTCCATCTCGCAGAGTTTCAATCCTGCCTTCTGAAATTCTTTTCCCCTGGATTTCTGAGTACTCTCGAGCATCCTTTTACGAGCACAATTTCACATCTTCGACTGTCCCAAGCAGAACACACTGCTCCAAAGGAGTACCTTTGCCCCAGCAGTAAGCAGCGCAGTCACCAGCTTTTGGTGGTTTTCTCTAATCTTCAGGGGTTCGCTCATGCCCACTTCTCTTAAAATCTGCTCCCAGCAGCTCGTTCTTTAATTTGGAGCTTATTTTTCTGCTCCTTTCTTTTAACTTTTAAAAAATAAATTTAGAGTACCCAATTAATTTTTTCCACATTAAGGGGGCAATTTAGCGTGGGCAATCCACCTAACCTGCAAATCTGAGTTGTGGGGGTGAAACCCACACTAACACGGGGAGAATGTGCAAACTCCAAATGGACAGTGTCTGGGGCCGGGATTGAACCCGGGTCCTCAGTGCTGTAGGCAGCAGTGCTAGCCACCATGATGCCCTTACAGTGCTAACCACTGCACCACCGTGCTGCCCTTTCCTTTCTTTTAACTTAACAGGGCCTAATTGTTTTATTGTTTACCTGGGACATCATTATGGGACCTTTCCCTGACCCCTCCCTGGTTTTGAACATCTCCCTTTCCCACACCCCTGTCCCTGGGAGACTTACTCAACAATGTCCGCACCAGGTCACCTGACCTGGGTTTTTGCACCGTTCTTCTTTCTGTCTTTTGCCATCCCATCCTGAGCCAGAAGAATGTGAAGATAGCTTGATGGTCGGGAATCTGAGTTTTTGTCCTCCAAACTCAGTTTAGGTTTTATCATACCTGATATAATCATTTCCTTATAAAATTGCATTTGTGTTCTCGAACGAATTTGTAATCCAGTTACAAATGTCCACGTTCACAATGAAAATTACCCATGTAAAATCTATCACACTGGTTGGTGGAAAGCTCTAATTACAGATTGGCATATTTGCATAGGCAGTTTTGATTATACAATTGGACATAGAAGTTGATGATGAAAAAGTTGACAAATGCATGGAGGTCTGGGATTCTAAAAATTTAATTGATGTAAATTAACAACTCTGATATATTCCCTACATGACACAAACAGTTCTATTGTGGTAAAACAGTGTATCCTCTAACTCAACATAAGCAATACTTGAAAAATGTGCTCGTAAATTTATAAAAATATTGCACATGCACACATTTGTCTGTAAAGTTATGTCACATTTTTCTGTATGCAAATTTTGGAATAAAAAAGCAGAATTTCATATTTATGAAACGGTACAAAATCACAACTGAACAGGTAAGGAATGTACAAGTAAATATTTGCAAGCAGGAGGGGAAATCCACAATCACGGCAGTTTTCCCTCAATAAATGTAAACCAGTCAAATTATTATTTGTGTTGGTAATTTTTTGTGTGTTTCCATCTCGGAAAATTTGTAGGGCATGCTGGCTTTATAAAAGATTTTTTTGTGGGGAAGTCATAGAAAACTGGAGCAGGAGGTGGCCATTCAGCCTTTCGAGCCTGCGCCGTGTGGGCGCAGATCATGACTGACTATCCCATTCAATAGCCTAACCTTGCCTACCCCTTCCCCCACCTCCCAAAATCCTTTGATCCCCTTCGTCCCAAGTGCTGTATCTAACTGCTTCTTGAAAACATTGTGTTTTGGCCTCAACTACTTTCTTTGGTAGTGAATTCCACTGGCTTACCATTCTCTGGGTGAAGAAATTTCTGCTCATCTGTCTTAAAAGGTCTACCTTGTATCCTCAGACACTGATCCCTAGTTCTGGACACCCCCACCATTGGGAACATCCTTCTTGCATCTACCCTGTTTAGTCCTGTTAAATGTTATAGGTTGCCCTCTCATTCTTCTAAACTCCAGCGGCCACAATCCTAATCGACTCAATCTCTCCTCGCATGTCCATCCTGCCATCCCAGGAGTCAGTCTGGTAAACCTTTGCTGCACTCCCTCAGATAAGGAGACCAAAACTGCCCACAATATTCCAGGTGTGGCCTCACCAAGACCCTGTAAAAATTGCAGCAAGACATCCCGGCTCCTGTACTTGAATCCTCTCGCTATGAAGGCCAACATACCATTTGCCTTCTTTACTGTCTGCTGCACCCGCATGCTTATCTTTAGCGACTGTTGTGCAAGGACTCACAGGTCTTGTTGCACATTCCCCTCTCCTAATTTATGGCCATTCAAATAATCTGCCTTCCCATTTTTGCTATCCAAGTGGATAACCTCTCATTTATCCAAATTATACTCTATCTGCCATTCATTTGTCCACTCACTCAACTTGTCCAAATCACACTGAAGGATCTCTGTATCCTCATCCACAGCTCACCCTCCCATCCAGCTTTGTGTCATCTGCAAATTTGGAGATATTACATATAGTGCCCTCATCTAAATCAATATAAACATAGTGAATAGCTGGGGTCCTAGCACTGATCCCTGCAATACCCCACTAGTTACTGCCTGCCATTCAGAAAAAGATCAATTTATTCCTACTGTTTGTTTCCTGTCTGCCAACCAGTTTTCTATTCATCTCAATTCACTACCCCTAATCCCATGCACTTTAATTTTATATGCTAATCTCTTATGCAGGATTTTGTTGAAAGTCTCCTTCAGTTACTCCGTCTCACTAAACCCTGTTGTTTGCAACATTAAAAAAAATAAATTTAGAGTACCCAATTCTTTTTTCCCTAATTAAGGGCTATTAAGCGTGGCCAATTCACCTATCCTGCACATATTTTGGGTTGTGGGGGGTGAGACTCACGCAGACACGTGGAGAATGTGCAAACTCCACACGAACTGTGACCCAGGGCCAGGATTGAACCCGGGTCCTCGGTGAGTCAGCAGTGCTACCACTGCGCCACCATGCCACCCATGTTCCCCAACATTTCTGGTTTCTTTTTTGTGTCCTCCTTTGTGAAGACAGAACCAAAATATGTATTTAGTTGGTCAGCCATTTCTTTGTCCCCCATTGTAAATTCCCCTGTTTCTGACTGTAATGGACCTACGTTTGTCTTCACCAATCTTTTTCTCTTCACATTTTGAGAGAAACTTTTACAGTCAATCTTTTAAAATATAAATTTAGGGTACCCAATTTGTTTTTTCCAATTAAGGGGCAATTTAGTGTGTTCAATCCAACTACCTTGCACATCTTTGGGTTGTGGGGCCGAAACCCATGCAAACACGGGAAGAATGTGCAAACTCTACACGGACAGTGACCCAGAGCCGGGATCGAACCTGGGACCTCAGCGAGCACCCTACTTAACCCCCGTGATCCTCGTAACCCAGTTACCCTACCTAACCTTTTGGACACTAAGGGGCAAATTAGCATGGCCAATAGAACATAGAACAGTACAACACAGAACAGGTCCTTCGGCCCTCGATGTTGTGCCGAGCATTGTCCGAAACCAAGATCAAGCTTTCCCACTCCCTGTCATTCTGGTGTGCCTATCCAATAACCGCTTGAAAGTTCCCAAAGTGTCCGACTCCACTATCACAGCAGGCACTCCATTCCATACCCTAACCACTCTCTGAGTAAAGAACCTACCTCAGACACCCCTCCTATATCTCCCACCCTGAACCTTATAGTTATGCCCCCTTGTAACCGCTACAACCACCCGAGGAAATAGTCTCTGAACGTCCACTCTATCTAGCCCCCTCATCATCTCATAAACCTCTATTAAGTCGCCTCTCATCCTCCTCCGCTCCAAAGGGAAAAGCCCTAGCTCCCTCAACCTTTCCTCATAAGACCTATCCTGCAAACCAGGCAGCATCCTGGTAAATCTCCTTTGCACCCTTTCCAATGCTTCCACATCCTTCCTATAGTGAGGTGACCAGAACTGCACACAATACTCCAAATATGGTCTCACCAGGGTCATGTACAGTTGCAGCATAACCTCTTAAACTCAAGCCTCCTGTTAATAAACGCTAACACACTACAGGCCTTCTTCACGGCTCTATCCACTTGAGTGGCAACCTTCAGAGATCTGTGGACATGAACCCCAAGATCTCTCTGTTCCTCCACATTCCTCAGAACCCTGCCGTTGACCCTGTAATCCTCATTCAAATTTTTTCTACCAAAATGAATCACCTCGCACTTATCAGGGTTAAACTCCATCTGCCATTTTTCGGCCCAGCTCTGCATCCTATCAATGTCTCTTTGCAGCCGACAACAGCCCTCCATCTCATCCACTACTCCATCAATCTTGGTGTCATCAGCAAATTTACTGACCCACCCTTCAGCCCCCTCCTCCAAGTCATTGATAAAAATCACAAATAGCAGAGGACCCAGCACTGATCCCTGTGGTACATCACTGGTAACTGGTCTCCAGTCTGAAAAGTTTCCATCCACCACCACCCTCTGTCTTCTATATGATAGCCAGTTACTTATCCAATTGGCCAAATTTCCCTCTATCCCACACCTCCTTTCTTCATGAGCCGACCATGGGGAACCTTATCAAACGCCATACTAAAATCCATGTATACGACATCAACTGCTCTACCTTCATCTGCACACTTAGTTACCTCCTCAAAGAGTTCAATCAAATTTATGAGGCAAGATTTACCCTTCACGAATCCGTGTTGACTATCCCGGATTAGAACATAGAACAATACAGCGCAGTACAGGCCCTTCGGCCCACGATGTTGCACCGAAACAAAAGCCATCTAACCTACACTATGCCATTATCATCCATATGTTTATCCAATAAACTTTTAAATGCCCTCAATGTTGGCGAGTTCACTACTTTAGCAGGTAGGGCATTCCACGGCCTCACTACTCTTTGCGTGAAGAACCTACCTCTGACCTCTGTCCTATATCTATTACCCCTCAGTTTAAAGTTATGTCCCCTCGTGCCAGCCATTTCCATCCGCGGGAGAAGGCTCTCACTGTCCACCCTATCCAACCCCCTGATCATTTGGTATGCCTCTATTAAGTCTCCTCTTAACCTTCTTCTCTCCAACGAAAACAACCTCAAGTCCATCAGCCTTTCCTCATAAGATTTTCCCTCCATACCAGGCAACATCCTGGTAAATCTCCTCTGCACCCGCTCCAAAGCCTCCACGTCCTTCCTATAATGCGGTGACCAGAACTGTACGCAATACTCCAAATGCGGCTGTACCAGAGTTCTGTACAGCTGCAACATGACCTCCCGACTCCGGAACTCAATCCCTCTACCAATAAAGGCCAACACTCCATAGGCCTTCTTCACAACCCTATCAACCTGGGTGGCAACTTTCAGGGATCTATGTACATGGACACCTAGATCCCTCTGCTCATCCACACTTTCAAGAACTTTACCATTAGCCAAATATTCTGCATTCCTGTTATTCCTTCCAAAGTGAATCACCTCACACTTCTCTTCATTAAACTCCATTTGCCACCTCTCAGCCCAGCTCTGCAGCTTATCTATATCCCTCTGTAACCTGCTACATCCTTCCACACTATCGACAACACCACCGACTTTAGTATCGTCTGCAAATTTACTCACCCACCCTTCTGCGCCTTCCTCTAGGTCATTGATAAAAATGACAAAGAGCAACGGCCCCAGAACAGATCCTTGTGGTACTCCACTTGTGACTGTACTCCATTCTGAACATTTCCCATCAACCACCACCCTCTGTCTTCTTTCAGCTAGCCAATTTCTGATCCACATCTCTAAATCACCCTCAATCCCCAGCCTCCGTATTTTCTGCAATAGCCTACCGTGGGGAACCTTATCAAACGCTTTGCTGAAATCCATATACACCACATCAACTGCTCTACCCTCATCTACCTGTTCAGTCACCTTCTCAAAGAACTCAATAAGGTTTGTGAGGCATGACCTACCCTTCACAAAGCCATGCTGACTATCCCTGATCATATTATTCCTATCTAGATGATTATAAATCTTGTCTCTTATAATCCCCTCCAAGACTTTACCCACTACAGACGTGAGGCTCACCGGTCTATAGTTGCCGGGGTTGTCTCTGCTCCCCTTTTTGAACAAAGGGACCACATTTGCTGTCCTCCAGTCCTCTGGCACTATTCCTGTAGCCAATGATGACATAAAAATCAAAGCCAAAGGTCCAGCAATCTCTTCCCTGGCCTCCCAGAGAATCCTAGGATAAATCCCATCAGGTCCCGGGGACTTATCTATTTTCAGCCTGTCCAGAATTGCCAACACCTCCTCCCTACGTACCTCAATGCCATCTATTCTATTAGCCTGGGGCTCAGCATTCTCCTCCACAACATTATCTTTTTCCTGAGTGAATACTGACGAAAAATATTCATTTAGTATCTCGCCCATCTCTTCAGACTCCACACACAATTTCCCATCCCTGTCCTTGACTGGTCCTACTCTTTCCCTAGTCATTCGCTTATTCCTGACATACCTATAGAAAGCTTTTGGGTTTTCCTTGATCCTTCCTGCCAAATACTTCTCATGTCCCCTCCTTGCTCGTCTTAGCTCTCTCTTTAGATCCTTCCTCGCTACCTTGTAACTATCCATCGCCCCAACTGAAACTTCACACCTCATCTTCACATAGGCCTCCTTCTTCCTCTTAACAAGAGATTCCACTTCCTTGGTAAACCACGGTTCCCTCGCTCGACGCCTTCCTCCCTGCCTGACCGGTACATACTTATCAAGAACACGCAGTAGCTGATCCTTGAACAAGCCCCACTTATCCAGTGTGCCCAACACTTGCAGCCTACTTCTCCACCTTATCCCCCCCCCAAGTCACGTCTAATGGCATCATAGTTGCCCTTCCCCCAGCTATAACTCTTGCCCTGCGGTGTATACTTATCCCTTTCCATCATTAACGTAAACGTCACCGAATTGTGGTCACTGTCCCCAAAGTGCTCTCCTACCTCCAAATCCAACACCTGGCCTGGTTCATTACCCAAAACCAAATCCAACGTGGCCTCGCCTCTTGTTGGCCTGTCAACATATTGTTTCAGGAAACCCTCCTGCACACACTGTACAAAAAACGACCCATCTATTGTATTCGAACTATATCTTTTCCAGTCAATATTTGGAAAGTTAAAGTCTCCCATAATTACTACCCTGTTACTTTCGCTCTTATCCAGAATCATCTTCGCCATCCTTTCCTCTACATCCCTAGAACTATTAGGAGGCCTATAAAAAAACTCCCAACAGGGTGACCTCTCCTTTCCTGTTTCTAACTTCAGCCCATACTACCTCGGAAGAAGAGTCCCCATCTAGCATCCTCTCCGCCACCGTAATACTGCTCTTGACTAGCAGCGCCACACCTCCCAGGATTAAGCTGCATCTTTCCAAATGGTCATAAATCCTATCCTTCAGGACCTTTTCCATTAACTTACCGACCACCGAAGTAAGACTAACCGGCCTATAATTACCAGGGTCATTCCTATTCCCTTTCTCGAACAGAGGAACAACATTCGCCACTCTCCAGTCCTCTGGCACTATCCCCGTGGACAGTGAGGACCCAAAGATCAAAGCCAAAGGCTCTGCAATCTCAATCCTTGCCTCCCAAAGAATCCTTGTATATGTTCCATCTGGCCCAGGGGACTTGTCGACCCTAAGGTTTTTGAAAATTGCTAATACATCCTTCCTCAGAACATCTACCTCCTCCAGCCTAAAGGACTGTATCACACTCTCATCCTCAAAAACATGGCCCCTCTCCTTGGTGAACACTGAAGAAAAATATTCATTCAATGCCTCTCCTATTTATTCTGACTCCATGCACAAGTTCCCACTACTGTCCTTGACGGGCCCTAACCTCACCCTGGTCATTCTTTTATTTCTCACATAAGAGTAAAAAGCCTTGGGGTTTTCCTTGATCCGACCTGCCAAGGACTTCTCATGCCCCCTCCTAGCTCTCCTAAGCCCTTTTTTTTAAGCTCGTTCCTTGCTACCTTGTAACCCTCAAGCGACCCAACTGAACCTTGTTTTCTCATCCTTATATACGCTTCCTTTTTCCTCTTGACAAGACATTCAACCTCTTTTGTGAACCATGGTTCCCTCACTTGGCCATTTCCTCCCTGCCTGACAGGGACATACCTATCAAGGACACACAGTATTTGTTCCTTTAACAAGCTCCACTTTTCATTTGTGCCTTTCCCTGACAGTTTCTGTTCCCATCTTATGCTCCCTAATTCTAGCCTAATCGCATCATAATTACTCCTCCCCCAATTATAAACCTTGCCCTGCCGTATGGCCCTATCCCTCTCCATTGCAATAGTGACAGACATCGAATTGTGGTCACTATCTCCAAAGTGCTCTCCCACAAACAAATTTAACACTTGGCCCTGTTCATTACCCAGTATCAAATCCAATGTGGCCCCACCTTTTGTCGGCCTATCCACATATTGTGTCAGGAAACCTTCCTTCCGAACTGTTCGATCTGTAGAGGTTCCAGTCAATATTTGGAAAGTTAAAGGCATCCATGACAACTACCCTGAGACCTCCACACCTATCCATAATCTGTTTTGCAATTTCTTCCTCCACATATCTATTACTATTTGGGGGCCTATAGAAAATTCCTAACAACGTGACCGCTCCTTTCCTATTTCTAACTGCAGCTTATATTACCTCAGTAGGCAGATCCCCTTCTAACTGCCATTCTGCAGCCGTTAAACTATCCTTGATTAACAATGCTACTCCTCCACCTCTTTTATCACCTTCCCTACTCTTACTGAAACATCTATACCCCGGAACTTCCAACAACCATTCCTGTCCCTGTTCTAACCATGTCTCCGTAATGGCCACAGCATCGTAGTCCCAAGTACCAATCCACGCTCCAAGTTCGCCTACCTTATTCCGGATGCTCCTTGCATTGAAGTAGACACACTTCAACCCACCTTCCTGTCTGCCGGTACACTCCTGCGACCTCGATACCCTCCTCAGTACCTCACTACTCTCAACACTGGCTTCTGGACTACAGCTGGTTTTCCCATCCCCCTGACAAATTAGTTTAAACCCCCCCCAAGAGCCGTAGCAAATTTCCCTCCCAGGATATTGGTGCCCTTCTGGTTCAGGTGCAAACCGTTCTGTCTGTACAGGTCCCACCTTCCCCAGAATGTGCTCCAATTATCCACTTAACTGAAACCTTCCCTCCTACACCATCCCTGCAGCCACATGTTTATCTGCACTCTCTCCCTGTTCCTCACCTCGCTAGCACGTGGCACCGGCAACAAACCAGAGATGACAACATGGTTTGTCTTGGCTCTCAGCTTCCACCCAGCTCCCTAAATTTCTGTTTTAAATCCCCGTCCCTTCTCTTACCTATGTCGTTGGTACCGATGTGTACCACGACTTGTGACTGTTCCCCCACCCCCTTAAAGATTCTGAAAACACGGTCCGAGATGCCACAGACCCTGGCACCCTGGAGGCAACATACCATCCGTGAGTCTCTTTCGTTGCCACAGAACCGTCTATCTGTCCCTCTAACTATCGAGTCCCCAATAACTATTGCTCTCCTGCTCTCCCTCCTTCTCTTCTGAGCCACAGGGACGGACTCGGTGCTGGAGATCCGTTCACCATAGCTTACCCCTGATAGGTTGACCCCCTCAGCAGTATCCAAAGCGGTATACTTGTTACTGAGGGGAACGACCACAGAGGATCCCTGCACTGACTGCTTCCTCCCAGCCCCTCTCACCATCACCCATCTATCTTGATTCTTCGGAGTAACTACATCCCTGAAGCTGCTATCTATGACAACCTCTGCCTCCCGAATAATCCGAAGTTCATTCAGCTCCAGTTCCCGAAAGCGGTTTCTGAGGAGCTGGAGATGGGTGCACTTCCCACAGGTGAAATCAGCAGGGACACTGACGGCGTCCGTCACCTCAAACATTCTGCAGGAGGAACATTGCACTGCCTGACCTGCCATCCCCTCTATATAAAACAAGAAAAAGTAACTGTCACTTGACAACACCACCTCCACAAACCACCTTCTGGATACAGTGACCGCAATGCACTGATGCAAATTTCCCCGCAACAGCCAATCAGTGGCTCCACTCTGCTGCCCTCTGCTGGATGCTTGCCTTCACTTGAACACAGAGGGTGTCTTGCTCATGTACACCTTCTGGATACAGTGACCGCAATGCACTGATGTAAATTTTCCCCGCAACAGACAATCAGTGGCTCTGCTCTGCTGCCCTCTGCTGGATGCTTGCCTTCAGTTGAACATGAAGGGTGTCTTGCTCAGGTACACCTTCTGGATGCAGTGACCGCAATACACTGATATAAATTTTCCCCGCAACAGCCAATCAGCGGCTCTGCTCTGCTGCCCACTGCTGGATCCGCCTAACCTGCACATCTTTAGACTGTGGGAGGAAACCGGAACACCAGGAGGAAACCCACGCAGACATGGGAAAAGGTGCAAATGCCACAAAGTTACCCGAGGCTGGAATTGAGATATGAGAAAACAGTGCTAACCACTGTGCCACCATGCACCTCTACTATGTCGCTCTCCATCTTAATGAAAAATTCCGTCATGTTCTAGTCGCTCACCCTCAAGGTGTCTCGCACAACTAGATTGTCAATGATTCATTTCTCGTTGCAGCATACTCTGTCTAGGGTGGCCTGTTCTCTTTTTCTAAAATAAGTTTAGAGTACCCAATAATTTTTTTCCAATTTAGCGTGGCCAATCCACCGACCCTGCGCATCTTTGGGTTGTGGGGGTGAAACCCATGTAGACGCGGGGAGAATGTGCAAACTCCAGACAGTGACCCAGGGCCGGGATTCAAACCCGTGTCCTCAGCGCCGTATACGGCAGTGCTAACGACTGTGCCACCATGCTGTCCTGCATGGCCTGTTCTCCAGTTGGTTCCTCAACGTATTGGTCCAGAAAAACATCCCGTATATGCTCCTGGAATTCCTCCTCTATGGCATTGTGACTAATTGCCCAATCTATATGCAGGTTAAAATCACCCATAATTACAGATGTTCCTTTATTGCATGAGTCTCTAATTTCTTGTTTCATGTCATTCCCAACATCACCACTGTCTGGGGGTTTATATACAACCCTTGCTAATGTTTTTTGCCCCTTGGTGTTTCTCAGCTCTGCCCATACAGATTCCACATTGTCGGAGTCAATATTCTTCTTCAAAATCGCATCAATTTCCTCTTTAACTGGCAATGCAACATCACCGCCCTTTTCTTTTCACCTGTCCTTCCTAAATACTGAATACTCCTGGATGCTCAGTTCCCATCACTGGTCATCCTGCAGCCAGTCTCCGTAATCCCAACCAAATCTACCTGTTTACATCGATTTGCACGATTAATTCATCCACTTTATTGCCCCTTCCCCCCATGCTTGAGATCTGTATTTAAAAGAAGCTGGATTTTTTTTTAAAAACAAAGTATCAAAAGTGCTCAACTTTGTTTGAACTAACAAAGAAAAATAATTAAGAGCAACATGCGGCACCTGATACAAAAGTAAAGTACTGTGGATGCAGTGAAATCTGAAATAAAAATAAAAAATGCTGAAAATACCCAGCAGGTCAGGCACATTCTGTTGGGATTTCTGCCGCTCCAATTTGGAAGGAGGTTCCAAAAATCTGAATCTGAGGTTTCCTTTGTTAATGAATAGGAAAATAAACAAAAAAATTGTTCTATGTATTTTTTGACTTTAACTTATGTAACCCCTCAGCCGCAACAGATTGACATTAAAAGGTTAAAGAGACGTTCCCTCATATTAAATGCTGATATTTATTCATATGGTTGTGATGCTTAAGGTGCATATTTATTTTACCTACATTTGGTAATGAAAATTCGCCAGTCAGTGGTTCACTCAGAAATCCAGACAGATTTATAGATTTTGCAAGTTTTGAAACACTCCTCTAAAAGTATTTTTCAAACAAATTTGGGGAATCAACTTTAATTAAATTTCACCAATACCTGAAAATTTCAGGTCGCTGTGACCAACTTGCCTCTGCAATCTCCTCCTCGTATTGAGTAAAGGTTACATCAGAACATGATTTTGTTAGACTTGTGAGAGATAAAGGGCAGAACCCTTCAGACATATCCAAGTGAATTAAGATTTTAACTTTGTTTTTTTCATGAGCTGCTGGCATTTGTGAATTTGTATGTACTCTAACACCGTTTTTTATTTCTTGCTCAGTTACATTCCTTTCCAACTTTGTTTTTTCCTTCAGGTGTCTCTGACTTTGCCGACTACTTGTTACTTCACAATCCCAGTTCTCAATTCCTGTAATTAATAGATAGCGTTCCTTATGGCAGATATAATGTTCTCTCTCCAGGCTAATTGTTCTTAATTTGGTTCACATTTAACATTTTGTCACCCTCAACTTCTTTATCAACTGGATAATAATTTCTTCTGACAACCACAGTTCTGACTTTTTTATCAATAGACCCCACTTTTTGCCTCAAATTCTTCCTTTTTACTTTTAAGATTAGTCTGTTTTTTCCTACTGTGATTATGCTCTTTACAGCATATTTTTCTTGGCCGTATTTCACTAATTTTCATTGTTCTGTTTGAGCATAATGTGACCAGAAGTGCATTAATATTTTCCACGAGTCCCTATGACAAGATAATAATCTTTATTGTCACAAGTAGGCATGCGTTAATAATGCAATGAAGTTACTGTGTAAAGCCCCGGAGTTTCCCATCATTTAAAAAAAATTGAAAGTTACTATCCTTGTGAATTTAGTAACATACGCAGAACAAGTCTACCTGAAAATGATTCAAACTGATTTCCTTCTAAGATGATGAAACTTTAAAAGAAATGCCACTCAAATGAAAGTTTTGAAATTGATTGTTTCTAAATCAAAATATTGCACATTTTACATGCCGTGTTCCTCTGTAGTGTTATATGAATCCTTAAAATGATGCAATAAAATTTGGCACATTTAATGGAACCAGGAAAGACACTTTGCCCTGTGAGCCTATTCTTTCCAATCTGCTATGTACAACTTCAATTGACATGAACTTTCTCTAATTTTTTAATGAAGAAAAACAGTGTGTTTTATTATTTTGTTCAGAAACCACCTGCAAAGATTGAAGAGATGCTGAAAAAAGTAAATCAAGCAGAAAGCAGGTAAATACAACATTTCTGTGCTTAACCAGATTTGCAGACCCGCATTACACATTTTAAAGATCAAGAATATTTTAGTGTTCTCTTAAGCCTTGGAATTATGTCAATTAAAGGTAAAGTTAGATTGACATAATAAATATAAATTGGAGATTTGTCGTGCTCACTTCAGCAGCACAGCTACTAAATTGGAGATTTTGTTTTTAGCAGTGGCATGTTGGGTTGTATATTTTTTTAGTTCCTTCCCCTGCCCAGTTGAGCACGAATTGCTAGGAACTTGATCCTAGCCTTTAGCCTTTGGTGCTCTTTTTGAATCTTTGTGTAAATACCAAACTCTCCGTAACCCGTTTGATAGTTAGGAAATGCTGCTGCTAGGCACCTCCCTATGTTTAGCATAGAACTGGCAACTCAGTTGTGTATGGATTATGGGGTAAACAGGTATTCCAGTACTGCAGCTCCAGTTAGTTGCACCACCATACCTTACCTATAATTTTCATATGCACTAAAACCAGACACCTGATTCAGTTGTAAATCTATTTAATTAGATGTCTATTGGCTTGAATTGCAAACAAAGTTTCTTTGTATCCTTGTGGTTTAAGTGAATAAAAATTGCTACTCGAGTTAATTAATGAACCATGAAGATCAGGAATGACCCACATTCATTGTCTCTTCATTCTCAGTCTGTTGAGGGGGTCATAGGGATGTTGCAACTAGCCTCGGTCTCTAGGCTACTTGGAGAATATCAGTCAAGATTATTTCTTCCACTCAAAATCTAATGGACTGGCTGGAAAATCTACTCTTTGCCTCGGCCTTGCAAATGGAATAACCAGCTAATACTCACTGTTGCATAGGAAGTAAAATCAATTGGCTGAGGAATTGGAGGGCAGTCTGTGCCCACGAAAGCATATGCAGATATTACGTCTTCAAGTGAGGAGGTGGGGAGCAATTGAAAGAAAGAGGGAGAAAAAGCTATGTTCCCTTGTTCGGCATTGAACCAAATACGAAACATCATCGCTGTCCAAAACTAGGGCCATTGGTATAACTAAGTGAGATACAGAGGAAAATGATCATGATCATGGGCGGCACGGTGGTAGAGTGGTTAGCACTGCTGCCTCGCAGTGCCAGGGACACGGGTTCGATTGCACACTCGCATGACTGTGCGTAGAGTTTGCACATTCTCCCCATGTCTGTGTGGGTTTCCTCCGAGTGCTCCGGATTCCTCCCACAGCCCAAAGATGTGCAGGTGAGGTAATAATCTTTAGTGTCACAAGTAGGCTTACATTAACACTGCAATGAAGTTACTGTGAAAACTGTCGCCACATTCCGGCACCTGTTCGGGTACACTGAGGGAGAATTCAGAATGACCAATACACCGAACTTGCAGGGCTTGTGGGAGGAAACTGGAGCACCCGGAGGAAACCCACGCAGACACAGGAGAACATGCAGACAGCAACCCCGAGTCCCTGGTGCTGTGAAGCAACAGTGCTAACCACTGTGCTACCATTCCGCTGGATTAGCCATGCTAAATTGCCCCTTAGGATGGGGTTGCAGGAATAGGATGGGGATTGGGCCTAGGTAGGGTGGTCTTTCAAAGGGTCAATGGTCCGAATGGCCTCCTGCACTGTCGGGATTCTATGATTCTAAAACTGCTGTTTCTTTTGAAGAAATTGAATAGCCAAACTAAATATATAATGGCAAAACTAAGACCCTGTAATATTGTGTACAATCAATTTATTTTCCTTTACAGTACAAAAGAAAGTTTTCTGGGTCCCATCATGAAATATAAATCTGGTGATTTGAAAAAGTCCTCAACATCGGAAAGAGAGAGGAAAAGCTCCGAGAGTAGTGAAACAGCAGAGTCAAAGAGCTCTGATGAAAGTGGTGAACCAGCAGAGTGGAGAAAGAGAACACGGCCTAGAAACAGTGAAAGAAAGCTGCGCAGAACTCGAGAACAAATAGAGCAAAGAATAAGGTGGCGAAACCGTGAAAGAAGAGCACGGAGGGCTGGTCGAGAGAGAGCAGACCGTGAAAGAGGAGGGCGATGGGGCAGCCGAGAGCGAGGAGGGCGCAGGGACAGAAATGGGAGAGAAAGGCGTAGGGCTAGCCGTGACAGAGACGAGCGTAGGGGCAGTCACGAGAGGGCTGAATGTAGGGGCAGCCGTGAAAGAGGTGGGCAGAGAGGAAGCAGAGAGAGGAGAGTGCAAGGAGCCAAGAGTGAGAAAAGGAAACGGGATGGCAGCAGACAGAGAGCAGAGCGGGGAGGCAGCAGTGACCGGGGGGGCAGCAGCGACCGGGGAGGCAGCAGCGACCGGGGAGGCAGCAGCGACCGGGAAGGTAGCAGTGACCGGGAAGGTAGCAGTGAGAGGATTATTTGGGGAGACAGCAGTGAGGGTGGAGAGTTGGATGGTAGCAGTGAGAGGAGAGCGCGGGGAGGCAGCAGTGAGAGGATCATTTGGGGAGATAGCAGCGAGGGGATGGTGTGGGGAGACAGCAACGAGAGGATCGCGTGGGGTGATAGCAGTGAAAGGATCGAGTGGGGAGACAGTAGTGAGAGGATCGTGTGGGGAGACAGCAACGAGAAGATCGAATGGGGAGACGGCAGCGAGAAGATAGAGTGGGGCAACAGCAGCGAGAAGATCGAGTGGGGCAACAGCAGTGAGAAAAAAGACTGGGGCAACAGCAGCGAGAAGATCGAGTGGGGCAACAGCAGCGAGAAGATCGAGTGGGGCAACAGCAGCGAGAAGATTGAGTGGGGCAACAGCAGCGAGAAGATCGAGTGGGGCAACAGCAGCGAGAAGATCGAGTGGGGAGACAGCAGCGAAAGGGTCGAGTGGGGAGACAGCAGTGAGAGGACAGAGCGGGAGAAGATTGAGAACCTAGAGAGAGAGTGGAAAAAATTTGCAAGCAGTGACAGTGCAGTGTGGGAAAACTTTAAAAGCAGTATTTCAGAGGATAGGGTGAAGCATGAAATAAATAATGAGGTAGAAATGAAATTAGAGGAGCTTTTCCGTGAGACTACTATTCCTTTCCTGGAAAGTGATTCAGAACTGCAAACTTTGATGGAAAAGTCTGATTCAGAAGATGATATCGTTCTGGAGAATACACGAAATGAATCCAAGAATGAAATGAAAGAAACTGATACTCGAACTAATGCAAAAATGCTTCGACAGGAGACGGTGCCAGTTAAGGTAAATGATTCTGCTCTGTTTTCTTTAAATTATATTTCATGGGTTTTTTCTCCATTCTTTAGCTACGCTACATATTTCGGTTGCAAGAGGTTGCTGATGGGTAAGAAGAAGTGAAAGGGACAATAGAGTGTCTGCTGTAAATAGTGTGCTGATTGAGGTTTTGATTATCTACTTATAAATCAACAGAAATCCACCAGAAAGAGTTGGAAACAGATCATTGGAACCATGAGCTTTGATGCAAAGGTTCTTGTAACATTTAAATTAACGAGTTAAGGGCGGCATTGTGACGCAGTGGTTAGCACTGCTGCCTCAAGGCACCCAAGACCCAGGTTCAATCCCGGCCCCGTGTCACTATCCATGTGGAGTTTCTCCCGTGTTTGCGTTGAGTCTCACCCCCACAACCAAAGATATGCAGGTTGTGGATTGGCCACGCTAAATTCCCCTCAACTGGAAAAAAAATAATTGGGTACTTTAAATTTATTTTTTTTAAATTAAGGACTTAAATCCCATTCAGGATCATTTTTTGACAAAATATTGTGCAAGTAGAATTTAGTTTTTTTTACCTTGATAATGGGAATGAACCTGGTTTTAAAATTGTGTTCCTGGAAAATTGACTTTAAACATTGGTGTACTTCGCTGTAAAGCTGCAGACATTGTTGGACTAAATTAGATGTTTGAGTGTATAAAAGACCAACTTACAAAACCAAACAATTATGTTTGATTGATTCCCAACAAATTGTTGCAGTTTTAGCCTCAAATAATACTCCTTGCTCTTCATTTTTAATATTTTGGTGATTTATTTTTCTTTCCACAAATGTTGGGATATCATCACATTAGAGAATTCAACACTTTCCAGATTTTCCTCTGCTTGTCAGTATTAGCTGTGCCCAAGGCAGGTATAATAGTGCTATGTTCACTTTGCTTTAACACGGTAATGTTAATCATCGCCTCAGAAAAAGTGGTCCACTAAGTCTGTATGCGAACTAATGAAGTGAAAAGGGCAAAGTGGTCAAAAGTTAAACAACAGTTAATTGTATACCTGATTCTAATATGTCTTCTTTCTCTTTCTATCTAGACACAGAGAGAAATTGGTCCACAGAAAGAGACTGGTCCAGAGAAGCGGATGGTGTTACTTGAGAACCTGCCTCCTGTTGGTTATCCAAACATTGCTATTGGAAAACTTGGTGCTAAATTTGGAAAAGTCCAGAATTACCCAGCGGTTAAGCCTGTGAGCCAGGTATTACCAAGAAATGTCATTCCTCGCTTGTCCAGCAATAGGGACCCTGCAGGAAAAATCATGTATAACATTGTAAATATAAGGTTGATGTATTTTCCTGCTCTGTTGGGGCAAAAGCTGATTTTATTCTTTAATTTTGGGAATTGATTTTTAACGACACACTTTTCATTTAATTAAATATAAAATTTGTTCCTTATTCAAATAAGAATCTGCAGGCATAAACCAGGGCTTAAAAGAAAATAATTTATATATCATACAATTATAGATCTGGAGTAAAAATGATCTGTAGTCCATCCTCTTTTTAGAAGTACTTCAATACCAAAAGGGACTCTGACTCTAAATGTGCAAACATATTCGAGAAAAATGCCTGCATTACATTAACCCTCTAGTAAAAGGTTTTACATATGTTTTGATCAGGCTCGGGTATCTCAGTGCTCCTGGATAGTTTTGTAGCACATGTTCTCGATGGATTGGGGCAATATTAAAGGAGATAATTGGGAAGAAGCGACAAAGCAGAAACATGGCTTCTGCCACATGGTAATTTTTATAATTCCCTTGATTGGGACCGCACTGTTTGGCTGATTGCGGCACTAAGCTCAGAAACAGTCCAAATTGTGCCCTCTGATGTCCTGTTTACATTGCCGCAATTTGACTTCCACTTGATCCTCTGGGTGCAGATAAAATACAAGTCACCTGCCCAGGGTTAAGCACCACTTCCTGCTCAAAAGGAAACACAGTTACTTGACACCTTCAAAGAATAATTACAGAAGTCTTCTTGTGAAGGATAATATTTATGTATAAACAATCCACCCCAATTGATTTGGGTGCCACCTATGTTCCAGCTCTTTGTAAGAACAAGATGATTTTGGGCAAGTTGTCATGTAAGAGTCCCTTTAAGAAATGTGTGTTTCTCAAATGGCAGCAGTGATGTCAGAGTGTGGGTGGAGCTGGGCTGTCTTTCACTTTCATTTTGAGCGGGAAAGCTGCTTTGTTGCTCTGTTTCAGTTTCGTTTTAGATTTGGAAAAGCTGCAGTCACGGGAAGATGTGTATGAATCTCTGCAAGACTTCCGGGTGCGGCGATGACCAGCTGAGTCGCACGTTTCGGCAGCTCCCTGTGAAACGGACTTTTGGGCTCTTGATAGGAGCCTCAACGGCAATTTTGACGGCTAAAAACACTGTGCGGTAAACCAGAAGGGAATCCCCCCTGGATACGGATGGAAAAAGGAGGAGAGAGTGGCCAGATTGCAGTGGATCCTTTAGAACAGCGGCAAGGAAGGCAAGCAAAAACCAAGATGGCGTCGGAAGGTGGCAGTTTAACATGGGGCCCTGAACAACAAGAGTTCTTGAAATGCTGTGTGGAAGAGATCAAAAAGGAAATGAAGAAAGAGCTGTTGGCCCCGATACTACAGGCGATCGAAGGGCTAAAGGAGGAACAAAAGACCCAGGAGCGGGAGCTTCGGGTTGTGAAGGCAAAGGCAGCCGAGAATGAGGACGATATACAGGGCCTGGTGGTGAAGACGGAGACGCAGGAGGCACATCAGAAACGATGTGTGGAAAGGTTGGAGGCACTGGAGAACAACGCAAGGAGGAACAACCTGAGGATTCTTGGTCTTCCTGAAGGTGTGGAGGGAGCGGACGTCGGGGCATATGTGAGCACGATGCTGCACTCGTTAATGGGAGCGGAGGCCCCGGCGGGTCCGTTGGAGGTGGAGGGAGCATACCGAGTGATGGCGCGAGGACCGAGAGCAGGAGAAATTCCCAGAGCCATAGTGGTGAGATTCCTCCATTTTAAGGATAGAGAAATGGTCCTCAGATGGGCGAAGAAAACTCGGAGCAGTAAATGGGAGAACGTGGTGATCCGCGTTTATCAAGACTGGAGTGCAGAGGTGGCGAGAAGGAGGGCGAGCTTTAATCGGGCCAAGGTGGTGATTCATAAAAAGAAGATAAAATTTGGAATGCTGCAACCGGCAAGACTGTGGGTCACATATCGAGGGAGGCACCACTACTTTGAGACGGCGGATGAAGCGTGGACTTTTATTGTGGAAGAAAAACTGGAATGAGCGGGTTATTAAAAGGAACGTTCGAACAAAGTGGTGGGGCGAATGTGGGGGGCAAAGAGGGGTTTTATGTACTAATCCTGCGATGTGGTAACTTTTCTCTCTCCCACAGGTGGTGATGGGGGGAGGAGGGGAGGTGGAGGAGATGGGGCGTTGGCCATTGGGGGCGGGGCCAAGGGAGAAGCGCGGGCTTGGTTCCCGCGCTATGATAATCATGGCGGGAATAGAGAAGCAGGAAGGAGGGGGCGTCGCACGGTGCGAGCCGAGGTCACGGGGGGAAGCCGAGGTCAGCCAGAGTTTGCTGACTTCTGGGAGCAACATGGGGGGAGTAATTACGCTAGCGGGGGATCTAGCGGGGGGGGTGGGAGGGGGGAATTACTGGGTTGCTGCTGCTGGGGAGAGGGGGGAGCTGGTATGGGAGAGGATGGGCGGGGGGGCACCGCCTGGGGGAGATACAGCTGCGTGGGAACCGGGTGAGGAGCTGGAAAAAGGTGATGGCTAATCGACAAGGGGGGGGGGTAGGAAGCCCCCCAACTCGGCTGATCACGTGGAACGTGAGAGGGCTGAACGGGCCGATAAAGAGGGCACGGGTACTCGCACACCTTAAGAAACTTAAGGCAGATGTGGTTATGTTACAGGAAACGCACCTGAAACTGATAGACCAGGTTAGGCTACGCACAGGATGGGTGGGGCAGGTGTTCCATTCGGGGCTAGATGCGGAAAACAGGGGGGTGGCTATATTAGTGGGGAAGCGGGTAATGTTCGAGGCAAAGACTATAGTGGCGGATAACGGGGGCAGATACGTGATGGTGAGTGGCAAACTACAGGGGGAGACGGTGGTTTTGGTAAACGTATATGCCCCGAACTGGGATGATGCCAATTTTATGAGGCGGATGCTAGGACGCATTCCGGACCTAGAGATGGGAAAGCTGATAATGGGGGGAGATTTTAATACGGTGTTGGAACCAGGGCTGGATAGGTCGAAGTCCAGGACTGGAAGGAGGCCGGCAGCAGCCAAGGTACTTAAAGATTTTATGGAGCAGATGGGAGGTGTAGACCCGTGGAGATTTAGCAGACCTAGGAGTAAGGAGTTCTCGTTTTTCTCCTATGCCCATAAAGTCTACTCGCGAATAGACTTTTTTGTGCTGGATAGGGCATTGATCCCGAAGGTGAGGGGAACGGAGTATACGGCTATAGCCATATCGGATCACGCTCCACACTGGGTGGACTTGGAGATAGGGGAGGAAACAGGAGGGCGCCCACCCTGGAGAATGGACATGGGACTAATGGCAGATGAGGGGGGGTGTCTAAGGGTGAGGGGGTGCATTGAAAAGTACTTGGAACTCAATGATAATGGGGAGGTCCAGGTGGGAGTGGTCTGGGAGGCGCTGAAGGCGGTGGTTAGAGGGGAGCTGATATCAATAAGGGCACATAAAGGGAAGCAGGAGAGTAAGGAACGGGAGCGGTTGCTGCAAGAACTTTTGAGGGTGGACAGACAATATGCGGAAGCACTGGAGGAGGGACTGTACAGGGAAAGGCAAAGGCTACATGTAGAATTTGACTTGCTGACTACAGGCACTGCAGAGGCACAATGGAGGAAGGCACAGGGTGTACAGTACGAATATGGGGAGAAGGCGAGCAGGTTGCTGGCACACCAATTGAGGAAAAGGGGAGCAGCGAGGGAAATAGGGGGAGTGAGGGATGAGGAAGGAGAGATGGAGCGGGGAGCGGAGAGAGTGAATGGAGTGTTCAAGACATTTTATAAAAAATTATATGAAGCTCAACCCCCGGATGGGAGGGAGAGAATGATGGGCTTCTTGGATCGGCTGGAATTTCCCAAGGTGGAAGAGCAGGAAAGGGTGGGACTGGGAGTACAGATCGAGGTAGAAGAAGTGGTGAAAGGAATTAGGAGCATGCAGGCGGGAAAGGCCCCGGGACCGGATGGATTCCCAGTCGAATTCTATAGAAAATATGTGGACTTGCTCGCCCCGGTACTGACGAGGACCTTTAATGAGGCAAAGGAAAGGGGACAACTGCCCCCGACTATGTCTGAAGCAACGATATCACTTCTCTTAAAGAAGGAAAAGGACCCGCTACAATGCGGGTCCTATAGACCTATTTCCCTCCTAAATGTAGATGCCAAGGTCCTGGCCAAGGTAATGGCAATGAGAATAGAGGAATGTGTCCCGGGGGTGGTCCACGAGGACCAAACTGGGTTTGTGAAGGGGAGACAGCTGAACACGAATATACGGAGGTTGTTAGGGGTAATGATGATGGCCCCACCAGAGGGAGAAACGGAGATAGTAGTGGCGATGGATGCCGAGAAAGCATTTGATAGAGTGGAGTGGGATTATTTGTGGGAGGTGTTGAGGAGATTTGGTTTTGGAGAGGGGTATGTTAGATGGGTGCAGCTGTTGTATAGGGCCCCAGTGGCGAGCGTGGTCACGAATGGACGGGGATCTGCATATTTTCGGCTCGATAGAGGGACAAGGCAGGGATGCCCTCTGTCCCCATTATTGTTTGCACTGGCGATTGAGCCCCTGGCGATAGCGTTGAGGGGTTCCAAGAAGTGGAGGGGAGTACTTCGGGGAGGAGAAGAGCACCGGGTATCTTTGTATGCGGACAATTTGCTACTATACGTGGCGGACCCGGCGGAGGGGATGCCAGAAATAATGCGGATACTTGGGGAGTTTGGGGATTTTTCAGGGTATAAATTGAACATGGGGAAAAGTGAGTTGTTTGTGGTGCATCCAGGGGAGCAGAGTAGAGAAATAGAGGACCTACCGTTGAGGAAGGTAACAAGGGACTTTCGTTACCTGGGGATCCAGATAGCTAAGAATTGGGGCACATTGCATAGGTTAAATTTAACGCGGTTGGTGGAACAGATGGAGGAAGATTTCAAGAGATGGGATATGGTATCCCTGTCAATGGCAGGGAGGGTGCAGGCGGTTAAGATGGTGGTCCTCCCGAGATTCCTCTTTGTGTTTCAGTGCCTCCCGGTGGTGATCACGAAGGCTTTTTTTAAAAGGATTGAAAAGAGCATCATGGGTTTTGTGTGGGCCGGGAAGACCCCGAGAGTGAGGAAGGGATTCTTACAGCGTAGCAGGGATAGGGGGGGGCTGGCACTACCGAGCCTAAGTGAGTATTATTGGGCCGCTAATATTTCAATGGTGAGTAAGTGGATGGGAGAGGAGGAGGGAGCGGCGTGGAAGAGATTAGAGAGGGCGTCCTGTAGGGGGACTAGCCTACAGGCTATGGTGACAGCCCCATTGCCGTTCTCACCGAGGAACTACACCACAAGCCCGGTGGTGGTGGCTACCCTGAAGATTTGGGGACAGTGGAGACGGCATAGGGGAAAGACTGGAGCCTTGGGGGGGGTCCCCGATAAGAAACAACCATAGGTTTGCCCCGGGGGGAATGGATGGGGGATATGGAATGTGGCAAAGAGCAGGAATAACGCAACTGAAAGATCTGTTTGTGGATGGGAAGTTCGCGAGTCTGGGAGCGCTGACCGAGAAATATGGGTTGCCCCAAGGGAATGCATTCAGGTATATGCAACTGAGGGCTTTTGCGAGGCAACAGGTGAGGGAATTCCCGCAGCTCCCGACACAAGAGGTGCAGGACAGAGTGATCTCAAAGACATGGGTGGGGGATGGTAAGGTGTCAGATATATATAGGGAAATGAGGGACGAAGGGGAGACTATGGTAGATGAACTAAAAGGGAAATGGGAAGAAGAGCTGGGGGAGGAGATCGAGGAGGGGCTGTGGGCAGATGCCCTAAGCAGGGTAAACTCGTCGTCCTCGTGTGCCAGGCTAAGCCTGATTCAGTTTAAGGTATTACAAAGGGCACATATGACTGGAGCACGGCTCAGTAAATTTTTTGGGGTGGAGGATAGGTGTGCGAGGTGCTCGAGAAGCCCAGCGAATCATACCCATATGTTTTGGTCATGCCCGGCACTACAGGGGTTTTGGATGGGGGTGACAAAGGTGCTTTCAAAAGTAGTAGGAGTCCGGGTCGAACCAAGCTGGGGGTTGGCTATATTTGGGGTTGCACAAGAGCCGGGAGTGCAGGAGGCGAGAGAGGCCGATGTTTTGGCCTTTGCGTCCCTAGTAGGCCGGCGCAGGATATTGCTAATGTGGAAAGAAGCCAAGCCCCCGGGGGTGGAGACCTGGATAAATGACATGGCGGGATTTATAAAGCTAGAGCAGATTAAGTTCGTCCTAAGGGGGTCGGCTCAAGGGTTCACCAGGCGGTGGCAACCGTTCGTCGAATACCTCGCAGAAAGATAGACGGAATGGGAAAAAGAAGGCAGCAGCAGCGGCCCAGGATCGGGGGGGGGGGGGGGGGAGGGGTGGGGGTGGGGGGGGGAGGGGTGGGGGGGGGGGGAGGGGTGGGGAGGGGTGGGGGGGGGGGAGGGGTGGGGGGGGGTGGGGGGGGGGGGAGGGGTGGGGGGGGGAGGGGGGGGGGGGGGAGGGGTGGGGGGGGGGGGAGGGGTGGGGGGGGGGGGAGGGGTGGGGGGGGGAGGGGGGGAGGGGGGGAGGGGGGAGGGAGGGGGGGAGGGGTGGGGGGGCGGGGGGGGGAGAGGGGTGGGGGGCGGGAGGGGGGGAGAGGGGTGGGGGGGGAGGGGTGGGGGGGCGGGGGGGGGGAGAGGGGTGGGGGGCGGGAGGGGGGGAGAGGGGTGGGGGGGGAGGGGTGGGGGGCGGGAGGGGGGGAGAGGGGTGGGGGGGGAGTGGTGGGGGGGGAGAGGGGTGGGGGGAGGGGTGGGGG